>NW_025421296.1:14200000-14555000 GCF_011764305.1 Mustela putorius furo | reverse complement strand
GTATGGGTTGTCTTTCTACTTTCTTGATTTTGTATTTTAAAACAAAAAGGGTTTTAATTTTGGTGAAATCCAACTTATCTGTGTGTTTCTTTAATTGCTTATGCCTTTGGTGTCATTTCTAAGAAACTATTTCCATGTTCAAGGTTGCAAAGAGTACATCTGTGTTTTCTTCTAAGAGTTTTATAGGTTTTAGCTCTCACACATAGGTCTTTGGTCCATTTTGAGTTAATTTTTGTATATAGTGTAAAATAGGGGTCCAACTGAATTCTTCTGCATGTGAATATCCAGCTGTCCAAGAATTTTACATAAAAGAAAAGAAAAAAAAAAAAGAATCTTCCCCCCACCGCCGTTGAATTGTCTTGAAATCTTCATTGGAAATCAATTTACCATACATGGGGATTTGTTTCTAGACTCTCAATCCTATCCCAATTATCTGTATATCTATCTTTATACCAGAGCCAGAGTATCTTGAGTACAGTAACTTTGGTGTAAGTTTTGAAACTAAGAAGTGTGACTCCTCCAACTTTGTTCTTTTTCAAGATGCTTTTGGCTATTATGGGTCCCTTGAATTTCCATATGAAATTTAGGATCAACTTGTCATTTCTTCAAAGAAGCCAGCTGTGATATTGATAGGGAATATGTTGAAATTGTAGTTCACTGTTCTTCACTTCACTTACCAGTCTTGAAGAACATGTCTTTCTATTTATTTAGGCCTTCTTTGATTCTTTCAACAATGTGTTATGGTATTCAAAGTTTAATGCTTCTCTTTTAAAATCTATTATTAAGTATTTTATTCTTTCTGATTTTATTATAAGTAAAATTATTTTCTTAATTTATTACTACTGTATAGAAATACATTTAATTTTTGTGCTTATTTTGTAACCTGAAACCTTACTGAACTTTAGTTCTAATAGGTTTTCTAGAAGATTCCTTGGCCTTTTCTATATACACCTCTCTATATAACAAAATATCATCTGCAAATGGAGATTGTTTTACTACTTTCTTTCAACCCAGATGACTTTTACTTATCTTCTTTCCTAATTGCCTTGGCTGGAGCCTGTAGTATAGAAGTGACAAGAGCAGAAATCATTGGTTCCTGAGCTTAGAAGGACAGTAGTCATTGTTTCACCATTAAACATGATGCTACACTAATTTTGGAATTTTGAAAGCTCGGTTTAAAAACATTTTAAACTGAAAAGCTAATTGCAACCTGGCATAGTAAACTCTCCTGCACTGGTGTAATCCTAGGGAGACCAAAAAAGAAATCCTCTACCTCTAAAATTTTACAAGTACTTGACATGGAAGTTGCCATGGTGCTGGTCATACTTGCTCCCCAGCTCCCTGGTAAAACCTGCTGGGTATGACTAGAATGGTCTGACACAAAGAATTTATTCAATCCAGTATGAGCTCTTTTGGTGGCTCAGACTATCCCCCAAGAAAGTCAGTAACAGCCTACCAGAGCTAAGTGGCAAGGTTTCCCTTAGAGTGTTTCAGGTTCTGGTAGTAAACATCAGGTTATTTCAAAGTTTAGTGATGCTGTAGAGGCTAAACTATAGGTTTGACTTCTAAGTCTTTCACCTTTTATACCAACATTTGTGGGCAGGCTCTGTCAGGGTCAGGTGTAGACAGCCGACCTAAATTCCACCTGCTGTCTGGGATTAAACCAAACAAACTTGGTCATAAGAATATTGCCCATCTGGTTCACATTCCCCATTTTTAATCTCAACATATGGACTCCGGTATCTGTTATAACTGTTTGCAAAAGTAGATATACTTATAGTTAATAGAATGTAGCAAAATGGAATCAGCTATTAGGAAAATTACCAAATCAAATGATATTTTGATAATAAATGAAAGATGAGATATCCCCAATACAGCTACATATTAGCCCAAATGAATCCTGTAATGATGATGACATTATCAACAGTAATAACAGCTAACACTTGTCTTCATGCTTATCCTGTGTGAGGTGCTGTTCTTAGCACCTTTTCATGGATTACTTTGGATGCAGAAGCACTAAAATCTCATGAAATTTCCCAGATACATACTAAGTTATTGAACTAGGACGCAACCTCAGGTGGTCTACCTCTAGACTCACTCTTAACCACTCTGCAGGACTGCCAATTTCACTCCTATCTATGCATCATATCAGATCAGTGAAAAAACACTGTGGATCTGATGAGAACACTCTCCAGTGAACTCTTTCTTTTTTTAGCCTTTGGCATTTTTACAAGAATTTGATGCCAGCCAAAAGGATTTGCCTCTAACCTTTGCATGTAGTGTTGCATCGCCTACACCTTTCCAAAGCTGCTATCATTCAGGGAGTGAAACTTCTCATGTAAAATTGATGAAATCAATTAGATCTTTTAAAGATCTTACTTTTGTCAGGTGTTTCCATTCATCAGGAACCACATGAACACTACAAATAGTTTAAAATACAATGAGGCACAAAATATTTGGTGAGAAGCGTGGTATATAGATCTATCTCTGTACTTATACGTATATCTTTAACTATACCTCTGTCAATATTTACACCTGTATCTATATATACCTATGTATCTCTTATGTCTATATGTAGGTATTTGCAGCATGCCCTTCACGGCAGGTCAAGTTTTGCTTTGTCACCAAGCAACCAAATTGCATGCACTTGGTGGCCAACTCATTCACTCAGTCTGCCTTGTTTTCATTCACCAAGTGATGTGCAGCATCATTCAGCTGCATAAAATCTGTGGTATGATCTCTTTACACACTTTATACATGTGGCAAAATGATGGCTTTGGATCATGGACTTTAGTGATCTGGAAAGAGTCGTCATGGTGATGCATTCATCAGCTTCATCCTCAGCTCTCTTGCTTGTTCTGGGTCATATTTCCATTGAAACACAAGCACTGCATATACATGGGGCCTCTGTAAAGTCACTCTACTTCCTTCTACACACAGCAATTATTGGAATCAGATAAATTTGTCTTTAAAACAGTGTTTTAGCTTGAGCTAGTACAAAATATCACAGACTGGGTGGCTTCAACAGTAGACATTTATTTCTCTCAGTTCTAGAGGCTGGAAAAGTCAAGATCAAGGTGATTCAGTTCCTTATGAGAACTCTCTTCCTGGTTTGCTCATGGCTGTTTTCTCACCGTGTCTTCACATGATAGAGAAAGAGTCACTTTCTCTTCTTAAAAAGACACTAATCTCATCTGGGGGCCCCCACCCCTGCCTGCATAACCTCATCCAAATCCAATTACCTCCCAAAAGCCCCACCTCAGAATGCCATGATATTAGGGGGTTAGGGCTTCACCATATGAATTTGGGGGAGGGACACAAACATTCAGTCCATAACAACTAGCTTAGTTCCCCCTTCACAGAAAGGCAAGGCAGGCCTATTAAATTCCACTTGGGAAAAAAATAAAAAAAACATATTTTGCAGGCAGGTAATTTGACTTCCGGTTTTCCTTCTTACTGTGATTTGACAGAGTAGGCCACAATGTCTCGAACAAAGGATTCTCTGTGGTTTCTACATTTAGTTCTGTAAATGTATTTGAAGTAAGTGTCTTCATGACTGAGGAGTTAACATTTAAAACAACAAAAAGGAAAGACAGAGCCAAAGAGGAAGGATGGTTTTAGAATGGCCCATGTTAAGCAAACAAGATTCTTGGCTAACACTCTGGATATCCCTGGATTGGAGGTGAGACCAACATGGCACTCTGAATGCTCAGCGGCTGCCACTGACTTGCAAAAAGAGGTAAGAAAAAGAGAAAGCACATCTAAATCACTTGCAAAAACTTTTAGAATGTTGAATGTGTTTCCAGAGATTGCACAACATTTTTCTTACACTTAGCTAAACAGACATCATGACCAGAGACTATTGTGAACATAAACCCAGGAAATGAGGTAGGAATGGTGAATGTGGTGTGCCATGGGGGCCTGTCTCATTCAGTTTTCATCTCTCTTCAGCAGCATGGGTGAGGGCTCTGAACAGCATGAGAGTGCCCAGTTTGGCTGAAGCGCTTCCTCAGTCACTTCACTGGTCTAGGATTCAAAGCACTTTTTTATTCTCATTGTTTGTTCCATGCCAGGTCAACCCCCAAACATAAACTTTCTCAGTCTTAGCAGGAAGTGCCAATTTTTTTTTCTTTTTAAAGATTTTATTTATTTATTTGATAGACAGAGATCACAAGCAGGCAGAGAGCAGGCAGAGAGAGAGGGGGAAGCAGGATCCCCGTTGAGCAGAAAGCCCGAAGCAAGGCTCCATCCCAGGACCCTGGAATCAGGACCCAAGCCGAAGGCAAAGGCTTAACCCACTGAGCCACCCAGGTGTCCCAGGAAGTGCCAATTTTAAAGTTCTGGTCTTATTTATTGAGTCACTGACTAGTCACCTTGCTTCCAACTTGCTGTATGCAACAGACCCACCCATACCATACTGGGAACCCTGGGCTCCTGCAAGGCCTTTAGCATTCCCACAGTTCTTCACAGACTCCTTTAATTGCACTTTCTCTAAGCCTATTTCCAAAGCCTTCTTCAATCTCTCATCATCCCCTGTCTGAACCCTAACATTTCCTTGTACCCAATCTCTCTAACAGTCCCTTTCCAGGACATCCTTTCTCTGCCTCCAGTATTTTTTTTCTGTAAAGCATAACTAGTTATGTCTATCCTTATGGCTTTCCTTTTTTTCCTGGGTGAACAACCAGACATTATTTCCCAGCCTCCTTTGAGAATAGGTGTGGCTGTGTGCTACGGTGGTACAGAAGCATGACGTGTTTGTCACTTCCAGTCCAGCCCATAAAACCCTCCCAAACTCAGTCTCCTGGCTCCTCTTCCACCAACTGCATAGAAATGACCTCAAAAGCCATGTGTTGAAGATGGCAGGCCCCTGGTTAGTCTGAGTCCTGAGTGACTGCATAGACCAGACCCTGACTTCCTTTACAAAACAAGACTTTAAGACGATCTGCATGATAAAACAAAACAAAACAAAACAAAAACTGTTTTTATGTTTGTATCAATGAACATTTTTGGGTGGATTCTTACACAGCTAATGTTAGCCTAATAAATGCAGCCCCCACTAACAAACCGCCTTTATCTGTAGAATTAAGTCCACATTTCTTAGTGCTACTTGGATTTTCTCAATTCCACCTCAGCTGGCCTGGTCAGCTACTTTGCCTCCACTCTTTACACACCATTTACGGCAGGTGTCATGCTCATTTTTGCCTGGGAATAAATTTATTTAGTTTCTAGACATCATTTAAAAGAGGCCATGCAATTATATTACAATATATAAATATATCAAATTAATATGCTGCATGTGTACTTCAAATTTATACAATGTTATATATCAAATATATTTTAATAATAAAAAAGGAGAGACATTAAATATCACTCTGTCTCACTGAATTCTTCTCTCCAGAGATGCCAAAATTTTTCTTACTCAGGCTATTATACTGGTTGTGGTTTTCCCCCAGAAACCAAAATACATGGAGCCAAGTTGTTTGTTGAGCCCTCAGCACTTCTGTGAAAGGCTTCTTCTGCTTTCTTGGAGTGTCACAGCTAATGGTGTAAATTTCATGCTGATTTCCATCATTTTCCCCACACATACAGATTGGAGAATTGATAGGTAATAAGCACACTGCAATGTGGGTAGATTGGAATCTTCTATCACATACTGCGAGAAAGTGTGGTTGCCTCTTCTTCTCCTCCAATTAAATATCTCCCAGGGGTCAGTGTGTGTGTGTGTGTGTGTGTGTGTGTGTAGATATGGATATAGATATAGATGTAGATACAGATATCTCAAAAATACTTTGAGCCTTGCAAAGAAAAAAGCTACATAATCCCATAGTGTGAAGTTAGAGTTACAAACCATTGCCTTTGGAAGATTTTGTAGTCTTCTAAGGCAAATACTTAGAGTTTCATAAGACATCTTTGAAGAGAATGTATTCAAGTGACATTGTTGAGGGAATGAACTCTATCCTTGCAGAGCTCTGTATGCTAAGTATTATTATCGGTAAATTTGTTACACTTAATTATTATTATCAGTAAATTTGTTGTTGATAGATTGCTGTGTATATTTAATCCTTCTAATTTCTTATAACACCATATAATTTTTATCAGGGAAGTCTATCAGAGTTCCCTTTAGTTATTTTATACTCTCTAAATAGTGACATTTTCCAGCTGAATTTATGCCAAAGTATTTTGGGAATAGGGATGTCCTATTTCTTAAACGTTAAATAATAAGATACTGGGCATCAGGGTGGCTCCATCAGTTTAGTGTCTGCCTCCTGATTTCAGCTCAGGTCATGATCTCAGGGTTGTAGGATTGAGCCTGCATCAGTCTCCATGCTCATGGAGTCTTCTCCCTTTCCTTCTGCTCCCATGTGCACATGCATGCATGCACGTGCCCTTTCTCTCTCTCTCTCTCTCTCTCAAATAAATAAAATCTTCAAGAAGAAGGAGGAGGAGGAGGAGAAGAAAAGAAGAAGAAGGCAGCGGTAGCACCTGTGTGGGTCAGTGAGTTAAAAGTCTGCCTTTGGCTCAGATCATAACCCCTTGAGTCCCAGGATTGAGTCCTACATCAGACTCCTTGATCAGCTGGGAGTCTGCTTTTCTCTTTGCCCCTTCCCCTGCTCATGATCTCTTTCTCTCAAATAAATAAAGTCTTAAAAAAAAAAAAGTAAAATATTAAGAAAAATTATAGCCAAATGGCATTCATAAGCAGTAAGTCTCCACAAAATCTTCATAAATTAAGAAGGAAATATTCATTAATGTGATTGTTACAATCAGGCCAATAATATTAAAAGTTCAAAATTTCAAAACCACTGATCCAAGATGAACAAATGAAATGATACTTGTTGAACTTTCAACAGAAAATTATTTTTTAATTAAAAAATCTATAAGGCTTTAATTTTTAAAGCAGTTTGAAGTTCACAGCAAACTTGAGAGGAAAGTACAAAGATTTCCCATATCTCCTGAGCCCCTACACATGCAGAGCCTCTCTTATTATCAACATTATCCCCCACCAGAGTGGTATAGCTATTGCAACTGCCAAATTCCCTAATTTACATTAGGGTTCATTCATGATGATATACATTCTATAGGTTTAGACAAATGTATCCACCATTATCCTATCATATACAATAGTTTCACTGCCCTAAAAATCATCTGTAGTTTGCCTATTCATCTCTTCCTACCCATCAAATCCTTGTAACAACTGACTTTTTTTTTACTATCTCCACAGTTTTAACTTGTCCAGAATGTTATATGACTGGAATCATACAGTATATTTAGGTTTTTTTCTGATTGGCTTCTTTCATTTAATAATATGCATTTAAGTTTTTTCCATGCCATTTCACAATTTTAGAGCTCATTTTTTAAACCACTGAGTAATATTTCATTTTCTGGATATGTCAGTTTGTTTATCTATTCACATTCTGTAAGAACTCTTGATTGCTTTCAAGTTTTGGCAATAAGCTGCTATAAACATCCATGTGCAGATTTTTGTGAGAGGTAACTGTTTTCAACCCCTCTGGGTAGATACCAAGGAATGCAATCTCCAAAGTGTATGGTAAGAGAATGTTTAGTTTTGTAAGAGACTGACAAACTGTCTTTCAAAGTGGCTGTACCATTTTGCATTCCTACCAGCAATGAATTAGAGTTCTTTTGGCTCCACATCCTTGCCAGTACTTGGTGTTGTCAATGTTCTGGGAACTTTTATTTTTTTAACTTCTATTTTTCTAAGTTACAGTAACTTCTGGTCTTTAAGCCAACAGAGACTTAAATACATGGAAGCATATCTCTAATCAAGTTTATTGTGTTTTGTTTCATGCTCTACCAGATTGTCATCAAAATAATAGTATAGCACTATTGTTACTAGATAATACTCCAATAAATTATATTAGAAAGTAACATCATAAACTTCTGGGATAATAACTGTAGTACTACTAAAATAACTAATATCTGCTAAACATTTAGTGACCCAGGCCCTGTCACAATCACTTGTTTCTCCTGATGTCATTTGATTCTCCTAAAAACACTGAGAAATATATGTTATAATCTGCATAACACAAAGAAATTGAGGCTTACATTTCATAAAGAAATATCTGGCCAAATAGATTAAGCAAAAAGAATTGGGGTCTGGCTCTGGCAGCAAATCAATGTATAAAGTTTGATCAGACTTTATGGCCTTAGTTTTTGACTCCATAATTGAGAAAAGCAGAAGCAAACAAATGGAAAGTGTTAGATATTGATGAGACAAAGTAAATAAGATGTTGTCAAGGATTGTTAAAGGAATTTTTAGGCTTTGAGACAAAAAAAAAGAAAGCTAGATTTAGCCTAATTTTCTTGTCTCCTTTTCACACATTTATTATTGAAAAGGATCTTAAGGAGAATAGGAGAATAAGATATGACTTCCTGAAAGCATAGACCATTATGTTTATTGAGGGTTAGCAACTGAAGGCGCCTCCCCCACGCACAGCCCTCATGACTGCCACCTCAGGCCTAACACATGTGGGAGCTGCAGCACCACTACCCCAGGCAGAAACTGCAGAAAAAGTATCGTCATTAGTACAGATATTAAAGCATGTACTATATTATCCACCTTGAATGGTCACCATTCTCATGGGGAATTTTCCTCCTAAACCATAGAAATGCTTTCTCCTTGGGGCACATGGGAGGCTCAAATGGTTAAGCGTCTGCCTTCAGCTGAGGTCATGATCTCCAGGTTCTTGGATCAAGCCCCAAGTCAGGGGAGGTGTGTCCCAGCTCAGCAGGGAGTCTGCTTCTCCCTCTCCCTCTGCCTCTCCCCTTGCTTGTGCTCTCTTTCTCTCTCTCAAATGAATAAATAAAACCTTTAAAAAAAAAAAAAAGAAAGGAAAAAAAGAAAAGAAAAGAAATTCTTTCTCTTTAAGATGGGTCTAGGGAAGAGATTTTGCAAATCATATTTCACATATATGGCGCTTAGAAAATGAATTATATTAACCAATGAGAAACTTTCTCTAAGATTTTCGGACTTTATCTCAGAGAAACTAAGCCTTAGTCATTCTTGGGTGGCTGAGACACACCTCTGAAGCTACTGATACCATGTGCCCGCTGATGCTGACACAAGAGGTTTAAGAGATAAAGATCATGCTTTTAATTGTTCTAAACTACATTCCTGCCCTTCCCACAAGATCCTACTTTTTGCTCTTGTGCTTTGACCTGAAATTGTATCCCTAGAAACAAGGGTCCCAGTGAATATCTAGCATGTACTTCATGTGCAAGAAATGGAACAGTACTCAGAGTAAGTTTTGAAAATGAGAAAATAAGTGGAAGTTTATTAAGGTAAATCTAGACCTCCCAGGGCACCTGATTCAGAATATGCTCAAAGAGTTAAGACACAGCTTGGAGGAGAGGTACTGAATCAAGGGAAATGTGGAAAGCTGGCTTTGAACACCAGGGATGTGGGTGATTTCTCTCCTGTAATCATCTGTTTTTCAGAAAATGCTTCCTCCTCCCCATCCCAAATACTCTTCTCTAATCTCCTGGGATTAGTCACAGCCTTGTATATGCACAGAGTTTGCTAAAGAGAATTAGAAAAAGAAACAAATGTCAACATAATAAAAATCGTAATTTTTTTTTTAATTGTCCAGATAAGGAGCAGTTGTGAAATAAAGAGCAAACTTTTTTTTTTTTTTTTTTTTTTTGCATGAGCTCTCTGGTTAATTCATTTTAATTTTACACAGACAATTTTACTTTATATTATTTATTGTTCTAGCAGGGAATATACACTGAATTAAAAAAAAAAACCTTTGGGGTCAAAATTTGAGTATGCACATTATCTAAATATCACTGACTTAACTCATTATAAATATATGATATTGTAATATGCAAATAGTAAAAGAACACTTTGCATTAAACTCAAAAGACCTCAGTTTTTAAACAACTAAAAATTAAAGTCAAGACAGTAAAAATAATTCAGTGTTGGATCTGGATGAGAAGAAAATGTCTACAATTAGGTATTCACTAAGAAAAGAAACATTACTTACACATCTTATAAATATTTTCATCAAGTGTTATAGAAAATAAACTGTCTATCCAGACTCACCAAATCATTAAATTGAGTGTGAACTTCAATTCTATAATTATCCCATTTATTAAAGTTATATCGAGATACCAGTTTTTGAGCTTTACAGGTGCATATATTTGGCACGTATTTGTCAAGCTCCTACTCTGTCCCTGGCACCATTTTATGCTCCAGAGATGCAGTAGAGAATGGGACAAACTTCCTGTCACAAAGAGCCTGGATTCCAGAATAAGCAGAAAGACAAGTGAGAACAAGATGACAGTTGTGAATGAAATAGGGCAGGGCAATGGGGTAGAGAATAACTCTGTAGTGTGTGTGCATGTGTCTAGGGGTGGAATGTATAATGGAAGTCATCACTGAAAATATGAAGTCCAGGCCTAGACCTGAGTGACTTACAAAGAGTCAGCTGGAGGAAGAGCTGAAGGCAGAGATTCCTAAGCAGAAGAAGAGGTAAATACGAAAGCCCTGAGCTGACAATGAGCTTGGTGTGCTTGAAAGAAAATAAGAAAGTCCTGCAGTGGAGCAGAGGGAATGGGAATGAAGGCGAAAATAGGAAGGAAGGTCAGATTTGGAGCTTAACCTGTGGTGAGCAGTTCAGAGTTATTGTAGGTGCAAGGGGAAATTACCAGAGGGCTCCAACTAGAGAAGAAACACGGGTGACTTACATGTCTAAAAGGTCATTCTAGACATTCTAGATGGGTGACATGGGAACTAATTGAGGGGAGACAGAGAACAAAGAAGAAGACAAATTAAATGCTATTAAAATAATCCAGGCAGCTATAAGGCAGCTTATGTTTTAGAAAGAGAACAATGGAGATAAAGAAATATGGACAGATTCAGAAATAATTTAGAGATAAGAGCCACAGAATTTGTTGAAAATGAGGTAAGAATTACTTTCTATTTTTGGCCTGAGCAACTGCATGGAAGGTAGTTTATTTAGTGACAGAGGAACTGGAAGAAACAAGTTTGGATCAGGATAGGAAAATAAAGGTTTTCATTTGTCCATAATAAAATTAAGATGCTTACTGAGCATGCATCTGGATTTCAGGGAAAAGTCCAGTTTAGACTTTTGGGTGTCGTAGCCATTAAGATAGAGTTTAGAGCCAAAAGGACTAGCTACGATTCTATAGGGAGTGTGTAGCTCTAGGAAAGGTAGGGATCTAATGACCATATTATGAAACAAAATAATATTTAGGGACAAGCACAGGGAAAAGCCAGTAGGGGAAAATGAGCAGTGACATCACAGACATCAAGAGAAAAGTGTTTCTTAAGAAAAAGTGTATGGTCAACTCCATCAAATACTGGCAAGCAGTCAAATGAATTGAAGACAAGAAAGTAACTATTGAATTGGCAATTCGAGATCAGAGGTGACCATGTAAGGGCAGTTTTAGGAACGAGGATACTGTGGAGTGAACTGAGGAGAAACAAGATGAACAGAAGTGGTGACAGGCAATAAATGGCTCTTTCAAGATGGGTTACTGTGACCATGGGCAGGAACAGAGTGATAGCACTCTAAGTGTGGCTGGAGATGCGGTCAAGGCAGTTGTAGTTAAGAACAATGCATCATTTTGTTTTATGGAATCATACAGAGAGAAGACAAACTGACAATGAAATGGAAGAGTATATTGTGACCACAGTGAACCCTTAAGAAAGTGGAAGGTGTGAAATCCATTGAACAAGTGAAGGAAATGTACATACTTAGAACACCAAGGAAGTTTTTACCTTCCAGTATTATTTTAAAAAGTAAGGGAGTGCTGTGGCTTGCAAACCAGGAGCTGAGGAAGGATGTAGAGCAGTCCCATCCTTCTCTAGCCCTGTGTGTCTGCTCCGGTGCAGCTACAGAGTAGGGGGACCGAGTTTTAAGCCGGCGAGTAGGATATGGTGACAGTGGGGTGGGGTGAAGGCTGCGGTGGTTTCAGTGGTGTGTAATGTTGCACCATCCACACTTAGAGAAGAGGGAAAAGAAATCAGGCAGGAGTGGATACTCAAAATATAGAGTTCTGAGATATTGCAGCTACTGGTAACGATGAGGTCAGGCATATAAGTTGAGAATGAGGGGCATAGAAGAAAAGATCAGCCAGGGAAGGGGGGTGGTGTGGTGGGGAGGCCAAGGGAATGAAAGGCCAGTGTATGACTCGGGTAGTCATGTGGCCGACAGTAGCATTAGGAGTGTGGTGAAGAGGAAGATAGTGAGCCGGGGCTGGAGCCTCTGTGAATGTGGGGGACAGCAACAAGGTGCAGTTAAGGGTCGTTAGGATAACATAAAATCATCTAATGGGAAAATAACATAAAATCATCTAATGGGAAAATATATATCTATTCTTAAATAACAAAAACACATGGCAGAATGATCACTATGCAGCCTGTATTTAAGACAAATGTTCTACGTTCTCTTTGCTGCACACAAATTTTAAACAGGGTACTCATGTGAACACGCTTCACCTGGGATTCCGGAGGTAACAAACAGCTGTCAGGTTCAGTGGCAAAGAGCAGAAACATTCTCTGGCTGCCAGGCCCTGAGCTTATCTTGGATGCATCCTCCCTGGGCTTCCCTCAACTGCTGTCTCATTCCTGCCTTTCATCTCCGTGGCTAATTCATCTGGGCATAGACATCCAAGATCAGAGTGAGATTAAAAGGAAACAGTGCATGAAAATAAGCGCAATAATCATAGCTCACCCCGATATAAATGTTTTGATTTATTATTATTTCTTCACCTTCTTGAGCAAACTCCTTTGGCGCATTAAAGAGTGCATTAAGGATCCTTCACGACATACCTGCTGATTATGACGAAATTCAAATATTGAGACATAGCAAATTGCATTTTGGTCTAGTGTGACTGTCTATATACATAAAAATATATCCCTGGATCACTTGCGGGGCTCAGTTGGCTAAAGTGTCTGATTCTTGGTTTGGCTAAGGGAATTGTCTCATCTCAGGGTCATGGGATTGAGCTCCTCATTGGGCTTTGAGCTCAGCACAGAGTCTGCTTGAGATTCTTTTCTCTTTTCTCTCCCTCTGCCTCTGTGCCTTTCCCTGCTTGTGCTCTCTCACCCCTAAAATAAATAAATCTTAAAAAAAAATGAATCCCCCCACTTCTTCACCTCCGAAACCTGAGTTTTAATGTAGATAGTAACCACAGTGGCTTACTCAAGTCTCCTCATATTCAACTTGCTACTGTGTTTCACTTGGAGTAGTAAGTGTTGACTAAGCTAGAAACTACTTCCTTTCTCAACAGGTCTCAAAATCTGGAGCAGACCTAGGATATACATGAGGGGAGGGATCTTGCCCAACATTCAGCAGGCCTGGCATCTTCCCAGGCCTCCAGATTACAGGTGATGATGCTGAAGCACTGAAGATCATTTATTTATTTACTTATTTACTAATGTATCATTTGTTCCAGGAAAAATTTAAAGCAACTTACAAAAATTCATAAAATGAAAGTATGCATAATAAATGTAAAGGAGCCGTAAAGGAAGGAAAACCAAGTTGGGGGATATAAAATCAAGCAGGGAGGTGGCTGAAGAATGCAGAGCAGTAAGCCCTATTCCCTTGCTGTGGGTATACCTGCAACATTGCTGTAAGCGTCTTAGCAGCAGTGTATGTTGTGTGTGGGGCAACTGTCATATAGTTCATAGTATCTATGGGATCACAATAGATCCACTGCTTAGGAGAAGTGCAGCTACTCCTGGCACTTAGGTCAGCTGGATTTTTGTCTTCTAAGAAGACCCTGTATGACATAATGGGTAGTGAACTCAGCCACATCCTGCAGGACCATAGTGACTTTGTGCTGCCTCTCAGTAGAGGCTGATGACATCAAGCCATAGCACATGGAGTCCAAACTAGATAGAGTTTTGCCATGTGACTCAATCTAGGAATAATTTTTAGAATTTCTGGAATATCCTTCAAGTACCCATTAAGTATCATTTCTATGGGAGATTTAGACCAATGCCAGGTGGTGATGGCTTTAATGATAACACCCTCATAAGTGAAACTCTCTAATGCTGTCAGTTAAATATACACCCACAGCCTGGAGAAAATCTAAGACCCTAACCACGGCTATACACCCAGAAAGATGACCCAACATCCTCTATTTGGATGTGAACTGGGGGGCTATTCCTAGGAAACCTTTAAAATGAACTACAATGCACAGATAAATGGGTGAATGCATTCTCACATAGCATGACTGCTGATTTTCTCCACAAAGCTGATGAAGTCAGTAACCAGTTCTAAGGTGTAAAACTAGCATAGCCTAGAATACCAGGCTTCTGAGAGAACTTCATAGGATATCACTTAAGAGTATGTTAGCAGTACCTGAAGGCACAATTTATATCACTGCTACAGAAATTTCTGAGAATGTTGGCTGCCCTTTGGGCCACTGAGCAGCTGAGTTGGTATGAGTTTAGTGCCAAAAGGTGTGGTTCGATGCGATTGGAAATCACATTTTGGAGTGGTCTTTGGGCAGGATGCAGTGCATTGTGGAATTGCTTGGATTTATCTCTGAGTGACTCTCCATCTGGAGTTTGAGTATCCATATCTTCTGCGTCAGAGAGAGTGATACTTTTCTCTGCACTGCCAGTTTCATGGTGGTATCAGGAGATCCAAATGGGAGATGTTCAAGGGTCTTTAGAACTCACTTAGCACACACTCTTCATTTTCCATGAAGGAACTGACAGAAGTTTGGGCCAAGTTTACCAGGTTATTTATTAAATCTCTGACCCAGAATCTAATGTTCTTTCACATCCCCCTTTTTTTCTGGAATATTATCTTCCAAGTTTGGGGATGAAGACTCTGCCAAATGAGTACATGAAGGCTCTTAAAAACTTAACTTTGATAATTCATGGCAAAACCACATTTTTACTTCTTGTAACTGGTCTATATTTTAAATTTTTTCCCTTCTCCAATAAATTCAATTTGTACCTTGAGAAAATTTGGAAAATATAATTGTAAAAGAACAATAATTTACTTTTCTCCACAATTTTTCCAATGGGAAAAAAGTGTTTATTTCTTGTTCTACATATTTTAACGCATTGTTTACACAATTTATGACATGCTAACTTCATGTAACATCGTGGCATTGGCATTTTATAGATCTTCTAAAGTTTTTGTAAAAATAATTTTCGTGGATGGGGTCAAAAAACTTCATTTTATCAAATGTTTATCTCACTGTATGCTCGGTCTTCCCCTTTTGAAAGATAATGTTTTTTCAGTGCTTCTCCATTAGAAATAGTGCTGTGGTGAACATCCTTGGTGAGAAGTGGTTTTTGTTTTGTTTTTCCTTTTCAGGGTTTTTATTTTAAAAAATTCTATTGCTCTCTACTATGGTAATACCAGTGTGTCCTGCCACTATTAATATAAGGGTTCCTTGTCATTTTATCCTTTGAATGGTGAATCATAGTGCTATTGAATATTTCTTAAATCTTGCCAGGTCACTGTTCCCTATGATGCTTAGTATCGAGTAGCTTATCAATGAATACACAGTATCACTACCTAATACCTTCTCCCCCTCCTCTCTTTCCCCCAAAGCTCATGGATTTATGACATCTAAGATTTTTCTAGGAAATAGACCTTACAGAAGTTGTGTGAATAAATATCCATGTAGTCTACGGCAATAATTTTCCCTTTAGATTCTCTGTTGTCCACCAGTGCACTGTTAACACCCGCAAATTACATTCAGCCCACTATTTTGCGGTTTATTTTCCTTCCTAATATATTCCTCATGAAGTCATCATCTCCCTGAGAACAGGAGACATCTTTTACACGAATCCAATGGTTAGTACAGTGTATGATATTGATCAGGAACTATTTAACTAATGTTTGTTTGTGTACAACAAATGTACACAAATGAATGAACAAATGCTTTCTTAACAGTGTTACAAGTAACTTTAAAATAATTTTTTGGTTTATTAACTTCCTAAATCCTAAATCTGACTTTATGAATTTAACCACTTAATGGAAGGGAGAAAAAAAGAACATACCTAAAATATTTTCTAACTAAGGTAGAGAAGTATTCGCTAAATTTTGGAATATATGATTATTTTGAATTTTTGAGTTAAAACTATCTGGAGAACTTTAATATAACAGATAATTAGTGAAAGTTGTAAGTGACTAAAAACAGGAGTTTTTGATGAAAAGCATTTTGAAACCTGGCACTCACTCCTCCAAATGCCATAATGACATAATGAGTTGCATTTCTAGAACACAATAGAATGAGTTAACTGAACATACTCCATGATTCCTTGTGTCTAAGAGTTGCAGTTCAACCCTCACATTGTACGCATTCAGTTTTTTAAGCTTAAAAGGATATAAGGATCTGTCAACAGAAGCCCTTTATTTCTTATAACAAGAGAACGCTGTTTATAATGTGACACCAGCTGCTCAGGCAAAATGGGTTCTATTAGAACTAATTTAATTTTACATAAGTTGATCTATTTGCATTTTGAGTCCCCAGTTAGACAACTAGGTATTACTTTACAGACTGATCTTGTTTCAAGCTCCAGTGTATGGACAATGCTTAATCAGTGTGTACATCAGAAAATAAACATAATCATCAAGTACACTAATTAAGCCTAGAAAATGTTGCAACATGCATACAGTGTATGGATTAACAAGGCAATTCATTAAAAAACTTAATTACGAATACTATATTTCTCATACATTTTATTCCACAATGCTTTCGATGAGTTCAGCAGTTCTATAACCCATTGACACTATTTGCTTAAGTGAATTTCTTTTAAATCATGACACATCTGTGTATCCTCTCTACATTGACAGCCTTTATAGAAATAATACTTCTCACCTTACCCCCAAATAACTTGACATCTTCTCTTGGAGTAGCTAAAGAAGAATAAATCAACTGCCAGTAGAAATGTTGAAAATAATTACAATGAAAAGATAGAAATGTATCAAATGCAATAATCACCAAACAATATTCCACTTTCGTACATTCATTCTTAAAATGTAATAGTTGATGTTTATGTGCTGTACAGATTTCCTTTAGAAGAAAGTTAATCAAAAAAGGTGAATGTAAAATAAGTATGTAGGTAAAACACACATATATATGTGTATGTTAAATGTATAAAACATATAAAAATATAATTATATAAGTATATGTATGTGTGTGTATATATATATAGATATATATATATCTCAACTATGTATGTCCTTTACCTGTAAATTTAGTTTTTAGAAATCAACATTTCCCAAACAAAATTTCATTAAAGTCTAGCATAAATAAAAGAAGAGTTATATAGTATATCAGTGATGCAACCTTTTTTGTCTGTCAAAAAATAGATAATTTCCAGTAATATATAATGAATAAGGGGAAGGAGGTGAAGGGTTTATCCTACTAACTCCATCTTGTTGAACACCTTAACTGTAAATACAAAACATAAACTAGTAATCCGCTGTCTCAGAGCAACAGTGTTATTACATTCTAGTTGCTCCTAGTTTTGTATGTAATAAATCAGTTTTTTTTTTAAAACATAAAATTAATAAATAACAATCCAATTTTTAAAAATTATCCAGATCTACAGTCTTGCCTTGAAGTCTATAAGAAATAGTACGGTTACTTTCATCGTTTAATAATTGGTGTTATTATTTTCTCTTGAATTCATGTTACTTATTCATGAAGGAATGCAATTTTGTGTATAAGTTACAAGTTTACTTTTTTAAGTATGTAAAATACACAGATTTTTAAAAATCTTAAGTCAAACCATATAGAGAGCTTTATAACATTTTAATTCTGATTTTATTAGTAAAAGTGTTATGTTGTTTATTCCTTCAGACTGAAAACTTGCCAGAGTTGGCAGACTTGGTTTCTGTATGATGTATAGTCAAAACTCCAGATACCAACTGATACAAAATTTAAATGCAAATACTTAAGAAATAATCTAATGAGACATACTTCTCATCCTTTTTTTAAACTACAAGTAAAAACTTAAAATAAGCACTGACTACTGAAACTGAAAATAAGGAAACTATATAAGTAAATAAAAGCATTTTCACCTTGTAGATAGAAAATTGCACGCTGTCTTCTACTATCTAGATTATAATGCTGTCTATTATGTCCTTTTAAAAAGTAAATTATCACTAAAATGAGATGGATGACTTTTGTTAAAGTTCATTTCAAGTTTAAATTCATTTGTTTCAGTTTATCAACTTTGAAGCAATTTCGTCTCAGTGCATTTGGTATGTTATATCATCAAGCTTTGCCAAATCCAATCCATCATTGCTGAATGTCTAAACAACAATAAGTTCTTCATTACTGAAACGCAAGTACAGTGCAAGTAGATGTTTATCTGTGGTAAATTATTATCCTCCTAACGAAAAAGTTGGAGGAATTATAGAAAATACGCTATGATTTCTAGAAACTAAGCAGACTTATCTATAGAAAGGCTGTTAAAATAAATCATTTAATATTTTTTAAGGGGAGGGTATCACAAACCATTTTGTGAAGCTGATAAAAGCCATGGACCTTATTCCTGAGCAAATCACATAGAGTGATAAACATGAGATTTTTCACAGCCCCATAGCACAGTGCTTCTCATCCTCAGATCACATAAGTGAGACAAAAGAAAAATGCTGAAAGTCTCTAAAATTTAGAAGGTCAGAGCCCACCAGCATAGCAAGAAACAAATATGAGAAACAATTCTCTAGGAATCTATGATTCCAGGAAAAAATAAACATACACACACACACCCAAGAAACCCAAAAAGAAAATGATTTTCCCAGTTCTTTTTGATAAGTTATATTTGACATTCCAGGATTCTGTATTTCTCAGCAGGAAGCAGACACCTCGTCCCAAGAAAAGAATCAGTTCCTTCCCTTGGTGCCTCTCAGAGTCTGCACCCACGGCCCTAGCACAATTAACCAGTTTAGTCACTGTACATAAAACCAATTCCACACCTTCTAATTCCACAGGAACTAAATAATCTATCTTGAGAGAGGGAAACAAATAATTATTTGTCTAAGTTATGGTCAAAGCTGTAAAATCTCTTATGTGTCAGCTGAATTGGACACTTTCCAGATCAGAGACTGTCTGAGGACAGATGAGGCTAGGGATTGTTTGGTATTGAACAATGCCCCAAAGAGTGACCTAGAACGTACTGGTGTGATACAGATCAGTAGAGCCATGCATTGCATTTGTTCCTGCTCATACTGAGCCCTATTTCTTGACAATGTCACAAGCCAGTTCAAGTCCCCTTTTGCTTCAGGTCCCTGAAATCATGCAGGTATAGTTCTTTTTTTTATCCTAAAATAAAATAATACCCAGAACAGCAGATGATAGCACTTTCTTCCTCTTTTTTATGCTGCAATGTTGAAATATCAAATCTAGAAAAGGATTTCCCATCTCATGATGTTCTTAGACTTAGAAGAAGAAATTTATTAAATATCATTTAATCTGTGTTTGTGGTTTGGATTATATATGTTGTGACTCGTCCCAAAGAGAATTTGAATAGTGACTATACTTTCAAAACATGCTAAACATATAAAGTAGTGTATTCAGGGGTGCCTGGGTGGCTTAGTTGGTTAAGTCTGACTCTTGATTTCAGCTCAGGTCATGATCTCAAGGTCCTGAGATCAAGACCCTCATGCTTAGCAGGGAGTCTATTGAAGATTTCTCTTCCTCTCCTTCTGCTCCTACTCCCCGCCCAGCACTCTCTCTATCCAAAATAAATCTTTTTAAAAAATAGTGTATTTATCAAAGTTAGTACTAAAAAATTGGGACTTTGAGAGTAGAAACAAAATTAGCATCAGCAATAATTAGAAAATATTAAATAACAAAAGAATTTTAGGTCATTCTTAACTCTAGGATCACTTTTAAAGTTCTTACTAAGATTTTTAGTGTTTGTTGTTGAGATAAATACATTTTCAACATGAAGAAAGAGTGATAATTTTGAGACCGCTATTATTTTACAGCCCTTAATTTTCTGTTTCCAGGACAACCACATAGAATCGATAGCAATTCAGTTATTGAAGTGAATGTGACACATCATCAGGTTGTGTACAATGTTATATAAGTGCATAAAGTTTTATAAAATTAATTATCTTGTGAAGATACACTATGTAGACAGAATTTTCTAGTTGACAATAACAATACCATATCTATTAACAACAACGACAACTGTGAATTTTAGATTATTTATCTTGAGCTGGAAGCTATGGGTTTTTATTTAAATGCTGACACTAACCTACTAAATTATTTTTAGCCAGGAATGAGCATAATGATTACCTCCATCATCATAAGTTTTGGGAAAGAGTTTGTTTTTTTGTTTTTTCTACAGAAAATAAAAAAGAATTTGAGAGGCAGGTTGGGGGCTTTGTGAGGGGTAGGGAAGGAAAAAATGAAACAAGATGGGATTGGGAGGGAGACAAACCATAAGAGACTCTTAATCTCACAAAACAAATTGAAGGATGCTGGGGGCTGGGGGGTTAGAGATAGGGTGGCTGGGTTATGGACATTGGGAAGGGTATGTGCTATAGTGAGTGCTGTGAAATGTCTAAGCCTGATGATTCACAGACCTGTATCCCTGGGGCAAATAATACATTATATGTTAATTTTTTTAAAAAAGCATTAGGTAACTTCCATTTGCTTATAATGTTTAAAGTCAATAGTGTAAAAATTTATAAAAATACCTTCCCATGAAAAATAAATAAAAATACAAAATATTTTTGAACATAAGCAAAAGGATTAAATAAATAAATAGCATATGTATATGTGAGCAAGACAGGACGCTAACAGGTATTGTGGGAATATCTGTCAATCCCTTGTTCCTTGGAGCTTTGGTTTTAGTTGGCTATGCAGAGAATGGTGATAAAGCCTATGGCCATGCAATGTGGGAAAGAAATTTAGAGATATATTAACTCCCACTACTTGAGCAGCCTGAGCCGATGGAAAGAAATGCCCCAAATGAAACAATTAACAAGAAAAAAAAATATGACTCATCTAGGGTAACTCTGGGTAAAGGTGGAAAATAACCACTAACCTAGATATACACAGTGAACAATTCTACCTCCAAAGAATAAAAATAACTTGTAACAATAATTAGTCTCTCAGGTGCATTTGGCACCTGAATCCATCTACTGTTTAGTCTCCCCAAAAAACCAAGTTAAGAATTCAAAGTGGTCTGGGTTGCATCCTGGTAGAGGTAAACACAAATTTTCTTGAAGGAAGAGATCTTTAATCAATCATTAAAGAATTCCTTCAGGTAAGACTGCAAGACATATGAATGCACCTTTTTCCAAAAGACAATAATAAAACATGTGAAGAACTAATTATAAAAATAAAACAAATTAATGAGAGACAGTAAATAAAAAAAGGACAGCAGTATCATACTCATAAAGTTGCTATAGAATATAAAATAAATTTAACTTCATTGATGAAATGAACATATCTAATTGATGGTTGATGAACAAGAAACTATCAAAAACAATGAGGCAGATTTGATAAAGAACTAATTATCACACCTAGTAATGAAGAATGTAACAAATACCAAGAATTTTGGTAGATGGACTAAACAACAAATTTGACACATTTAAAGAACTGGGAAATAGATCTGAAGAATTTACTCAGACTATAGGACAGAGAGATAAAGAGATTAAAATATTAAAATGATTTAAAAATATGGAAGGCAGAATGAGAAGGGCTAACGTGTCTAACAAGAATCTCAAAAATATATATATTAGGAAGAATCAAAAAGCTCAAAGAGAAAGTGGATTAAAGTTTCCTCACATTTCTGATCGACAGTGAATTCCAGTCAGAATTAATAAAACAAAATCTATACCTATACAAACGATAGTGAAGATGCACTACTTAATTAATCAATAAGAAAATTTGAAAAACAGTAACCTATTACTTAAAAGAAAATGTACTAAACTGCCAGAAGCCTTCTCTGCAACAAAAAAGGAAGCCAGGGATCTGGAGATCATCTCCAAAGGCTAGGATAAACCATGAGAAAATAACTGCCAACTTAGCCATGTAAAATGAGCAGTTTTGTTTTGTTTTGTGTTAAGATTTACTCATTTATTTGAGGGGGAGAGAGAGAGAGCATGAGAGGGATTGGCAGTGGGAGAAGAGAAAGAATCTCAAGCAGACACTGTACTGAGCATGGATCCCCATACAGGGCTAAAGGAGCCTGAGATCATGCATGACCTGAGCTGAAATCAAGAGCTGGATGCTTAACTGACTTTGCCACCCAGGGGCCCCTAAAGTGAGCAATCTTCTCTCCCAAAACGAAAGGAAAAGAAAGTCATTTCAGACAAATACAACAAAGACTTTAAATAGACCCACGCACAAGGGGTCTTCTATGTAATGCACTATAGGAAGAACATCCAAAATGCAAAACTGGCATGCAAAAGCATTAATAAATGAACAAGATGGTTAACATGTGAGCAAACTAAATAAACATTAACTCATAGAGCAATAATAATAACATCAAAGTTGGGAAAGAATTATTAAACATGGTTTAAAAATAGTATAGGAGGGGCACCTGGGTGACTCAGTGCGGTAAGCCTCTGCCTTTCAGCTCAGGTCATGATCTCAGGGTCCTGGGATCAAGCCCCGCATCAGGCTCTCTACTCAGCAGGGATCCTGCTTCTTCCTCTCTCTCTGCCTGATGCTCTGCCTACTTGTGATCTCTGTCTGTCAAATAAATAAATATAATCTTAAAAAAAAATAGTATAGGAGTCAGGGGGGTTGGAATTTATTTAAAGAAGCCTATGATTATACTGAAAGGATGGTGAAAATACTGATTTTTTTTTATTTTTAATTTTTTATTTTTTATAAACATATATTTTTATCCACAGGGGTACAGGTCTGTGAATCACCAGGTTTACGCACTTCACAGCACTCACCAAAGCACATACCCTCCCCAATGTCCATAATCCCACCCCCTTCTCCCAACCTCCCTCCCCCCAGCAACCCTCAGTTTGTTTGGTGAGATTAAGAGTCACTTATGGTTTGTCTCCCTCCCAATTCCATCTTGTTTCATTGATTCTACTCCTACCCACTTAAGACCCCATGTTGCATCACCACTTCCTCATATCAGGGAGATCATATGATAGTGGTCTTTCTCCGCTTGACTTATTTCGCTAAGCATGATACGCTCTAGTTCCATCCATGTTGTCGCAAATGGCAAGATTTCATTTCTTTTGATGGCTGCATAGTATTCCATTGTGTATATATACCACATCTTCTTGATCCATTCATCTGTTCATGGACATCTAGGTTCTTTCCATAGTTTGGCTATTGTGGACATTGCTGCTATAAACATTCGGATGCACATGCCCCTTTGATCACTACGTTTGTATCTTTAGGGTAAATACCCAGTAGTGCAATTGCTGGGTCATAGGGCAGTTCTATTTTCAACATTTTGAGGAACCTCCATGCTGTTTTCCAGAGTGGCTGCACCAGCTTGCATTCCCACCAACAGTGTAGGAGGGTTCCCCTTTCTCCGCATCCTCGCCAGCATCTGTCATTTCCTGACTAGTTGATTTTAGACTGGTGTGAGGTGATTTGATTTGTATTTCCCTGATGCCGAGTGATATGGAGCACTTTTTCATGTGTCTGTTGGCCATCTGGATGTCTTCTTTGCAGAAATGTCTGTTCATGTCCTCTGCCCATTTCTTGATTGGATTATTTGTTCTTTGGGTGTTGAGTTTGCTCAACCTATCCTCTTTATAGATTTTGTACACTAGTCCTTTATCTGATATGTCATTTGAAAATATCTTCTCCCATTCTGTCAGTTGTCTTTTGATTTTATTAACTGTTTCCTTTGCTGTGCAAAAGCTTTTGATCTTGATGAAATCCCAATAGTGCATTTTTGCCCTTGCTTCCCTTGCCTTTGGTGATGTTCCTAGGAAGATGTTGCTGCTGCTGAGGTCGAAGAGGTTGCTGCCTGTGTTCTCCTCAAGGATTTTGATGGATTCCTTTCGCACATTGAGGTCCTTCATCCATTTTGAGTCTATTTTCGTGTGTGCTGTAAGGAAATGGTCCAATTTCATTTTTCTGCATGTGGCTGTCCAATTTTCCCAGCACCACTTATTGAAGAGGCTGTCTTTTTTCCATTGGACATTCTTACTTGCTTTGTCGAAGATTAGTTGACTGTAGAGTTGAGGGTCTATCTCTGGGCTCTCTATTCTGTTCCATTGATCTATGTGTCTGTTTTTGTGCCAGTACCATGCTGTCTTGATGATGACAGCTTTGTAATAGAGCTTGAAGTCCGGAATTGTGATGCCACCAATGTTGGCTTTCTTTTTCAATATCCCTTTGGCTATTCGAGGTCTTTTTTGGTTCCATATAAGTTTAGGATTATTTGTTCCATTTCTTTGAAAAAGATGGATGGTACTTTGATAGGAATTGCATTTAATGTGTAGATTGCTTTAGGTAGCATAGACATTTTCACACTATTTATTCTTCCCATCCAGGAGCATGGAACATTTTTCCATTTCTTTGTGTCTTCCTCAATTTCTTTCATGAGTACTTTATAGTTTTTTGAGTATAGATTCTTAGCCTCTTTGGTTAGGTTTATTCCTAGGTATCTTATGGTTTTGGGTGCAATTGTAAATGGGATGGACTCCTTAATTTCTCTTTCTTCTGTCTTCTTGTTGGTTTAGAGAAATGCAACTGATTTCTGTGCATTGATTTTATATCCTGACACTTTACTGAATTCCTGTACAAGTTCTAGCAGTTTTGGAGTGGAGTCTTTTGGGTTTTCCACATATAGTATCATATCATCTGCGAAGAGTGATAATTTGACTTCTTCTTTGCCAATTTGGATGCCTTTAATTTCCTTTTGTTGTCTGATTGCTGAGGCTAGGACCTCTAGTACTATGTTGAATAGCAGTGGTGATAGTGGACATCCCTGCCGTGTTCCTGACCTTAGCGGAAAAGCTTTCAGTTTTTCTCCATTGAGAACGATATTTGCGGTGGGTTTTTCATAGATGGCTTTAATGATTTTGAGGTATGTGCCCTCTATCCCTACACTTTGAAGAGTTTTGATCAGGAAGGGATGCTGTACTTTGTCAAATGCTTTTTCAGCATCTATTGAGAGTATCATATGGTTCTTGTTCTTTCTTTTATTGATGTGTTGTATCACATTGACTGATTTGCGGATGTTGAACCAAACTTGCAGCCCTGGAATAAATCCCACTTGGTCATGGTGAATAATCCTTTTAATGTACTGTTGAATGCTATTGGCTAGTATTTTGGTGAGAATTTTCGCATCTGTGTTCATCAAGGATATTGGTCTATAGCTCTCTTTTTTGATGGGATCCTTGTCTGATTTTGGGATCAAGGTGATGCTGGCCTCATAAAATGAGTTTGGAAGTTTTCCTTCCATTTCTATTTTTTGGAACAGTTTCAGGAGAATAGGAATTAGTTCTTCTTTAAATGTTTGGCAGAATTCCCCTGGGAAGCCATTTGGCCCTGGGCTTTTGTTTGTCTGGAGATTTTTAATGACTGTTTCAATCTCCTTACAGGTTATGGGTCTGTTCAGGCTTTCTATTTCTTTTTTTTTTTTTTTAAGATTTTATTTATTTATTTGACAGAGAGAGATCACAAGCAGGCAGAGAGGCAGGCAGAGAGAGAGGAGGAAGCAGGCTCCCTGCTGAGCAGAGAGCCCGATGCGGGACTCGATCCCAGGACCCTGAGATCATGACCTGAGCCGAAGGCAGCGGCTTAACCCACTGAGCCACCCAGGTGCCCCAAGGCTTTCTATTTCTTCCTGGTTCAGTTGTGGTAGTGTATATGTTTCTAGGAATGCATCCATTTCTTCCAGATTGTCAAATTGGTTGGCGTAGAGTTGCTCATAGTATGTTCTTATAATAGTTTGTATTTCTTTGGTGTTAGTTGTGATCTCTCCTCTTTCATTCATGATTTTATTTATTTGGGTCCTTTCTCTTTTCTTTTTGATAAGTCGGGCCAGGGGTTTATCAATTTTATTAATTCTTTCAGAGAACCAGCTCCTAGTTTCGTTGATTTGTTCTATTTTCTTTTTGGTTTCTATTTCATTGATTTCTGCTCTGATCTTTATGATTTCTCTTCTCCTGCTGGGCTTAGGGTTTCTTTCTTGTTCTTTCTCCAGCTCCTTTAGGTGTAGGGTTAGCTTGTGTACCTGAGACCTTTCTTGTTTCTTGAGAAAGGCTTGTACCACTATATATTTTCCTCCCAGGACTGCCTTTGTTGTGTCCCACAGATTTTGAACCGTTGTATTTTCATTATCATTTGTTTCCATGATTTTTTTCAATTCTTCTTTAATTTCCCAGTTGACCCATTCATTCTTTAGAAGGATGCTGTTTAGTATCCATGTATTTGGGTTCTTTCCAAACTTCCTTTTGTGGTTGAGTTCTAGCTTTAGAGCATTGTGGTCTGACAATATGCAGGGAATGATCCCAATCTTTTGATACGGTTGAGTCCTGATTTACGACTGAGGATGTGATCTATTCTGGAGAATGTTCCATGTGCACTAGAGAAGAATGTGTATTCTGTTGCTTTGGGATGAGATGTTCTGAATATATCTGTGATGTCCATCTGGTCCAGTGTGTCGTTTAAGGCCTTTATTTCCTTGCTGATCTTTTGCTTGCATGATCTGTCCATTTCAGTGAAGGGAGTGTTAAAGTCCCCTACTATTATTGTATTATTGTTGATGTGTTTCTTTGATTTTGTTATTAATTGGTTTATATAGTTGACTGCTCCCACGTTGGGGGCATAGATATTTAAAATTGTTAGATCTTCTTGTTGGACAGACCCTTTGAGTATGATACAGTGTCCTTCCTCATCTCTTATTATAGTCTTTGACTTAAAATCTTATTGATCTGATATAAGGATTGCCACTCCTGCTTTCTTCTGATGTCCATTAGCATGGTAAATTCTTTCCCACCCCCTCACTTTAAATTTGGAGGTGTCTTCGGGCTTAAAATGAGTTTCTTGGAGGCAACATATAAATGGGTTTTGTTTTTTTTTATCCATTTTGATACCCTGTGTCTTTTGACAGGGGCATTTAGCCCATTAACATTCAGGGTAACTATTGAGAGATATGAATTTAGTGCCATTGTATTGCCTGTAAGGTGACTGTTACTGTATATGGTATCTGTTCCTTTCTGATCTACCACTTATAGGCTCTCTCTTTGCTTAGACGACCCCTTTCAATATTTCCTGTAGAGCTGCTTTGGTGTTTGGAAATTCTTTCAGTTTTTGTTTGTCCTGGAAGCTTTTAATCTCTCCTTCTATTTTCAATGATAGCCTAGCTGGATATAGTATTCTTGGCTGCATGTTTTTCTCGTTTAGTGCTCTGAAAATATCATGCCAGCTCTTTTGCCTGCCAGGTCTCTGTGGATAAGTCAGCTGCCAATCTAATATTTTTACCATTGTATATTACAGACTTCTTTTCCTGGGCTGCTTTCAGGATTTTCTCTTTGTCACTAAGACTTTTGAATTTTACTATTAGGTGACGGGGTGTGGGCCTATTCTTATTGATTTTGAGGGGCGTTCTCTGAACCTCCTGAATTTTGATGCTCGTTCCCTTTGCCATATTGGGGAAATTCCCCCCAATAATTCTCTCCAGTATACCTTCTGCTCCCCTCTCTCTTTCTTCTTCTTCTGGAATCCCAATTATTCTAATGTTGTTTCGTCTTATGGTGTCACTTATCTCTCGAATTCTCCCCTCGTGGTCCAGTAGCTGTTTGTCCCTCTTTTGCTCAGCTTCTTTATTCTCTGTCATTTTGTCTTCTATATCACTAATTCTTTCTTCTGCCTCATTTATCCTAGCAGTGAGAGCCTCCATTTTTTATTGCACCTCATTAATAGCTTTTTAAATTTCAACTTGTTTAGATTTTAGTTCTTTTTTTTCTCCAGAAAGGGCTTTTATATCTCCCGAGAGGGTTTCTCTAATATCTTCCATGCCTTTTTCAAGCCTGGCTAGAACCTTGAGAATTGTCATTCTGAACTCTAAATCTGACATATTACCAATGTCTGTATTGATTAGGTCCCTAGCCTTTGGTACTGCCTCTTGTTCTTTTTTTTGTGGTGAATTTTTCCGTCTTGTCATTTTGCCCAGATAAGGGTATATGAAGGAGGAAGTAAAATACTAAAAGGGTGGCAACAACCCCAGGAAAATATGCTTTAACCAAATCAGAAGATCCCAAATCGTGAGGAGGGAGAAAGGGGATAAAAAGAGGTTGCTCTTCTTCTTCTTCTTCTCTTCGATCTGCTGATGGATTTGTAGGTGTTTGCAATCTTTAGATAAGCTATCTAGTTGATCTCTGGCTAGCTGATGTAGTCTCAGCCTGCTACTTCTCCGCCATCTTGACTACTCCTGATACTGATTAATTTTAATCTTACTAAGTAAATCATGTATGAAAGTTCCTATGGAAAATGAATTTTTAACTAAAGAAAAAATTTTATTGGTTCAAAGTAAGGCAAGAAAAGAGAGAACAGAAAAAAGAAGACAAAGAAAAAATACCAAGATTTCTCTTTATCATCTGTCATTATATAACAACAAAAATTTCAGTTTATCAGTAACATATAACAATTCTAGACTTGTAAGCATCTCATAACATAGTCTCAAAATATATAAAGCAGACAATGAAAACTCTAATAAAAACTGACAAATTGCTATCATATGTGGAGTTTAATTCCCTCAGTAACTAATTAAGCAGATAAGCAGATAAAGATCAATAAGTCTATAGATGATTAATAAAATATACAAATTTGAACTAATAGACTTATATAGAACCCAGAATTCTTTAAAAACATAGAAAAAGTTCTTTATATACTTTTGATACTAACCCTTTATCAGATATGTCATTTGCAAATATCTTCTTCCATTTCATAGGTTGCCTTTCAGGTTTTTTTTTGTTTGTTTGTTTGTTTCCTTTGCTACAGTAGCTTTTTACTTTGATGTGATCCTAATAGTTTACTTTTGCTTGTTTCCCTTGCCTCAGGAGACATAAAAAGTTGCTATGGCTGATGTCAAAGAGGTTAATGTCTGTGTTCCCCTCTAGGATTTTAACGATTTCCTATCTCACATTTAGGTCTTTAATGGATTTTGAGTTTAGTTTTGTGTGTGGTGTAAGAAAATGATCCAGTTTCATTCTTTTCCATGTTGCTGTCCATTTTCCCAAACCTATTTGTTGAAGAGACATTTTTTCCCCATTGGATATTCTTTCCTGCCCTGTTGAAGATTAATTGAGTATATAGTTTGAGTTCACTTCTGTTTTGTGTGTGTGGGTGTGTATGTGTGTTCTATTGATCTATGTGTCTATTTTTGTGTTAGTACCATATTGTTTTGATGACTACAGCTTTGTACTATACCCTGAAGTCCAGAATTGTGGTGCCTCCAGCTTTGCTTTTCTTTTTCAAGGTTGCTTTAGCTTTTCAGGGTATTTTGTGGTCCCATACAAATTTTAGGGTCATTTTTTATAGCTCTGTGAAAAATTTTGTTGGTATTTACCCAAAGCATTTTACAAAAATACTAATTTGAAGGGATATATGCACCCCAATGTTTATAGCAGCATTATGTACAATAGGCAAATTATGGAAAGAGCCCAAATGTCCATCAACTGATGAAGGGATAAAGAAGTTGTGGTTTATATATACAGTGGAATATTACTCAGGCAAAAAGAATGAAATTTCGCCATTTGCAGTGATGTCGATGGAGCTAGACAGTATAATGCTAAGTGAAATAAGTCAGAGAAAGACAAATACCATATGATTTCACTCATATGTGGAATATAAAAACAAACCAAATGAGCACAGGTGGAAGGAAGAGAGAGGGTGGTAAACCAAGAAAAGACTCTTAACTTTAGAGAACAAGCTGATGGTTCCCAGAGGGAAGGCAGGTGGGGCATGGGTGAAAGAGTTGGTGGGGATTAATGAGTGTATTTGTTCTGATAGGTATGGAGTGTTGTATAGAAGTATTGAATTACTGTATTGTACAGCTGAAACTAACGTTACACTGTATGTTAAATAACTGGAATTTAATAAAAACTTCAAAAACACATTGAATATTATGAAAATGACAATTAGACTAGAATAATCTAGTCTATTAATATTAGTCAAATATAATTAATCTAATAATATTATTACTATAACAATAATTAATATTATTAATTTAATTAATAAATAAATCTAATATTAGTCTAATATAGTCTAATTAAATTAGACTAGAATATCATCTAGATTTTCAATGATCTCATAGCATTAATTAAATTGAAATGGTATGTAAAATTTTCCCCTGAAAACAAACAAATGGTTCTGGAAGATTTAACAAATGAATTTTACTAGAGCATTAATGAATAAGTGATTCCAACATATGCAAACTCATGCAGAGAATCAAAAAAGAGGGTGAAGTAGAATAACAATACCAAAATCAGGAGGAAGGAGAAAAATGATTAAGAAAGAAAATTCCCGGATAATCTTACTAGTGAACTTCGACACAAAATTCTAAACTAAATATTAATAACCTCATCTAATAATATATCAAAAAATAATCTGTCATGACAAAATTGGGTTAATTTCAGTAATTCATTTCGTAATGATTCAACATTAAAAATTCTAATTATATAACATCTTAAAATGGAAACATAAAGTGTGCACTGATGACTAGTTTGCCACTGTGGGCACTGGAGCTCAACTCCCTGGGAAGCCATGAAAGGCTGGAGAAGACTTAGAAAAGCCCCTTGAGGGTATGAAGAAGCTGGCATGCTCCCCTCCCTTATTGGATAAGGGTCCCTTCCTGGCACTTCTGTCTTGTTTTATGTAGTCTAAGAACAATCCAAGGTGAGAGAACAGCCTTCAGGCAGAGAAAATGAACTGCGTGAGGTAAAAATCTTTCAGTCAGTACCAGAACGGTCCTCCAAAGCTGTAGGAGCTCTTGGGTGAGTCATGAATTAGGAGATCCTACAGCAACTGCCTGGAAGCAGGGAACAGCAGAGGCCTTAAAAAGCAGCATACCTAGTATGTCTGGGGGTGGATTATCTAAGACGTTGAATTGTAAGGGATTGGCTTTCACTCCTAAAAAAATGGAGGGGTTTGGGAAGGAGAGTGACATATTTGATTTTTAAAATAAGCATTTGAGCTACTATACTGTGAAGAGTGTGTAAGAAGAAAAGGGTAGAAGCAGGAAGACTAGTTAAGTAGTGATTATAGCCTGATGAGAAGCAATCACTTTCTGAATATATTTTGAAATTAGAACTAATGACTTGTTGATGAATTAGATACGAAACAAGAAAAGAGAGAAGTCAAGGAGGGCTCCAAAGTCGTTGACTTGATGACAGGTGGATTTACCTGCTACCAACTGAGAAAGGGAAGGTGAAGAGACACATGCTGAGGGGGAGGGAGGGAGGGAGCATGTGTAGTAAGTCTAATCAACACACTGAGGTGTTGACTAGACACTGAGATGGAGATATAGAGAAGAAAATTTGATATAGGAGTTTAGCGATCAGGAAAAGCTGGAGATGTGAGGATTGTCAATACAACGATGGTGGTCAGAGCCACAAGCCGACTGTGAGACGGCTCCCGGGGCTTACCAGTCTCAACAGTGCCCAGGCCAAGGGAGTGACAAAGCAGGAGCAAAGGAAGTTGAAAAGTAGATGGCAAGACAGAAAAAAACAAAAAAACAAACAAACCAGGAGATGGCAGTGAACTGAAAGTCTAATTTTAAAAAAGGAAAGAAAGAGAAAGAAAAGGAAAGGAAGGAGGCAGGAAGGAAGGAAAGAAGAAGGAGGAAAGGAAGAAGGGAACGGAAGAGGAAGGGAAGGAGGCAGGAAGGAACGAGGTAAGAAGTTAGGAAGAAGGAGGGAGGGAGGGGAAAAAAGAAAAAAAAGAGAAAAGAAAAGGAAAAAAGAGAAGAGAAAAGAAGAGAAAGAGAGAAAAAAGAATTTCCAGAAGTCCGTGATAATGAAGAATATGTTTCAAGGAAGGATTAACCATATACAACACTGCTGATCATTCCGGTAAGGGGAATATGGAGATAGGACTCGCAGGTGTAGTAAAATTGATGTCACTATAGACCCCAAAAGAGGCATTTCTCCAGAGTGGTGAGTTGAATCCTGAGTGGAAGCAAAGTCTGAGAGAAGAGATGAGGAACTGGGTGTAGGGAATACCCAAAGTCTTTTGAGCAGGTTTGCTGGAAAGGAAAGCAGAGAAGTAAGGCAGAAGGTGAAGGAGGAAAGGTAGTCAAAGGAGTTTCTGAAACTGTTATAAAAAGGGAGAAATGATGGGAGGTTTCTATGCTGATGGGAATGATCCAAGAAAAAGGGGAAAACAGGCATAAGAGAAAGAACAGGAGAATTGCTGGACTGCTAAGATGTTCTTGCATCAGCGAGAAGGGATAGGATCTAGGGGTAAGCGCAGGCTGGCCTTTGATCAGACCACTGGCAGTTCTAAGATCTCTCAATTCCAAGGTTCTCAAGACTTGGTTTCCATGACACAAGAAAAATGAAATTTTTTTAAAAGATTTTATTTAATTATCAGAGAGACAGAGGCGGAGAGAACGAGCACAGGCAGACAGAATGGCAGGCAGAGGCAGAGGGAGAAGCAGGCTGAGCAAGGAGCCGGATGCGGGACTCGATCCCAGGATGCTGGGATCATGACCTGAGCCGAAGGCAGCTGCTTAACCAACTGAGCCACCCAGGCATCCCAGAAAAATGAAATTTTATCCTTGTATACATCTTTACACAATATTTGATCCTGGTCCAAGCTGAAGGCTATGATCTTGGCCATTTCCTCCTTACACTCTTTTGCTCTTAGAAATAAAGGCTAGAAATACATAATGAAGATAGACATTCTTAACCCGTATAACCAACACATTTCTTCAGTTTTAGTTTCTGTTGCCGAGAGAGATGTGTCTACCTTGATGACAGAATTACCTTGTTATTTCCCTTCCTTCTCTTTCTCACTTGTGTCCATCCTCTCCTCCTAAAAGTGAGAGGTCAGATGCCAGTCTCTGACCTAGACTGCTAGGGAGCAGGGCTGAATGGCAAAAAACACACGTGTTCCCAAACCTTACATACGTGTGGCTGTCAGAAATCTACGCTTTTGATCTGTCAGAGAGGGAAGATCATGACTCTGTACACACAGAGAAGGTGTGTTTTGGGGTGAAACATGGAGTCTCCTGAGTGATTCGGGCACAACTGAATGATGGTCCTCCCACTCTCACCAGAAATACTAACAGGTCCTTCTGGGTCTCTGGGAAATATCCAATCTCTGCCACATTTCTGTTTGGTCTTCTTTGGGTCTTTTCCCTCAAGAAGCATGTCTTTTTTTATAACATAGTCATTGACAAACCAAAGTGCCACTTGTGAGGTTGATTCTCTTTCTGTTATTCCATAACAATGTAAGGAGTCATATAGGACTAAAAACACTTCATATGAAGTTGACTTTTACTCAGTTTCTGAATGTCCACAATCAATTAGAAACAGAAAAATATGAGTTTTGAAAAGAAATAAAATTTCATTTGGTATCGGGCACAGTATGAAGCTGGCAGTATTTTTTTAAATTCATTTTACATGTAAGAAATAATAGCAGACAGGAGATAAAGTACCTTGCCTAAAGTCATATCATTGTGCAGAAAATAGCAGATAGCAAATCCAGGTGTTGGGCCCAAGTTCCATAATTTGTCTGTGCTATGCTGCCTCCTTGTACATGATATTTTTTAAGCTGTAAATTCCACAAAAATATAAAGTACTTGTGTTATCATTATTATTTTTTTTCCTTGTTGCAAATTCTTTCAATTTAAGAAGCTATGAGGATTATAAAAAATTACAATAGTGGGCCAGTAGCTGGGATGTGCTAATGAACAGAGGAAGAGAGGTAGCTTCCATTCAGCACTAATTATGCATGGCCAGGCAATCCGAAATTTTCTCATATTTCAACACAGATATGTCTGACTCCAAAAGGCATGCTCATTTCCCTAAACCTTGCTGCCTCACAGCAATGTATTCTGGCTACAAGATAATCACCAACTCTGTGGTTCTCAAAGTTTGAGGTCGGAAACAGCATCACCTGGGCACTTAGAAATGGAAGTTCTTGTGTCCCATCCCAGAACTATTGAATCCAAAACTCTGGGAGGGAGGCCTGGAAGTCTGTGGTTTAACAAGCCCTTGAGGTGATTCTGGTTAATTATGATACACTCTCAAGTTTGAGAATCATTGGTCTAAAGAGAAGACGGGGCAAAATATTTTATCCACAATATCTCAGGCAGGAATGTGTGACTGACTTTTAAAAGAAAACTGTTCAAAAATAAAAACCTAAAACTCTAGGAGGCATTTTAAAAGATTAACATCAAAATATATAAAGGTCCAGAGAAAATAGAAGGAATTCAAAATGATGAACATCCCCAAATTTCTATGTATATACAGTTGATCCAACATACCAAAAATTTTGCAAGGATTGCTGAATATTTTTTAAAATAATTATGTTATATGTTAAGACTATAGTAAGATTGTCTGAATAATGTTTTGCTCTATTAATGAGTTTCTTTTTGTCCTTGTATTTCATTGTATGAAACAAAGTGATGTCTCTGTGCTCTTTGTCTTAGAGACAAAGTGGGGGAATGAGAAAGAGTAGCTACAAACCTTTTCTAACTTTATTTTAAACAAATAAAGATACAATTTAAAAGCTTAGTTCTGTAGGGATTTTTAGACACAGATAAATGCCTCAAACTAACTCTTCATAGAATTTCTCCCAGAAGAGGCAGAGAGAAAGGGAGACAGCAAAGCAAAAAAAACAGAAAAGAGAGATGTGGGGCCTCAGAGGCTATGGATTGAGTAGACTGTGGGGCTGATAAGAAGACCACTCCTACCCCAACCCTGGGCATTGAGTCAATCTGCGGGGTCAGTAACCCAGGTGGGATTGAAGTGAAGTGAAGTTTCCCTGCCTCTCCAGCATAATGAATGCTCTGAACTAGAGACTACAAGGTCTTTTATACAATAAAGTTACAATATCTGCACTAGTGGGCAGGGACTACTATCTAGGACACCTGAATTCACATGAATTCTGCTCAGTCTCTCTGGGTTTCAGATGAGGGATCAGAGACCAAACTGAAGGTTCTAGGACACCCTGAAACAACCTAAAGCAGCAGCACGGTCAGGCAGAAACAGAGCTACAGAACGGTCTGTGTCTATGGCTGTAGGAAGAGCTATGGTCAGCTACCATGGGCAGAGGGACATAGCATAGGGTCATGAAACGTCACTCCCAGCCATATACTAAAGCATGCTATATAAGCACTTTGAAAATCTTTCTTCCCCCAACTAACCTTTCTGAGAAAAGTCCACAGCAAACATTATGAGAAAAGTCCATGTTAAATGGTTGGTTGGCCATGCAGACCTGCACCTAATTCCATACTGTTGTAACTAGATCAAAAATCCCTTTCAAGGGACAGCCATTCCATCTTTTGGTATCACCCTGAGTAGCAGCAGAAGTCACTCACTTTTACTTTGACATGTCAGGTAGGAACACTGAATACTTATACAGATTTAGAGAATCTACAAATAAGACTGAAGAAAGAGATGAGGAAGTTAGAGAACAAGATGAGGCCAGAATGAGAAAATATGATGAGAAAAATTCTCTCAAAAATACAGATTATCATTCAGCATTGTCTGAAAAGAGCATTAGTATCAGCAGACATTTTAGAAAGATAAAGACTCTCAAAACATCAAAAAGGCCTTCAAAAAGATTGTCCAGAGTAGACTCAGGAGTACAAGATGAAATTCTGACAGAACAAAGTCAAAGGGAAGAACAGAAGTGAGAAAGTTGGAGTGGTGGGTGGCAAGGATAGATGGGCATGTGGCCATCACAGATGCAGCCTCGGGCTCCACCTCTTCAGACACCTGCAGAGCAATGCCCTTGGTGGCAGTCCTGGAACCTTCCTATTTTCCTAGATGATCATCAGAGCTGCTGTTAGGGAGCCTCCTCTTGGCATCTAGACTACGATGAAACATAAATGAGCTTTAGCAAATGGTCCTTCCTCAGAATCTAACCTCTCTTGGGATGCTAAAAACGGGGTTTAATCTGAAAACAAAAACAAAAACAAAAACACCTTACATTTAAGCCTGGGTAATGCTCTCTACTACCCACTTCCTGTCCTAGCGCTTTGTGCCAATCATTCCCTCCAGGGCTTGGTTTACTGTACTGGATGTTGGTATCTGCCCAACACTGGCTTGGCCAGCAGCTGAAGCTCCACAGGAAAGTCTCCAGAGCACCAACTCTAAGTCACTGCCTTCATCTCTCTCCATCAGAATACCCTGCTGATTTCATCACAGTGTCGATCATGGCCTGAGACTTACCATCTACCTAGAGTCTCCTTCCCACCAAAATATAAACTCCATGGCAGACATCCCAACACCCTTGTCTACTGTCCTATCCCCAGTGCTAAGCACACAGTAGGTGTTACTGAACATTTTCTGAATGAACTTCAATATTTAGTAGATGCCTCTCCTACTCCTTGCCCCCTCATATAGGTCACACATGCTCTGTCTCTGAGCCATCTGAATTACTGCTCTGTGGTCACAGCAGCTGGCCAGACCTGGCACATCACAGAAGCTCAAGTAGTTTATTGGGGTCTTGAATGTTGGTGAAGTCTTGCTGTGGTTTGCTCTGGAAAAACAAAATTCATCTACTATTTATCAAAGAAGTTTTTGATAGTTGGAAATGATGTAAAATATGAAAGCAACCTTGAGTATTTCTCTTTTTTGTAATATCACTGTGTAACAGCAAATTGATAAATACTTTACATTAATTATACTCCAGAAGAATCCATCCACTTTAGAGAGCTGTAACTGTTCATTTTTGTTCAAAATATATTTATATGTCTTCATCTTTTGGTTTACAATAACTCTTGCGATAGTGTGTTTCCTTTTTCTCAGTTTTCAGTTTCATGAATACGTACATTCTCCATTCTTTTATGTAGTATTCAGATGCTGATGAAAATGTACATAAGCTTCTCTGGTATTTACTAAAAATCACTAAAATAGACATTATTAACTCTTCTTTCAGAAAAATGTTTGACTTTAAAATTTAGAAATATGCTCACTGGTATCAAGTCCAGTACTCCATGCATGAATGCTGAAAAAAAATATTTATCTTTGCACAGTGCTTAAGAAGTACCTGTTTATGTGCTTTAATAAGACAGTGTCACTTTAGTTACACACAGAAATGCCCTGATGTAAGAGGTGCTGGTGTTTGGGAGCCAGATGGTCCTACATCATACAACAGCATGAAGACAAACAGTACCGGTTACATTTTGTGCATGGGTGTGTATCAGTGGAAAAAACGTTCCACTAAATATATTCTGTGTGCATGAAATATCTGTTAGCAGATGTAATGACACTAGAAGATATTATTTCTTATAAGTATATCCACCTACTGCCTTAAACAGCCTCAGGTGTGCATCTATCGAGCAGAATCTTCTCACTCTGGACTATAACATGTTATTAACATAAAATGAATAAGCCACGACATGCCATCCTATAGGGAACAGTCTTGGCTCGACATTCTCTTCAGTGATCACTGGGAATACTGAGAAAGGCATTTAAAGCCAGTGTGAGTCTATTGAGTTTAATTGTTTTTACTTTTATTCAGATTTACAATTGAGTGTTTTTAAATGATGGGGCTCATCTACAAAACCTTATTCCACAAATAAATAAACACAGAGCCTTGGTTTTGTAATACAGAGACACTAATGCTTAGAAATTAGGTTGTCAATCAACTCTGTCTCCTCCCTTCAAATAAAGGAGGAAAATCTCAGATATGGGATCTGTGTATAATGAAGTTATTCTGGCTTCTTTCCTATGAACAAATAGACACACAGAACTCAGCAAATTAAATACCATTCTATCATGGCCTCAACAATATCTCTAGAAGGTTGGAAGATTATAAGAATTATGTGTGTTCCCTCTGGACCTTGAATTCCATATGTGTAGACATTTATACATATACAGATTCCCCCACCATGTGGTTTTGCCCCATGTACAAAGTAGCAGAAGCCACAATTCTGCAAAATTATACATGAAGTGTTTCAGTTCTCCATTAACTTTCATGATCTCTTCGAGAGATACTAAAAAGGTAATACAGGATAGTGGAAGAGATACAATGTAGACGAAGATGCAGACTTAACACTGTTCTGCAGGTCCTGGCTATCAGTACTGAGAAGTACCCTGATCTGCTGTGGGACAGAGCTTGTTGTGCTCTTAATTAATGTGACCATCTCATGGAAAAGGAAAAAAGCAAGAACATTTTACACACACGACAAACACTACTGTGGAAAGTAACTTATAGAACACGTATAGAGTTAAGTATATTCTTTCCCATCTGTGAAGTGCTAACACATCTTCCTTCTGCTCTGTGCTCAGACAAAAGTAAAGGGACTCCTAGGTGGCTCTCCCTAGCCTGCTTCTCCCTCTCCTATTTCTGTCTCTCTTTCCCAAATAAATAAATAAAATCCTAAAATAGACAAAAGTAAAAAGTGCTTTGGACCCTGTGTTTCCAAATGCTGGGTCAGTAGCCAACATAACATCTATCACAACACTTTAGGTTCTCATTTCTTGCATCCAGAATATGATTCTTGCTGCATTCTTCACATGGAATTTTTTCTCCTGTTTTTCCTATGTTTGCTTTCTTTGCTTTACCTACTTCATCCATAAAACTTGAATATGCTCATTGGAGACTCCGTTTCCTCATTGATAAGTGCATTAATGCCTTCCTCATTATTTATACAGAATATATTGTTTTAAAACTACAATGCACTATAAAAATGTTAGTAATATTTTGAGAGGAGCTCCAAAACCATATCAATCATTTCTTGCCCTGGAATGAAATGTGAAGCCTTATCTAAAAGTGAAATAAAAAAGTCAAATTCAAGTGACACGAAAAGCTGACTTGGCATTTCTAGCCTGGTTTTCCATGCATGTTTGCACATGGTGGCCAACCTCCTCACTGCACACTCCTCACACATTTATGACTGGGAATGTCCAGGTGAGTCCCAGGCATAGCTTATCTGTTTAGATTAATTTGTGTGCAGTGTGTATGGGGGCTCCAGCCCTATTACAGTTTCTCACAGAAAGGATATTTTCACATACTCTTTAAACAAATTCGCTGCAAATACAGAGGAAGTATCATTGGCCCCAAATGAAGCCAACCTGAGATCCTTCATTTTCTTCTGACCCTGAACCAGAAAGGAATTGAAAAATGGACTGGTTGAACTCTCCGAAACAAATGATGCTTGAGTGGTTTCATGCATAATAACTGCCTTTGATGTAAATGGGGCCATCCGTCAGCAGCCACCAAAGCTGCAGTGCCTCTCATCTGGGGACCAAGTCCACCAATGAGCTTGCTGTTTCGGTATACCCCAGGCACCTGAAACCAGTTAGACACGCTCACAATGGAGGACCCTCTCTTTGGAGGAGATTCCTGAAAAGACTCAAAGGAAATCGGAAGGCAAGGATCTGGCCTGCGTCCTTTCCTAGCAATTTTATTAGGGAAGTTCACATTTTAGCTGTTGTTGGCTTCTTCCCTGCTTATGCAAGAGTAAATGAGGTGCTGTTTTCATAAAACGCTCATTGAGGGAGAGTGCCTTTCAACACCAATCCCTGAAGATAAAACCAAAAAAAGGTCCCTTCCGTCTCAGGTACTCCTGTCATTGAGACAGCAGCCAACGTGAGATTTGGCTCACCACTTGCATCTAGCACATGATTCTTGACAGGACAGAGCCCCGATGTTAAGCCAGTCTCTGGATTCATGGTTACCGTGCAGAGAGACAGTATTGCCCTGAGTTATCATACACAGCTCACAGCCTCTCGCATTACTAGCAAGTTGCTGTGTACTATTGCGCTTTATTTCTTTTAAAACAAATATATGCTTATGTGCTTGCAGTTTGTATGATGAACTCAGAATGCAAATAAAAGGAGATAGATAGGAGTCATTTTCGGACAAGATTTACCTCTAAGGAGCCTGTCAAGCAGCAATTCATTTCCTCACCTCTAGCTTGACAGACCAGTGACATTAAAGTCAAAGGCATGTCCTAATCGTCACGCATGTAGCCACTTTTTTCTTTTTTTCACATTTGTATGCTAATCACGAGAAGCAAAAATAGACTTAGATTGGAAATCAAAGATTGGTTGTATACAGGTAATAGAGTGCTTGAATGCTTTATTTAAAGATAGAAGGCTCTTGAACCAGGCTTTATTATTGAACTAAGACTATCTATCCTTTTTGACACTTTTTAAATTAAGTTCTTCCTCTAATTTATGTTTTTGTCAGCTTTCTTCCTTTACCTGGTTTTAAGCTGGCTTTTTCCCCCCTCTCTCTCTAAGTAATAAACTACTCCAGCGCAGAGAAAAAAATTTTAATGACCTTAGAAATTCAGATTAACAAAATGGATCATTTGTATACAGCTACAGAATTATGAATCCCTCTGAAATATCTGTGCAGAAATTTTACCTGATGCAAAATTTCATTTTCTCCCTCTCTGGCATCTCTCTGACTTCCCCCTTTTCAAAATGGGATGGTCATGGTACTTCTTCAGTAAGGTCAAACACTGCAAAGGAAACAGGTTTGGGGGGACAATTTTGAGGCTCACACAAAAAAAGTTTTTTTTCTCTCTCTCTTTTGAATTAAAGGAGACAAGTTCCAAATATGTGTTAGCAAATCAAATACGAAATAGTTTGTAGAAGCTGTACTCGAGCCACAAGTTCTGCCTGCTCCTCCCTAGATGTTCAACCTGCCTCCTTATTACTATTAAGCCTGACTGTCTCCCAGTATGTTCTGCATCCACCTGACTTTCACGGAGTTTGAGAGAGCTTAGACCAAACGGAACAGGGGAGCAGCTGCACGGCAATGAGTGGTGGCAGCCAGATAATCTACTATGATATCTTGGAAAAAAATTGGGACAACATAATTTCTCCAACTAGACACAACCCTGCCTGGAAAATGTGAGCCAAACTTAACATGCAAATTCTCCTGCTACTTGGCATTGGTTTTTCTTTTTAACATTATGTACATAAGGGGAAAAAATAATGGAATTCTAGGGGAAATTAGAATTATAAACTGCTTAGATATGATTTAAAAAATTAGAGATAGAAATTATTTTTAAAATAACAATGACTTGTTGGTAACCTATCCCGCAACCCCAAGTCACTTGATTTCTCAACAGATATCTGCCATCAAATTCTGCTTGATTTCCACAAATGACATGCTTCTGCTTTTCCCATATTATGTAAGCTGTTTCTTCTGCCGAGAAAGCTTTTACTTTCTCAGCCTACCTGTGTTTTACCAACTGTCCAAGTGAAGTCTCATAGTCTGTGCAGAAACTTCAAATACCAGCCCTCTCTCACCACCCAACACTCCAGTCGTCAGAAGAGAGAATAACACAGTGAATACAGAACATGCAGGACAGAGCCAACCAGCCTGGGCTTAAATTCTGATTCACCCATGCCTCAATTTCCCCATCTTGAGAATGGGGCAATAATAAATCCTGCCTTGCCAAATTGTTGGGTTCATTAGAACAAAGACTGGCAGGTAATAGGCACTACAATAATATGTGTTAAATAAACTATGTGCAATCAATATAATCCAATTTGGTTTTTTAATATTTATTTATTTAAGAGAAAAAGAGAGAGTGAGTGGTGAGAAGGGGCAGAGGGACAGAATGTACAAGCAGGCTCCTGCTTCTGTACTTTATCATCTTAGTGTTGAATTTAGAATATATTTTTTAAATATATGGGCTTTTTATATATTACACATTTGTTACAAATGTTTCCCACTTTATTGGTAGCTTTTATAATGTATGATGTTTTTGATGCAAAACTTCTAACTTTTTAAATCTTAGGAGGCCAGGCTTATTATTATTTTTTGATGTTTATAATTCCTTCCACTGAATTTATTCTTAGAACTTTAACTATCCTAGGGGCACCTGGCTGACTCAGTTGGTTAAGCATCTGCCTTCAGCTCAGTTCATGACCTCAGGTCATAACCTGAGTCTAATCCAAAAGTCAGATTCTTAACTGACTGAGCCACCCAGGTTCCCCAATATGATCTAATTTAAAAGAGTCAAATCATAGGGCAGTTCTATTTTCAACATTTTGAGGAACCTCCATGCTGTTTTCCAGAGTGGCTGCACCAGCTTGCATTCCCACCAACAGTGTAGGAGGGTTCCCCTTTCTCCGCATCCTCGCCAGCATCTGTCATTTCCTGACTTGTTGATTTTAGCCATTCTGACTGGTGTGAGGTGATATCTCATTGTGGTTTTGATTTGTATTTCCCTGATGCCGAGTGATATGGAGCACTTTTTCATGTGTCTGTTCGCCATCTGAATGTCTTCTTTGCAGAAATGTCTGTTCATGTCTTCTGCCCATTTCTTGATTGGATTATTTGTTCTTTGGGTGTTGAGTTTGCTAAGTTCTTTATAGATTCTGGACACTAGTCCTTTATCTGATATGTCGTTTGCAAATATCTTCTCCCATTCTGTCAGTTGTCTTTTGATTTTGTTAACTGTTTCCTTTGCTGTGCAAAAGCTTTTGATCTTGATGAAATCCCAGTAGTTCATTTTTTCCCTTGCTTCCCTTGCCTTTTGCGTTGTTCCTAGGAATAGAACTGCCCTATGACCCAGCAATTGCACTATTGGGTATTTACCCTAAAGATACAAATGTAGTTATCCAAAGGGACACATGCACCCGAATGTTTATAGCAGCAATGTCCACAATAGCCAAACTATGGAAAGAACCTAGATGTCCATCAACAGATGAATGGATCAAGAAGATGTGGTATATATACACAATGGAATACTATGCAGCCATCAAAAGAAATGAAATCTTGCCATTTGCAACAACATGGATGGAACTAGAGCGTATCATGCTTAGCGAAATAAGTCAAGCAGAGAAAGACAACTATCATATGATCTCCCTGATATGAGGAAGTGGTGATGCAACATGGAGGCTTAAGTGGGTAGAAGAAGAATAAATGAAACAAGATGGGATTGGGAGGGAGACAAACCATAAGTGACTCTTAATCTCACAAAACAAACTGAGGGTTGCCGGGGGGAGGGGTTTTGGGAGAAGGGGGTGGGATTATGGACATTGGGGAGGGTATGTGATTTGGTGAGTGCTGTGAAGTGGTGATTCACAGACCTGTACCCCTGGGGATAAAAATATATGTTTATAAAAAATAAAAAATTTAAAAGAAAAAAGAAAAAAAAAAAATAAAAGAGTCAAATCAAACAATGATTTATTGAATAACCATATGAAATCACAGTGTAGGTGCTACAGATAAATCGCATGTCTTTAAAAAAAAAGTTGCACTCTACTACAGGACCTAAAACAAGTGTACAAATAATAGTAATTACTATTTTTTAAAGATTTTATTTATTTATTTGAGAGAGAGAGAGCAGGGGAGGGGCAGAGGGAGATAGAATCTCAAGCCAAACCCCCTTGAGCACAGAGCTGGACGTGGGTCTCCATCTCAGGACCCTGAGATGATGACTTCAGCCAAAATCAAAAGTCCAATGCTTAATTGCCTGAATGACCCAGGTGCCCCTACAAATAATTATTAAATAAAAAGGATGAATATTCAAAATTTCCCAAGAGTGAATTCCAAAAAAAAGTCAATTCCAAAGAAAATGTCAATTGAAATTCAAAGAAAGATGAAGTTGCAATTAGTTGAGGCAACGCTAAAAACTTAATGTAGAATGACATTAAATGTGATTCTTGGAGAATTACTAATATTGTAATAAAGAGGTAATGTATGAGTCAGATAAATGGAATGGAACTGATACTTCATAAACTGAACTCAGGATCTGTGTACAATAAAGTTATCACCTTGACACTACAGATATCACCTTACACCTACATGAAAATGGTGCCAGACAGCGCAGAAGCCAGGAGTGCAAGCTTGGGGGCATGCAGGCAGCGGGCCTGGACTCAGACCCAGCCTCTGTCACCATAGGCTAGATACTTAAAGCTCTAAAGGTCCTGTTATTCATCTCTAAAATGGTAGGACACTAGTAACAATATTATCTCATTGGATGGTTGCAAGGATTAAAGTAAGCAGTACATGAAAAGCAGTTAGCACTTGCTTAATAAGCACACAATATAAGAGCAGAATTACATTTTTGTTTTTTATTATTTTTAATGTTAGTGTTAAATATTAACTCCCACCTGTAAACATAACAAAATGAATTCTGGAGAAGTAAAAATTGAACGTAGACCTTAAAGCCTATCTAAGGAAAAAGAAATGTTTGTTTTAGGACAGCTTAAGGTTTTTTTTTTTTTTTTTAAGATTTTATTTATTTATTAGTGTGTGCATGAGAGAGAGAGAGAGAGAGAGAGAGCGCTCAAGCAGGACCAGGGAAGAAGGAGAAGCAGATTCCCCACTGAGCAGGGAGTCTGATGAAAGGCTTGATCCCAGGACCCTGAGATCATGAACTAAGCTGAAGGTAGGTGCTTAACCAACTGAGTCACCCAGGTGTCCCTAGGATAGTTAAAGTTCTAAGAATAAATTCAGTGGGAGGAATTATAAACATCAAAAAATACTAAGTCTGACCTCCTAAGATTTTAAAAGTTAAAAGTTTTGCATCAAAAACATCATAAATTATAAAAGCTACCAATAAAGTGGAAAACACTTGTAACATATGTGTAATATATAAAAAGCCCATAGATTTAAAAAGTATATTCTAAATTCAACACTAAGATGATAAAGGCTAAAAAATGATAAGTCACATAGCAGAAAAGTGGCATTAGGAGACTTTTTCTTAAAACACCTGCTATGTATGCCCTAGAAAGTGTGTGAAGACTACAAATGATGACCATGAATAAATGGTCTCAGCTGAGCTAATGAGAGTTGTCACTAGGGGTTATCTAAGGTTGGGGTTTTTCTTCTGAAATTAATTGACAACTGTATATAAACTTTTTTGTGTGTTTTCCCAATTCTTGTGTTATATTCTATAATCTCATTTTTATGCTGTCTGGCCCCAGCTGTCTATTTCTAAATGAGCACCAGCAGGAGGAAATTTAGACCCAGACTCCTGGCCAACCACTAGAGCATCACCAGAGCCCTCCACTGGCCCTGCCGTCAGCTAGAGGAACATCCATGAGGCATTTGAGGGCCTCCCCTGGAAATGATACACTTCAGTTCCACCTGTTATTTCACTGGCCAGAACATAGTTGCTGGCCCCAAATTAATGCCAGAAAGCCTAGGAAAAATAACCTGTCCTCCCAAGAAGAAGAAATGTGGTTGGTGAGCATTTAGCTCACCACTTTACTATACACTCAAAGGAGAGCATGTTAAGTAACTCTAGAAAGTGATATTTCTGAAGAATATTCAGTGCTATGGAAAATAAAAACTCATTTTAGAATAGTGATTCAAAAACAATAGAACATTAATTTAAGTGAAACGTCTCAATAGATAAGACTAAAAGTAATATATTGAGGGGCTCCTCGTGGCTCAGTTGACTAAGTGTCTGACTTGATTTTTGGGTTAGGCCATGATCTCAGGGTGGTGAGATTGAGCCCCAGGTCCGGCTCCATACTGGATGTGGAGCTCTTTCTCCCTCTCCCTCTGTTCCTCTCTCCCTCCCTTCTAAAATAATAAACTAATGATTTAACATATTGAATTTTTAGAATTGACAATTTATGATAACTCACATTCATTTTTCTGCCTTTTTACCTATGTGGAATATGCATCCATTACATTTATTTTAAAAGTTTAAGTAAAAAATCTTTTTTTTAACCCCTCTTACTGAATTCTGGAAAACATAAATGCATGGAGCCACATAATAATGGGAAATTCAGTAAAATTCAATAATACAAAATTATGCCAACATATTTACCATTACCTTTATGCATACTTCTTTTTACATCACATACTTTCCATTTGAGATATTGTTTCTATGTGCACTACATAATTAATAATGGTCTTACTTCCTAAAAATATCATTTTGCTTTTTTTTCTTCTTCCCAGCACACTAAAGATATTTATTTCTTCCCATTTCCATTATTACTGCTAGAAATTCAGCAGTCAGTATAATTTCTATTTCCTTGTAGAAATTCTTTTCCAACTGGCCATTCTTTTTGGTGTCATGAACTTTAGAACTGGCTTTGTAACTTTGGGGTTTCTTGAATTTGGGATTCAGTGTTATTTAATAATTCAGTAAAGTTCTTAAGCATTATACTTCAGAATGTCTCCTCCTTCTCACACTATTTTCTCCCTTTCACTCTGATATATACACATATGTTTTTTATATGGACACATTTATGTATATACACACATACCAATACATATACCTCTATATCAGGTACATATTATTTGTATAACATGTTAGTCATTTATCTCTTTGCCAGCCCTTCCATTTTTGTTTCTTCCATTTTTTTGTTTCTCTCTGGGTTGCATTTTGGGTAATATTTTTAGTCTAGTTTCTATTCATGATTTCAAATCTCTTTAGTTTTGTCTAATTGGCTCTTCATAATCTTAAAAAAGCTTAATCATCTTTATTATTTACAGTTGCTTCAATCTGTTCTTTTTCAAATATTCAGTCATTTATCATGTTCCATTCTCACCTTTTCAAGCCTTTCTTTTCTATATTAAAATATATATTTTTAAAAAAGATTTTATTTATTTATTTGAAGGAAAGGAAAGAGCAGAAGGAGAGGGCCAAGCAGACTCCCCACTGAGCACAGAGTCAGTGTGGGGCTGGGTCCCATGACCCTGTGGTGATGACCTGAGATGAAACCAAGGTTCAGCTGTTAACTAACTGAGCCACCCAGTTGCCCCTCTACATAAAAACGTATTAAACCTACTTATTTTATATTCTAAGTCTGATAATTCCACTATCTGAACCATGTTCAGACAGAGGTTTGCTTTGGTTATTTCCTTTGGAGATTTAAAAATATGTGTCCAAGTGTCTTGCAGACCTACCTATGTTAAATAGCATTGCTTTGAGCAGGTTTTTATTTGCTTTTCTATCAATTATGTGAAAGCATTATCAGTCTGAGACCACTTTATATTAAATTCTCACTTCCAGCTTTTCAACCACGTAGGTAGTACGAATTCAGGCTGCAAGGAGTTGTGAGAGCAACTCTGGGTTACAAATACTCACAGGAGGTGGTTTTTTCCCACAGAGCCCAGTTCAAATCATGATATTTTAATTTGTATTCATCAACCCGGGGTGGGGGGGATCCCAAGCCCTAGCTCTTTGCTCTGGAGGGCCCAGGAGAGATCATTCCCTCTAGTGTTCCCTTAGGAATCATGACAGAAGCTCTGGATCACAAAAAGTTGGCAAAAACCCTCTTGGGGCCAAAGTTGCTTTGACATATTTTGATCAAACCTTTGAAGTCCCTGATTTTAAATTGTTTTCAGCCTTCTGTTGACTCCTTCTGTTTATCTAGCTCAGTGATAGATTTCAAAACAAAATTAGTCCAGCTCTTTTTTTTTTTTTTTTAACGGTGTCCATTGGGAGGGTATGAAATTTCGTTTGTTCACCATGCTGCCAAACACAGAAGGGGTTTTCTCTATTTGTAATCTTTTACTTATTAAGCAAGGTAATAAGGATATGGTTGTTTGTTACATTGTAGACTTGAACACACATGAAAAGTAAGAGAAAAACCAAGCATTTAACTCAAAAGATAGGAAAAAGAATTAAGATTAATACAAGTAGATGGAAAGTATGCTAAATTATTAAATGTCAAATAACTTAGAGAAAAATGAATTAGATATTGATGTGATAAACAAATAAAAGTGGGTTTTGGTTTGCTGGTTTGTTTGTTTGCCCAATTCCATGAAATAGACTAGGGGTTGGAAAACTGTGGCCTGCAGGCCAAATTCTGCCCACCACCTGTTTTTATATTACACTAGAGTTCAAATGGTTTTTAGATTTTTAAATAGTTGGGGGAGAGAGGGGAAAAGAGGAATAATATTTCATGACACATGAAAATTATATAAAATTCAAATTTCAGTGTCCATAATAAAGTTGTATGGGAACCTGGCCATACTCATCATTTATGTCCTGTCTCTGGCTACTTTTAAGCTGTAAGAGCTGAGTTAAATATTTGTGACAGAGGCCGTATGGCCTGCAAAAGCCTATATTTTCGCTCCCTGGCCCTTTGCTGAGAAATGTGCTGATCCCTGAAATAAACAAACCTCTGGTAGAATTGCAGAAAAAGAGATGTGAGAGCAAGAGAAAGGAGAAGAAAAGATACACAACACATATTAAAAAAGAACATGTATGCAATGCAGAAGAGATGTTAAACATTACTTTGAAAATAAATTTGAATGTATCTTTTTTCACATTTTTTATTTTTAATTTTTTAATATTTTAATTATTTATGTTTTAATTCAAGTAGCCAACATATAGTACAACATTAGATTTAGATATGATGTTCAATGATGCATCAGTTGTGTATAACACCCAGTGCTCATCACGTTATGTGCTCTCCTTAATGGCCATCACCCAGTTACCCCATTCCGCCATGCACCACCCCTTCAGTAACCCCCAGTTTGTTTCACAGAGCCAAGAGTCTCTCATAGTTTCTTGAACATATCATTTAAACAAATTATTTTCTAGGAAAATATGCATTACTAAAATGTAATCAGGAAGAAGAATATCTGAATAGCTTGCTAATAAGGAAGAAATATTTAAAGTTATTATAGAGATATAGCTCCTTCCTTTCAAAATGACCATGTGTATTAATATTTTACAAGCAAGTTGCCTATAGATGAAATAATTTCTATTTTATTTAATTGTTTTGAAGCACAAATTAAAGAAGAAATCTTTTAGATGTGTTTTCCAAAATTAGTATAACTCTGATACCAACATTTGAAGAAGATAGCATAATAGATGATATAAAATTCCTGAAAAATGGTCACATTTAAAATAGCCACAAAGTTAATGATGTGATTTGCACAGTATCTTTCCTAAAACTGTGAGAATGTTTTAATATTAAAATGTTTATTTGCATGTTTGAGTATAGGGAAAAAGTCAAACTATTATCTAATATTTGCCAATAATACACTTGATACAATTGAACATTTATTCTAGACAGAAACTAATCATGAAGAAAATAATTCAAGTTGACAGATGTTCTATTAAAACAAAAAAAGTCGGAGGAGGAGTCAAGATGGCGGAGAAGTAGCAAGCTGAGACTGCTTCAGCTAGCCGGAGATCAGCTAGATAGCTTATCTAAAGATTGCAAACACCTGAAAATCCATCGGCAGATCGAAGAGAAGAAGAACAGCAATTCTGGAAACAGAAAAACAACCACTTTCTGAAAGGTAGGACCGGCGGAGAAGTGAACCCAAAGCGACGGGAAGATAGACCCCGGGGGGAGGGGCCGGCTCCCGGCAAGCGGCGGAGCAACCGCGCACAAAATCAGGACTTTTAAAAGTCTGTTCCGCTGAGGGACATCGCTCCAGAGGCTAAACCGGGGCGAAGCCCACGCGGGGTCAGCGTGGCCTCAGGTCCCGCAGGGTCACAGAAGGATCGGGGGTGTCTGAGTGTCGCAGAGCTTGCGGGTATTGGAACGGGAAAGCCGGCTACAGAGACAGAGCCGACAGTAAGCTCACAGCTCGGTGTTACCTTGAACCGGTCGCAGGCTCGGTGAGCTCGGAGCGCGGCCGGAGGTCAGGCAGACGGGAGTAACTGGGCGCTGTTCTCTGAGGGCGCACTGAGGAGTGGGGCCCTGGGCTCTCGGCTCCTCCGGGCCGGAGACCAGGAGGCCGCCATTTGTATTCCCGTCCTCTGGAACTCTACGGAAAGCGCTCAGGGAACAAAAGCTCCTGAAAGCAAACCCGAGCGGATTACTCACCCCGGCCCCGGGTAAGGGCGGTGTAATTCACCCTGGAGCAAAGACACTTGAGAATCACTACAACAGGCCCCTCCCCCAGAAGATCAACAAGAAATCCAGCCGAGACCAAGTTCACCTACCAAGGAGTGCGGTTTCAATACCAAGGAGAGCAGCAGAATTCCAGAGGAGGAGAAAGCCAAGCACGGAACTCATGGCTTTTTTCCTGTGATTTTTTTTTAGTCTTGCAGTTAATTTAATTTTTTCTTTTTCATTTTTTTTTTTCTCGCCTTCGGGTAAAATTTTTTTTTAACTGTTACCTTTTTCTTTTTTAACGATTTTTTACTAGTTTATCTAATATATATATATATATATATATTTTTTTTTTTACATTTTTCTTAGGTGTTTTCTTTTTTTAAAAATTCTTTTTTTTTCTTTTTTTTTTCTTTTCTTTTTGTTTTTTTTTTCTTTCTTCCTTTTTGAACCTCTTTTTATCCCCTTTCTCCCCACTCACGATTTTGGATCTCTTCTAATTTGGTTAAAGCATATTTTCCTGGGGTTGTTGCCACCCTTTTAGTATTTTACATGCCCCTTCATTTACTCTTATCTGGACAAAATGACAAGAAGTAAAAATTCAACACAAAAAAAAGAACAAGAGGCAGTACCGAAGGCTAGGGACCTAATCAATACAGACATCAGTAATATGTCAGATCTAGAGTTCAGAATGACAATTCTCAAGGTTCTAGCTGGGCTCGAAAAAGGCATGGAAGATATTAGAAAAACCCTCTCGAGAGATATAAAAACCCTTTCTGGAGAAATAAAAGAACTAAAATCTAACCAAGGTGAAATCAAAAAAGCTATTAATGAGGTGCAATCAAAAATGGAGGCTCTCACTGCTAGGATAAATGAGGCAGAAGAAAGAATTAGTGATATAGAAGACCAAATGACAGAGAATAAAGAAGCTGAGCAAAAGAGGGACAAACAGTTACTGGACCACGAGGGGAGAATTCGAGAGATAAGTGACACCATAAGACGAAACAACATTAGAATAATTGGGATTCCAGAAGAAGAAGAAAGTGAGAGGGGAGCAGAAGGTATACTGGAGAGAATTATTGGGGAGAATTTCCCCAATATGGCAAAGGGAACGAGCATCAAAATTCAGGAGGTTCAGAGAATGCCCCTCAAAATCAATAAGAATAGGCCCACACCCCCGTCACCTAATAGTAAAATTTACAAGTCTCAATGACAAAGAGAAAATCCTGAAAGCAGCCCGGGAAAAGAAGTCTGTAACATACAATGGTAAAAATATTAGATTGGCAGCTGACTTATCCACAGAGACCTGGAAGGCCAGAAAGAGCTGGCATGATATTTTCAGAGCACTAAACAAGAAAAACATGCAGCCAAGAATACTATATCCAGCTAGGCTATCATTGAAAATAGAAGGAGAGATTAAAAGCTTCCAGGACAAACAACAACTGAAAGAATTTGCAAATACCAAACCAGCTCTACAGGAAATATTGAAAGGGGTCCTCTAAGCAAAGAGAGAGCCTACAAGTGGTAGATCAGAAAGGAACAGAGACCATATACAGTAACAGTCACCTTACAGGCAATACAATGGCACTAAATTCATATCTCTCAATAGTTACCCTGAATGTTAATGGGCTAAATGCCACTGTCAAAAGACACAGGGTATCAGAATGGATAAAAAAACAAAACCCATCTATATGTTGCCTCCAAGAAACACATTTTAAGCCCGAAGACACCTCCAGATTTAAAGTGAGGGGGTGGAAAAGAATTTACCATGCTAATGGACATCAGAAGAAAGCAGGAGTGGCAATCCTTATATCAGATCAATTAGATTTTAAGCCAAAGACTATAATAAGAGATGAGGAAGGACACTATATCATACTCAAAGGGTCTGTCCAACAAGAAGATTTAACAATTTTAAATATCTATGCCCCCAATGTGGGAGCAGCCAACTATATAAACCAATTAATAACAAAATCAAAGAAACACATCAACAATAATACAATAATAGTAGGGGACTTTAACACTTCCCTCACTGAAATGGACAGGTCATCCAAGCAAAAGATCAGCAAGGAAATAAAGGCCTTAAATGACACACTGGACCAGATGGACATCACAGATATATTCAGAATATTTCATCCCAAAGCAACAGAATACACATTCTTCTCTAGTGCACATGGAACATTCTCCAGAATAGATCACATCCTCGGTCCTAAATCAGGACTCAACCGGTATCAAAAGATTGGGATCATTCCCTGCATATTTTCAGACCACAATGCTCTAAAGCTAGAACTCAACCACAAAAGGAAGTTTGGAAAGAACCCAAATACATGGAGACTAAACAGTATCCTTCTAAAGAATGAATGGGTCAACCGGGAAATTAAAGAAGAATTGAAAAAAATCATGGAAACAAATGATAATGAAAATACAACGGTTCAAAATCTGTGGGACACAACAAAGGCAGTCCTGAGAGGAAAATATATAGCGGTACAAGCCTTTCTCAAGAAACAAGAAAGGTCTCAGGTACACAACCTAACCCTACACCTAAAGGAGCTGGAGAAAGAACAAGAAAGAAACCCTAAGCCCAGCAGGAGAAGAGAAATCATAAAGATCAGAGCAGAAATCAATGAAATAGAAACCAAAAAAACAATAGAACAAATCAACGAAACTAGGACCTGGTTCTTTGAAAGAATTAATAAAATTGATAAACCCCTGGCCAGACTTATCAAAAAGAAAAGAGAAAGGACCCAAATAAATAAAATCATGAATGAAAGAGGAGAGATCACAACTAACACCAAAGAAATACAAACTATTATAAGAACATACTATGAGCAACTCTACGGCAATAAATTTGACAATCTGGAAGAAATGGATACATTCCTAGAAACATATAAACTACCACAACTGAACCAGGAAGAAATAGAAAGCCTGAACAGACCCATAACCAGTAAGGAGATTGAAACAGTCATTAAAAATCTCCAAACAAACAAAAGCCCAGGGCCAGATGGCTTCCCGGGGGAATTCTACCAAACATTTAAAGAAGAACTAATTCCTATTCTCCTGAAACTGTTCCAAAAAATAGAAATGGAAGGAAAACTTCCAAACTCATTTTATGAGGCCAGCATCACCTTGATCCCAAAAACCAGACAAGGATCCCACCAAAAAAGAGAGCTATAGACCGATATCCTTGATGAACACAGATGCGAAAATACTCAACAAAATACTAGCCAATAGGATTCAACAGTACATTAAAAAGATTATTCACCACGACCAAGTGGGATTTATTCCAGGGCTGCAAGGTTGGTTCAACATCCGCAAATCAGTCAATGTGATACAACACATCAATAAAAGAAAGAACAAGAACCATACGATACTCTCAATAGATGCTGAAAAAGCATTTGACAAAGTACAACATCCCTTCCTGATCAAAACTCTTCAAAGTGTAGGGATAGAGGGCACATACCTCAATATCATCAAAGCCATCTATGAAAAACCCACCGCAAATATCATTCTCAATGGAGAAAAACTGAAAGCTTTTCCGCTAAGGTCAGGAACACGGCAGGGATGTCCATTATCACCACTGCTATTCAACATCGTACTAGAGGTCCTAGCCTCAGCAATCAGACAACAAAAGGAAATTAAAGACATCCAAATTGGCAAAGAAGAAGTCAAATTATCACTCTTCGCAGATGATATGATACTATATGTGGAAAACCCAAAAGACTCCACTCCAAAACTGCTAGAACTTGTACAGGAATTCAGTAAAGTGTCAGGATATAAAATCAATGCACAGAAATCAGTTGCATTTCTCTACACCAACAGCAAGACAGAAGAAAGAGATATTAAGGAGTCAATCCCATTTACAATTGCATCCAAAACCATAAGATACCTAGGAATAAACCTAACCAAAGAGACACAGAATCTATACTCAGAAAACTATAAAGTACTCATGAAAGAAATTGAGGAAGACACAAAGAAATGGAAAAATGTTCCATGCTCCTGGATTGGAAGAATAAATATTGTGAAAATGTCTATGCTACCTAAAGCAATCTATACATTTAATGCAATTCCTATCAAAGTACCATCCATCTTTTTCAAAGAAATGGAACAAATAATTCTAAAATTTATATGGAACCAGAAAAGACCTCGAATAGCCAAAGGGATATTGAAAAAGAAAGCCAACGTTGGTGGCATCACAATTCCAGACTTCAAGCTCTATTACAAAGCTGTCATCATCAAGACAGCATGGTACTGGCACAAAAACAGACACATAGATCAATGGAACAGAATAGAGAGCCCAGAAATAGACCCTCAAATCTATGGTCAACTAATCTTCGACAAAGCAGGAAAGAATGTCCCATGGAAAAAAGACAGCCTTTTCAATAAATGGTGCTGGGAAAATTGGACAGCCACATGCAGAAAAATTAAATTGGACCATTTCCTTACACCACACACAAAAATAGACTCAAAATGGATGAAGGACCTCAATGTACGAAAGGAATCCATCAAAATCCTTGAGGAGAAACACGGGCAGCAACCTCTTCGACCTCTGTCGCAGCAAACATCTTCCTAGGAACAACGCAAAAGGCAAGGGAAGCAAGGGAAAAAATGAACTACTGGGATTTCATCAAGATCAAAAGCTTTTGCACAGCAAAGGAAACAGTTAACAAAATCAAAAGACAACTGACAGAATGGGAGAAGATATTTGCAAACGACATATCAGATAAAGGACTAGTGTCCAGAATCTATAAAGAACTTAGCAAACTCAACACCCAAAGAACAAATAATCCAATCAAGAAATGGGCAGAAGACATGAACAGACATTTCTGCAAAGAAGACATCCAGATGGCCAACAGACACATGAAAAAGTGCTCCATATCACTCGGCATCAGGGAAATACAAATCAAAACCACAATGAGATATCACCTCACACCAGTCAGAATGGCTAAAATCAACAAGTCAGGAAATGACAGATGCTGGCGAGGATGCGGAGAAAGGGGAACCCTCCTACACTGTTGGTGGGAATGCAAGCTGGTTCAGCCAATCTGGAAAACAGCATGGAGGTTCCTCAAAATGTTGAAAATAGAACTGCCCTATGACCCAGCAATTGCACTATTGGGTATTTACCCTAAAGATACAAATGTAGTGATCCAAAGGGACACATGCACCCGAATGTTTATAGCAGCAATGTCCATAATAGCCAAACTATGGAAAGAGCCTAGATGTCCATCAACAGATGAATGGATCAAGAAGATGTGGTATATATACACAATGGAATACTATGCAGCCATCAAAAGAAATGAAATCTTGCCATTTGCAACAACATGGATGGAACTAGAGCGTATCATGCTTAGCGAAATAAGTCAAGCAGAGAAAGACAACTATCATATGATCTCCCTGATATGAGGAAGTGGTGATGCAACATGGAGGCTTAAGTGGGTAGAAGAAGAATAAATGAAACAAGATGGGATTGGGAGGGAGACAAACCATAAGTGACTCTTAATCTCAGAAAACAAACTGAGGGTTGCCGGGGGGAGGGGGTTTGGGAGAAGGGGGTGGGATTATGGACATTGGGGAGGGTATGTGATTTGGTGTGTGCTGTGAAGTGTGTAAACCTGGTGATTCACAGACCTGTACCCCTGGGGATAAAAATATATGTTTATAAAAAATAAAAAATTAAAAAAAAAAAAGTCTATAATATTCAGATACCAAGGTCATGGAAGTTAAGGAAAGACTTAGGAGCTATTCCATATGCAAGGGGTCTAAAAAGACATGGCACTAAATGCAATGCTTCATCCTGGATTTGATTATTTTCTTATAAAAGACATTATTGGGACAACTGAAAGTATTTGAATGAGTCTATGGAAAACGTGGTAGGAATGTAAGATGTTAATTTCCTGATTTGGATGATAATTTGTATATTGTAATTAGGTCCATACTTGTAAGGATTACTATAGTATTTGAGGTAATACAGCATAATATAGGTAACTTATTCTAAAATGGTTTGAGAAAAAAATGTCCTTTCTATCTTTTCTGTAAGTCTATATTATTTAAAAATAATAATTTTATTAACTGAGGGATATTTAATAAGTTTCATTAAATAAACAGGCTACATTCATATTTGAAAATATCTATACATTTAAAATGAAGTTTTTATGTAAATTTTAAGCAATTACAATTAAAATGCCAGCAAGATTTTTTCATATGAAGCAAATCTGAAAAAATTTAGTGTGTGAGTATATACATGCACACACATGTGCATACCTGTGCTTACGAATAGAAAAATAACAGAAAAAACTTAAATCCAAGAATTAAAATATATCATAGATTATATTAATTTAAGCAGTTAAATGGAATTTTTCAAATTCTTTAGATTCAGAAATATTAATTCTGGAAATTCACCTGAAGGAAATGATTTTATATTGCTCAAAAAAAATTATACACACACACACATATGTTAAGCATCTCATCAAAATGATGTTTATCATATTAAAACTTATAAGCAAGTTAAGTGAACAGTTATATATACATTATTGTATTCAGGATAAATTTTTTCTTATGCTTTGTCTTAGTCTTTTTGGGCTGTTGTAACAAAATACCATAGGGTGGCATAACAACAGAAATTTATTTCTCATGATCCCGGAGACTGGGAGGTCCAAGATCAAGGCACCTTACAGATTCATTGTCTGGTGAAAGCTCACTTCCTGGGTCATAGACAGCCATCTTCTCACATCCTCACATGATGGAAGGGGCAAGGGAGCTCTCTAGGGTCTGTTTTATAAGTGCACTAACCCCATTCATAAGGGCTTCACCCTCCTAACCTAATTACTGCTCAAAGGTCCCACCTCCCTGAAACCATCACATTCAGAGTTAAAGATTTCAACATATGAATTTGGGGGAAACACAAACATCCAGTGAATAGCGTGCTTTATTTGCATTTACTCTTTTTTTTTTCAATGACTATATCATATTTAAGTAATACATTTCAACTACAATTTAAGAAGTACTTCATGTACTGAAATACTGATGGAGCATTTCTTTTATAGATAAAACTTGAACACAGGTAAGAAATTTTAGAATATGGATCACAAATAGTTGCTGGTCCCATCTAGTTTAGGAATAAAATGTATATTAGGTAACGTCTTAAGTGATTTGGCTAAAAAAATGGTTTGCACCAAGGTAAATTGATGCATTAGCTCTTGGAAAAGGTTTTTCTCACTTTGGTTTTCTGAAAAACTCAGTTTTCCTCCTAACTCAGTGGGCACGACTAACCCTCCTCCTTTGCTGGTTTCCCCCCATCAATCCTACTTCTGTCTGTGGGAATGAAAGAGAACTCAGTCCTTGGACTCCTCATGTCTTTATTGATACTCATTTCTTTATTGATGTCGTCAAGTCTCATGGTTTTAAATAGGGTCTATCTGCGAAGGATTTTCAAAGTCATAGCTCTAGCTTGAGTCTCTCCAGTCAATGCCAGTCTTGTGTAGTAAATGGCCTGCTTGTAGTTCCTTTCAGATGTGAAATAGACATCTCAAGTGTAACACATCCAAATGGGAAATTCTCCTCTTCCCTTTTCCAGACCTGCTCTATCCATAGTCTTCCCTATCACAGTTAATGACCACCATCCTTCCAGCTGCTCAGTACACACCCCTACAGCTATCCTTCACCCCTCTCTCTCACTCACCATGTCCAATCTGTCAGCACATCTTTATGGTCTTTCTTCAAAACCCGTTATCCAGGTAGGATAATTTCTCACCATCTCTATGAAACCTGCCTACCACTTTGGTATAAGTACCATGACTTCTGGCCTGAATTATTGCAGTTGTCTCCTAGCAAGATCCCTTACTTCCACCATTGCTTTTTTACTGTTTTTTTTTTCCCCTCAATATTATAACCAAAGTGTGTTTTTTTAATGTGTGCATCAGAAAAATCATTTCTCAGGGTGCCTGGGTGGCTCAGGTCTTTGGCTCAGGTCATGGTCTCAGGGTCCTGGGATCGAGCCCTGTATCGGGCTCTCTGCTTAGCAGGGAGCCTGCTTCACCCCCTCCACCCTCGCCTGACTCTCTGCCTACTTGTGATCTCTCTCTCTCTGTGTCAAATAAATAAAAATCTTTAAAAAAAATATCATTGGGGTGCAGGTAGGAAATCCAAATTAAGATTTAGAAAAGGCAACTGAAAAAGTGCCTCTGGAGATCAAGAACTGGGTCATAATGGATGAATATAGGAGTCCCAGAGAAAGAATGAGACTTTAGAAGGAACAGGAATTTTATGGAAGATAAATGTATATCAAGTAGAGGCTCTTGATCTTGGAATTAACCAGCAAAACACAAATGGATAAACAAAATCTTTAGAAAATAACTAGAGCTGAGTTCATGAATTTCCTGCTATTTGCCAAATATGTGAAAGAGAGTTTTTGTACTGGAAAGACCAATATTGTAAACTTTCTTAGATTTTTCTCTTTTCTTTCTTTCATAGATTTCATATTTAGTAGATTTAAGAATACTACTTTAGATATATATAATCTTACATACATAAATTTATAATGTGGTTAGGTATATTTACAAGTCCAAAATTTATTTGAAATCTAAACTAGGGTCTGTGTGCTTCCCAGGCACAGCTTTCAAACTGGAGGTTATAGCTAGCTATACAACAGAACAATCCAGGTTGTGGGTTGCTAAGAGTTCTGACTTAAGAAAATATACTGGGGTGATCTTATATTATGAGTTATGTGAAATTGCCAGTGTCCATAAGGTGACTCCTAAAGTAAATTTCTTTGAATTTGTCCAAATTCCAAGGTCCCAAGATGTAGAGATCCTAATAAGATCCTGAGGGGAAGGAAAACAATGAATGCTATTTGGTCTTTTTGATGATTTAAAAAGTTCTGTCCTCTCCATCATACTTTGGGGTATTCTGTCAAATTCTATGTTAAAAAGTAATCCCTGCTATTATAAGCATATATAAGCATATATATATAAGCATATATAAGCATATATATATAAGCATATATATAAGCATATATAAGCATATATATACTTATATATATGTATATAAGCAAATAGACTTATTTTGCTAGGTATCATACTCAGCAAAATAAGTCAGTCAGAGAAAGACAATTATCATATGATCTCTCTGATATGAGGAATTTGAGAGGTGGAGGGGGGATCGTGGGGGATAGGGAGGGAAAAAATGAAACAAGATGGGACCAGGGAGGGAGAAAAACCATAAGGGACCCAATCTCAGAAAACAAACTGAGGGTTCTTGAGGGGTAGATTAGGGGAGGGATAAGGTGGCTGGGTCATAGGCACTGGGGAGATACATGCTATGGTGAGTGCTGTGAATTGTGTAAGACTGATGATTCACAGACCAGTACCCCCTGAAGCAAATAATATGTTATATGTTAATTTAAAAAAAAAAAGAAATATTGCCATCTGCCAATATCATGGATGGATCTGGAAGGCCCTACTCTAGGTGAAATAAGCCAGACAGAGAAAGACAAATATAGTATAATGTCACTTACATATGGCATCTTCGAAAAAACAAACTCATATACAGAAAACAGATTTGTGGTTGCGATAGACAGTGGGTGCAGTGGGTGAAATGAGTGAAAGGGCTCCAAAGATACAAACTTCTGATTGTAAAATAAATAAACCCTGGGGATATAATGTATAGTATGGTGACTGTAGTTAATGGTACTTATTGTATATTTGAAAGTTGCTAAGGGAGTAGATCTTAAAAGTTTTCATCATAAGGAGCACCTGGGTGGTGCAGTCAGTTAAGTGTCCAAATCTTAGTTTCGGCTCAGGTCATGACCTCAGGATTATGAGGTTAAACTCCACGTCAGGCTCCACACTCAGCAAAGAGTCTGCTTGAGAGTTTCTCTCCCTCTCCTTCTGTCCCTCCCACTCATGCTTTCTCTCTAAAATAAATAAATACATCTTAAAAAAATTTCTCATCACAAGGAAAAAAAAATTATTTTTGTAAGTATGGAAGGTGACAGATGGTAACTGAATTCTTATGGGGGATCACTTCTGAATGTTTACAAATATCAAATCATTTTGCTGTATACCTGAAACTAATATATATCAATATCTCAACAGAAATAAGTAAAATAAAATAGAACAACATTCTTTTTGAAAAATAATCCTGAGTAACTAGGGAAGCCAGTAAATCACATGCAGATTAGATATCATAATAACAGTGGGGGACTTGACTGGTTCAGTCAGTGGGGAGTGTGGCTCTTGATCTCAGGGACATGAGCTGAAGCCCCGCTTTGGGTGTAGAGATTACTTAAAATAAAAAGAAAGATATCATAATAGTACTGGTGGGTTCTCCCTCACTCATTGCATAAGTTTACTTTCCATAACTATTTTTTTCTGAATATAAAGGCAATAAATAGACATTTGTGAAATTTTTGAAAAAAGAAGAAAAAATCACCTCTGATCTTGTCAACCAAGATAACCATTGTTCAGATTTTCAAACAGTCCTTTCATTTTGTTTTCTTGGTATGAATACACACATGCATGTATGTATGTGCCATATGTGCATGAAGCACCCAGACACATAGTTTTTACATACTTTGTATATGCTTCTCTATTGTTTCACTCATTATAATTGTATAAGCAGTTTCCTATTGATAAAATTGTCTTTCAAAAATCATTTAATGATTGTCTTTCTCCGCCTGGCTTATTTAAGTGGGTACGAGAAGAATAAATGAAAGAAGATGGGATTGGGAGGGAGACAAACCATAAGTGACTCTTAATCTCACAAAACAAACTGAGGGTTGCTGGGGGGAGGGGGTTTGGGAGAAGGGGGTGGTATTATGGACATTGGGGAGGGTATGTGCTTTGGTGAGTGCTGTGAAGTGTGTAAACCTGGTGATTCACAGACCTGTACCACTGGGGATAAAAATACATGTTTATAAAAAATAAAAAATTATATTAAAAAAAATCATTTAATGATTTAATGATTGCATGTATAACTTAACTGACCGTTCTCTGTTGGATATTTTGTTTTCTACCTAAAGGGTAAATCGTTTCCATGTGTAAACCAAAGTGAAGAGAAAAGGAAACAGAAACTGGAGTGGCAGGAATTTCTTCAGAAGCAGGACCAGAAAATGTTTTTAAAGTAACCTTAGGGGGTTTCTGTTTTCTCCCTGACTGCTGCTGGTGATATAACTGGAAACAGTATTGAAGGTCATATGAGCTCTGCCAGGAAGCAGGTAAAAGGAATGAGCACATCAAACTGTCTTTTACCATTTTTAGACACATTTTTGTATATATTCACTCTAGTCTGTTCTCAATATAAACAATGACCCCAAAGCACAGCAAACCAAGGCATATGAGTCCACACAGACTATTAGTGAAGACATATTGACATCATGTTACATGTTTCTAACCATTTCTAAAAAACAGAATAAAGGATATTGTTTGCATTCAATAGTTTGTAGAACATTTTACTATTAATTTTATCACTTAGTTTCCAAAATAATTATTCATTTGACAATGCAGATAATTATATTATTTTACATTGGAAAATGTGGGTTTAGACAGGCTATAGAATTTAAAGTTCACGTGGTCAAAAATTAATAGGGCTGTGGTGTGAAGACAGGTTTCTTGACTCCTTCCTTGTGTCATAGCTTTATACCATTTCCAAAGGGAAATGTTGGATTTACTGGAGGTTCTAAAGAGTAAGAACTACTTCCCAGAAACCTCTCCTTGAATTTCGCTCATGTCTTATACTCACTTCTGAAAGGATAACTGTGTCAGGGAGTGGGTGGCTATGGCCAGCATTTCTGAACTTGTCCCCAGCAAAGAGGAAGAGCCCTCTGGGACTAGTCAGGCTTTCCACCAGACCGTGAGGCAGTGAGTGAAGGAAGATGCCGGAGAAGTGGCCAGCAATGTCCACCATGCTCCCCACATTTCTCATCCAGTTGCCTTTGTAGGCTCGACGAGTCTGGGGTAGTTGGCTAGTCAATAACAAAGCCAAGACTTTAAACATTGTAAATCTGCCAATACTAAACATAATACACAGAGAGACAAATTTTATTTTTACACTACTTCATAATGTTACCTAAGTGCCTACTGTGCACCAGTCTCTATAGTAGACACAGAGGAAAGCCACCAGGACAAGACAAAGTTTCTCTCTTCCTTCTGATGAGCAATAAAGAATAAAGACATTAGTAGAGACCTAGCATAAGGGGCAGTACTGATAGGCTTGAGGAAGAAAAACCAAACATAGTAAAGTCATCATAAATGAAGGTTACTGAGTAGCAGTGGTTAACCTAGATAGAACAGTCAATTATGTGTCCTTTTCAAAGGTATTAGAAATACAAATAATGCCTTAAAACTATGATATATGGATATTGCTGCTTAGTGTGAGGCTAATTTTTTTTTTATTTTTAAAGTGACTGTATCTAAATTAAAAAATTGATAAATAATAGTAAAGGGATGCATAAATATAAAATAATTAGGAAAATAGTCTAGATGGGGTGGGGGAGATTTATGACATCTTTCTGCATGTATCTGTATCAGTAACCATTATGACCTAGCCAGGTTCAAGGCAATATGGACTGTGTCATCAGCAGCTCAATACCATAAACCAAACTATTTTACTTTCCCCATCTGGGACTCAGTAACAATAGCCTTTAATATAAAAACTTGGATGTCATTCACTCTTTTCTTTTTCCTCCTCTCCCACATTCTACATTATAGTCAATGAATACTACATATGCAGTTGATAGAAAGACAGAAAGCAAGAGTGATATTTTGCATACACATATTCAAAGAGAATTCAGAGAGACAATTGGTCTGGGTGGTTGGTCATTCAAAATCTTACTTAGTGTTTAATTCACATATATTTTCAGTCTTACATTTGTGACATGTTCCAATGAACTGCAATGCTTAGGATATGAATTAGGGGAAGAGAATGGGACACCTCAACTTCCTTTTATACAGTTTAACAGGAGTGGTGATGGCATGGCAGTTACACATCTTGGTTGCTATAGATATCATCAGTGTTAGAAAGATAGAAAACAGATAAAGCAACTAAAAGACTCTGTGCCATGTCCATTTGCAATAATAAAACAGTGACAGTTTCACAACTAAGTTCTCCAAACACCTACACATGTGGATTATAGACATAATTGATGCCGTGTACTGGTATTCCCTTGTTCTCTTTTATTGAATATTGAGAATATTCAACAAATATGCTCAATATTTACACTATAAATCCTTGTTTCTGTGACCTTTTTCATTTTGTTTTTCATAGGAATTATATAGAAATTGTAAGCAGAAAATATAGAGTGAGGTTGTTTGTGGTATTTTGTGCTTTGATAGAAAAAATACTGCTAAAGAAAGAAATCAATTCTGGGGCAAATAAATGGAATTTTGAAAGGTCAACCTTTTTTTTTTTTTTTTTTTTTTTTGCCTACTATACTCCAGTGGTCATGAAGGTCTTCATATTCTAGGGCCACTCAATGTGGGAGGCTCTCCCAACCCCCTCTTTCTCTCTTACCCTTCACACAGCCTCTAGTTTACCATAGATGGGCAGATGGACCTGTAAGCCATGACGAGGAGCTTGGATTTCGATCAAGGTGCAGGAGGGAGTAACAAGGAGCAAAAAGCAGGAGGGAGTGATGTGACCGAGTCAGTCATGAAAATTCCCCAACTGCTCTGTGGGTCATGGTCAGTGGGCTGCAGTGTAGGACAGAAGCCACACAGAAACCTACAGAAGTCCACCATGGAGTCACGAGGAAAATCACAGACTGGGATGTTAGGATGACCATAGGGACAAATTGTCAGATTTGAGAATTATTTGGAATTCGCACCAGAGACTTCTTGACAAATTAGATATGGGATGATACAAACACAGAAAATTGCTAAATGCTCTTTTGAGCAAATGGTTGAATACTAAAGATCAAAACCGGGGCAGTAGAGAATGGGGAACCCACAGTACAATTTAAGGACAGCTTCTGTTTGAAATGCTTATTAGTCCCTAAGGGGAGCTGTCCTGTGTGGCTCAGCAGAGAGGATAGAGCAGGGGTCAGCATTTCAGGACACCTTTGCCAGTCTCTTGTTATTTTCTCTCCCCTACACTTTACAAACCTTTACTACTTTAAGGTTGTTGTGACCTAAGCCTAACATTACCCTTGTTCATGGCATCTCCTAAAACTCCTGGCCAAGGAGTCATTCTGATTCTAGCTCTCACTCCTGCCTATGTCAGTAGTCAAGAGACTTCTCCCCTCTATGGTTCCATTGCCTCATCAAAAACACTCACCCCATTTCTAAGGCTGTATTAAATGTATTTAATGCAATATCTAGAAATATAAAACACTACACAGTATCAGCACTGAGCAACTGGATGAAAGACAGGCTCATAGAAATAATGTGTCATATATCTGTCTGTGTGTGGGCTCATTGCTATTTAAACACAAGCATGTCTGCATGTTCCATTGCATTTACCTTTTATAGGATCCCTGTAAGACATGTTATCGGTTCCTCTCCCATGTTTATAATTCAGGAAACTAGTGGAGAGATATTTAATAACTTCCCCAAATCAGATATGTAGACAATTGCTGAGATAGACTTAAATGGGCTTTCTCCCTCAATCCCATATTCTATCTATGTTACCTCTATTGGGCTTCTCAAGTGGTCAACACACTCCCTGAGGTCAGGACCCAGAGAGGCGGATAGGGTGGCACCTTAACCCTTCAGGAAAGAGCTCACCATTCTGTTGCAGGAAGGTCAGTCAGCAGTTGCCTCTAGTAGCTAATGTCTTCAAAATGCAACATTCTGTCAAAGGAACTCTCTAACTGAGCCCCATTCTTGCTCTAAGCTAAGAAAGTGTACCAAAAACATTATAACCAGGGGACAGGAGAGGGTGGCAATGATTAGTGCCACTTTTTGAAGATCTCAAGGATGCAGTGTGGTGCTTATATCTTCATTCAATTCACCAGGATGAATCCTACAGAAACCAGATGGACCCTGGAGCATCTTTGCTAGAGCAGATTGATGTGGTCTCAGATACATGGTATATGGCTATCAACTTAGCAAGTGCATTCTTCTCTATCCCCATCAGAAAAGAGGATCAGAAACACTATTCACATGGAACAAACAATAATACTCATTTGCTGTTCCAGACCATATGCACAGTAACATGAAAGGCAGCCAGCTCTGAGTGGGACCTAGAATAGGACACAGCTCTGCAACAGGTCCAGACTGGTACCAGCCAACCTTGTTGTTCCAGCCATATGAGCTTAGCCCCATGATCTTAGAGGAGTCAGTGGTGGGGGTGGGGGGGAAGGATGTGCTATACAGCATATGTCAAGCCCCAAGGGAAGAAACACAAGTACTAGTCCCTGGGTTTCTGGAGCAAGAACATACTGTCTGCAGCAGAGTACCTTGTGCACATGAAAAAACAGTTCCTGATGTGTTATCATTGGGTCCTGGTGGAGGGCCCACTTGTCATGGGATCCTAGGTACTTATATCCTGCACTGCCCATCAAAAACTGGGTCCTTGACACACAATGTCATCAAGCTGGATTGCCCAGCAGCAGCCCTTCCAAGGCGAGCTGGAATGTCTAGTGTTGATCCTGAACCATACATGAGGGCAGGAGTAAGCTCATGAGCAGACAGCCCAAATCCATGTTACCTGCAAGTAATCTAGAGCCTGTCCCCTTAGCTTGCATTGCAGTTATATGGGGTGGGCGCAGGGAGATCTCAGCTGAAGGACGAACAAGGAAGGAAAATGTCTGGGCTTGTTTATTAATTGAGACAATATATGTGGTATTCTATCTATCTGAGCACCTCTTGTCACTCCTTGCCCAATTATACTGTGAAGGGACATGTGCAGTAGCTCTGGCCTGAAAAACATGTAGTTACCAAGAGTTCAGATACCACAGGATGCAGGTTGGGTGACACCAGGTAGGTGACTCAAATGAGCAGAGGTGACAACAAGTCTCAGAAGAACTTAGCCTGGTCTTTATCTCCCCAGCTGCACTTCCTCCCACTAACCTCCTTCTTTGAAATGCCTGCCTGGGGATGCCTGTGTAGCTCAGTTGGTTAAGCATCTGCCTCAGGTAATGATGTGGGGGTCCTGCTCAGTGGGGAGACTACTTCTCTCTCTCCCTCTTCCATTCCTCCTCCTTGTGCTCTCTCTTGCTCTTAAATAAATAAATAAAATCTTAAAAAAAATAAAGTGAAGTATCTGCCCACTAAAGGAGACCACTGGATCCCAGCAGGGATGGACAGGGATGGCAGCCGCAGTGCAGCTCAGCTTTCCCTTCAGCAAAGAGCTCCCTTTCATCTTCAGGAAGTGCAGTCCAGAGTGGACAGAGCTGATAACCCCACCATGACCACCTTCAGGACCATGCTCTCATGTCAAGGACAGCCTCTCCCAGGCCATGGCAGCTAATAAAAACACAACATAACACCACAGGGTGGCTACAGGGGCTTTACCCTTGGCCCAGGGTCTTTATTTGCAGCTTCCATTGGGTTGGCAGAAGGTAGCACTGCCTGTCTGAGGCTCTTTCACCTTATCCCACCTCCTCCCCCTTTTGTCTTTCACAGGTCTTAAGCCCCAGTTAACCTCTTACACACCTAACTTTCTAAGCACCTGCTCCCGAGGGACCACCATAGCATCTGTCTCCAGGAAACGGACACTTGATGCTGAGTGTTGGTGGGTGGATACAGATACAGATGTAGAGAATATGACATCCTTTCATGTGCTCAGTTCTTGGATCTACAAGGAATTTTCTGTCCCTACTATAGGACAGATAACATTAGAGGCATTGCCTCACAATCTCCATTCCTGAATGAAGTTTTGTACCCGGTTTTCTTTAGAACTGTCAAAGGTACTGGCCTCTAACTCAGTTTAACTAATGTTGACTCCAGAGCAGATTATGAACAGCTAATCCTGATTCAGGTCCCAATTCTGTTTAAATCACTTGCAATCAGGGGTGCCTGGGTTGCTCAGTTCGTGGGGCATTGGCCTTCAGCTCTGGTCATGCTCCTAGGGTCCTGGGATCCAGGCCCATGTTGGCTTCCTGATCAGTGGACTTTCTCCCTCTCCCTCCACCACCCCCATTTGTGCTCTCTCTCTCCCCTTCACTCTCTCTCTCAAATAGAGAATTAATCACTTGCAACCAAGCTTCTCCTTTCTCTTTTGCCCAGTACCCTTTTCCCTATGTACTGAATATGCCTGTGACTGTAGACCAGCAATCCAACTATAGCTTCTCATTTTCCAGACTGATCTATACCTCTAATCCCCTCCAGCACCACCTGGAGTCCCAAACACCCAGCATTCACCTTCCCCACTTGTCACATTCCCTCCTGCCTATTTTGAGACTATCCTTCCTCTGCTTGGGATCTCGCTCCTTGAACCAGAGCATAAGAGACCAGCCCACCAATTATATTTACCTCACAGAGAAAATCCTGATCCTGGATATAGCCACCCAACCTTGGTTTTAAAACAGGTGGGGTGCAGACCTAAATGATGCAGACCTCCCTTTCTGAAGAAGAGTGAAACAAAACATAGATGTCAGGACAGAGGTGTGTGGACTCCTGCCTCCACTGATGATGGGGTGGAGGGGCTAATAGGGAGGGCTTCAAACCACGTTTCATAAAACTGGAATGCTGAGAGGAATTCTCCATTTTGCGAAAAGACATCTGATTTCCTCTTTCAAAAGTGACCAATGCTCTGATTCTAAGGTGCTTACCTAGAAATAAAAGAAACTGAAATGGCCAAAGTAATGTTTGATTTAATTATATCCTATTTAACCCTCATATAGAAATGAAACTAAGCATCTCTTCAATAATGGAATCAATAAGACATTGCCATACACCTGAGGTAACTTCTATTCTGATGTCATATTAAATAGAGAAGATAGGGGCACCTGGGTGGCTTAGTGAGTTAAGGGTCTGCCTTTGGCTCAGACTATGATCTCAGGTCATGGAATCGAGCCCCACTTTGAGCTCCCTGCTCAATGGAGAGCTTGCTTCCTCCTCCCCTTCTGCCTACCGCTTTGCCTACTTGTGCTCTCTGTCTGTCAAATAAATAAATAAAAATATTTAAAATAAATAAATAAAGGATATAATTTATTAAGAGATTTTATTGTACAGAAAATACATTTTAAACAGACCTACCAACCTTAGGAAATGAGGTATATACCACTAACAACCCAGATATCCACATGGTCAACTCCATCTTTCCAAATCTTTGCTTGTAAGTTATTCCTTAGAGGAGACCTACCTGGACATATCTATTGAAAATTTCACCCCCCACCCATCCACCTGAACCAGTTTTATTTGTTTGTTTATCTGTCTATAGTACTCATCACTTTCTAACATACATTTCAATGAACTTTCTATTATTTTATTGTCAGCTATCCTCCATAAAAAGTTTAAGTCCCAAAATCTTCTAACCTTTTACTTATTTTATCCCTGATGCCAAATACCTAGCACAGTACCCAGAACAGAGTAGTGCTATTAAATTTTGTTGAAGAAAGTATATTTTATAAATAACTGTAATTAACTATTCCTGCCAAAACAAATTTTAATTTGACTCTTTTTAGTTAAAAATCTTTCCTAGGAGGAAAGGTAGAAGATGGTGGAGGAGTAGGAGACTGAAATATCATCAGGTCCCAGGAGTTCAGCTAGATGGTTATCAAACCATTCTGAACACCTTCAAACTCAACAGGAGATCAAAGAGAAGAAGAGCAGCAATTCTAGGAACAGAAAATTGACCACTTTCCAGAAAATAGGATGTGTGAAGTGAATCTGAAGTGATGAGAAGTTAGACCAAGGAGGAAGGGGCCAGCTCCCAGCAAGTGAGAGAGCAGCAGAGCACAAAATCAGAACTTTTAGAAGGCTGCTCCACTGAGGCATGTTGCTCCAGAGGCTAAGCGGGGGGGTGGAACGGGGACGCAAAAGGGCCAGGAGTATCTGAGTGTGGCAGAGCTCCCAGGTGTCAGAGTGGGGAAGCTGGCTGTAGAGATGGAGCTGAGGAAGGGACTCTCAGCTCGGGGATACCTTAGACCATGATCCAAGGCACAGTTGAGCCACTGCTCTTCAAGCAGGGATCCCACAAGGGGCAGATCTGGAGAGACCCCCTCCTTCCTCCTCCCAGAGAAGTGGTGTGAGAGCATGTGGCAGGAATCTGTTGGATTCGGAGACTCAAAATAGGGCCATGCATCAGAGACAGAAACACTCAGTCCCAGGCTGGGTGAGCTTGGAGTGCAGCTGGAGACCAGGAAGACGGGACAGATTGACCCCTTTTCTCTGAGGGTACATTGAAGAGTGGGGCCCTGGGCTCTTGGCTCCCGCAGGCCAGAGATTTGAAGGCCACTATTTTCATTCCCACTCTCCAAAGCTGTAAAGAAAGCACATTCAGGGAACAAAAGCTACTGAGAGTGGACCTGAACAGATAACTTAGCCTGACCCCTGGCAAGGGTGGTGCAATTCTGTCTCAGGCAAGGACATTTGAGAATCACTGCAACAACTCCCCCGCCCCAGAAGATCAGCAAGATCATCCAGCCAAGACCAAGTTTATCGGTCAATGAGAACTGCAGAATCCCAGAGCTAGGGGAAAGCAACATGTAGAATTCATGACTTTTCCCCCATGATCCTTTAGTCTTTCAAAGTTAAATTTTTTAAATTTGTTTTTTTCTTATTCCTTTTTTATTTCCTCTTTCTTATTTTAACATTTCTTAACTATTTTGTCTTATCAATACCTTTTTAAAAATGTTTTTAAATTTTCATTGTTATAGTCATAGTCTATCCTTCCATTGTATTTAACCTTATTTTTTGTATACATGTAGGGTTTCTTTTTATAAAATTTTGGAGCACAATTTCCTCTAATAGATCAAAATATATCCTCAACCTGGCACATGACTTTGTCCTAGTCTCCAGCCTGATCACATTCCTTCCACTTTTTTTTTCTTTTGTCAACCGACTTTTTATCAATTCCCTTTTTAGAATCTTTTAAAATTTTCATCTTTACAGTCATATTTCGACACTTTATCATGTTTACCCTTATTTTTGTATATATGAAAGTGTTTTTTTTTTCTTTAAAAATTTGGGAGGTAGTTTCTTCTAACAGACCAAAATACACCCAAAGTCAAGTGTTGGGTTCTGTTTTATTCAACAGTCTAACATATATGTGTGTATATATATATATTTTTTTTTCTTTTCTTTTCCTTTCTTTTCTTTTCTTTTTCCCCCTTCATTCAAACCCCAGGTTTCGGGTCTCTTCTGATTTGGTTAGCATATATTTTTCTGAGGTCATTCCTAAACTTTTAGTATTTTGTTCTCTCATCATCTATCTGGATAAAATGACAAAGTGGAAAAACTCACCTCAAAAAAAAAAAAAAAAAAAAAAAGAACAAGAGGCAGTACTGATGTTTAAGGACCTAATCAATATGGAAATTAGTAATTTGTCAGAACTAGAGTTCAGAATGATGATTATCAAGGTGCTAACTGGGCTCAAAAACAACAACATGGGCGATATTAGAGAATCCCATTCTGGAGATATAAAATCCCTTTCTGGAGAAATAAAAGAACTAAAATCTAACCAAGATGAAATAAAAAATAAACACTATTAATGAGGTGCAATAAAAAATGGAGACTCTTACTGCTAGGATAAATGATGCAGAAGAGAGAATTAGTGATATAGAAGACCAAATGATGGAGAATAAAGAACCTGAGCAAAAGACAGACAACTACTGGACAACAAGAGGATTATTCGAGAGATATGTGAAACCATAAGATGAAACAATATTAGAATAATTGGGATTCCAGAAGAAGAAGAATGTAAGAGCGGGACAGAAGGTATATTGGAGCAAATTATAGCAGAGAATTTTCCTAATATGGCAAAGGGAATAAGCAACAATCCAGGAGGCACAGAGAATCCCCCTCAAAATCAATAAAAATAACTCCACACCCCGTCATCTAATAGTAAAACTTACACATCTCAGGGGAGGAGTCAAGATGGCAAAGAAGTAGCAGGCTGAGACTACTTCAGCTACCAGGAGATCAGCTAGATAGCTTATCTAAAGATCGCAAACACCTGCAAATCCATCGGAAGATCGAAGAGAAAAAGGACAGCAATTCTGGAAACAGAAAAAGAACCACTTCCTGAAAGGTAGGACCGGCGGAGAAGTGAATCCAAAGCGACGGGAAGATAGACCCCGGGGGGAGGGGCCGGCTCCCGGCAAGCGGCGGAGCAACGGCGCAGAAAATCAGGACTTTTAAAAGTCTGTTCCGCTGAGGGACATCGCTCCAGAGGCTAAACCACGGCGAAGACCACGCGGGGTCAGTGTAGCCTCAGGTCCGCAGGGACACAGAAGGATTGGGGGTGTCTGAGAGTTGCAGAGCTTGTGGGTATAGGAACGGGAAAGCCGTTTAAAGAGACAGAGCCGACAGTAAGCTCGCAGCTCGGTGTTACCATGAACCGGCCGCAGGCTTGGTGAGCTCGGAGCGCGGCTGGAGGTCAGGCAGACGGGAGAAACTGGGCACTGTTCTCTGAGGGCACACTGAGGAGTAGGGCCCTGGGCTCTCGGCTCCTCCGGGCAGGAGACCAGGAGGCCGCCATTTGTATTCCCTGTCCTCCGGAACTCTACGGAAAGCGCTCAGGGAACAAATGCTCCTGAAAGCAAACCCGAGCAGATTAATCACCCCAGCCCCTGATAAGGGTGGTACAATTCCACGTGGGGCAAAGACACTTGAGAATCACTACAACAGGCCCCTCCCCCAGAAGATCAACAAGAAATCCAGCCGAGACCAAGTTCACCTACCAAGGAGTGCGGTTTCAATACCAAGGAGAGCAGCAGAATTCCAGAGGAAGAGAAAGCAAAGCACAGAACTCATGGCTTTCTCCCCGTGATTTTTTTTTAGTCTTGCAGTTAATTTAATTTTTTTTCTTTTCCATTTTTTGTTTTTTTTTCTTGCCTTCTGGTAAAATTTTTTATTTAACTTTTAACCTTTTCTTTTTTAACGTTTTTTAATTAGTTTATCTAATATATATATTGTTTCTTTTTTATATTTTTCTTTATTCGTTTTCTTTTTTTTAATTCTTTTCTTTTCTTCTTTTTTTCTATTTTTTTTTCTTTCTTCCTTTTTGAACCTCTTTTTATCCCCTTTCTCCCCCCTCACGATTTGGGATCTCTTCTGATTTGGTTAAAGCATATTTTCCTGGGGTTGTTGCCACCCTTTTAGTATTTTACTTGCTCATTCATATACTCTTATCTGGACAAAATGACAAGGCAGAAAAATTCACCACAAAAAAAAGAACAAGAGGCAGTACCGAAGGCTAGGGACGTAATCAATACAGACATTGGTAATATGTCAGACCTATAGTTCAGAATGACAATTCTCAAGGTTCTAGCCAGGCTCAAAAAGGCATGTAAGATATTAGAGAAACCCTCTCGAGAGATATAAAAGCCCTTTCTGGAGAAATAAAAGAACTAAAATCTAAACAAGTTGAAATAAAAAAAGGTATTAATGAGGTGCAATAAAAAATGGAGGCTCTCACTGCTAGGATAAAAGAGGCAGAAGAAAGAATTAGTGATATAGAAGACCAAATGACAGAGAATAAAGAAGCTAAGCAAAAGAGGGACAAACAGCTACTGGACCATGAGGGGAGAATTCAAGAGATAAGTGATACCATAAGACGAAACAACATTAGAATAATTGGGATTCCAGAAGAAGAAGAAAGAGAGAGGGGAGCAGAAGGTATACTGGAGAGAATTATTGGGGAGAATTTCCCCAATATGGCAAAGGGAACGAGAATCAAAATTCAGGAGGTTCAGAGAATGCCCCTCAAAATCAATAAGAATAGGCCCTCACCCCGTCACCTAATAGTAAAATTTACAAGTCTCAGTGACAAAGAGAAAATCCTGAAAGCAGCCCAGGAAAAGAAGTCTGTAATATACAATGGTAAAAATATTAGATTGGAAGTTGACTTATCCACAGATACCTGGCAGACCAGAAAGAGCTGGCATGATATTTTCAGAGCACTAAACAAGAAAAACATGCAGCCAAGAATACTATATCCAGCTAGGCTATCATTGAAAATAGAAGGAGAGATTAAAAGCTTCCAAGACAAACAAAAACTGAAAGAATTTGCAAACACCAAACCAGCTCTACAGGAAATATTGAAAGGGGTCCTCTAAGCAAAGAGAGAGCCTACAAGTGATAGATCAGAAAGGAACAGATACCATATACAGTAACAGTCACCTTACAGGCAATACAATGGCACCAAATTCATATCTCTCAATAGTTACCCTGAATGTTAATGGACTAAATGCCCCTGTCAAAAGACACAGGGTATCAGAATGGATAAAAAAAAACAAAACCCATCCATATGTTGCCTCCAAGAAACTCATTTTAAGCCTGAAGACACCTCCAGATTTGAAGTGAGTGGGTGGAAAAGAATTTACCATGCTAATGGACATCAGAAGAAAGCAGGAGTGGCAATCCTTATATCAGATCAATATGATTTTAAGCCAAAGACTATAATAAGAGATGAGGAAGGACACTATATCATACTCAAAGGGTCTGTCCAACAAGAAGATCTAACAATTTTAAATATCTATACCCCCAACGTGGGAGCAGCCAACTATATAAACCAATTAATAACAAAATCAAAGAAACACATCAACAATAATACAATAATAGTAGGGGACTTTAACACTCCCCTCACTGAAATGGACAGATCATGCAAGCAAAAGATCAGCAAGGAAATAAAGGCCTTAAACGACACACTGGAACAGATGGACATCACAGATATATTCAGAACATTTCATCCCAAAGCAACAGAATACACATTCTTCTCTAGTGCACATGGAACATTCTCCAGAATAGATCACATCCTCAGTCGTAAATCAGGACTCAACCGGTATCAAAAGATTGGGATCATTCCCTGCATATTTTCAGACCACAATGCTCTAAATCTAGAACTCAACCACAAAAGGAAGTTTGGAAAGAACCCAAATACATGGAGACTAAACAGCATCGTTCTAAAGAATGAATGGGTCAACCGGGAAATTAAAGAAGAATTGAAAAAAATCATGGAAACAAATGATAATGAAAATACAACGGTTCAAAATCTGTGGGACACAACAAAGGCAGTCCTGGGAGGAAAATATATAGCGGTACAAGCCTTTCTCAAGAAACAAGAAAGGTCTCAGGTACACAAGCTAACCCTACACCTAAAGGAGCTGGAGAAAGAACAAGAAAGAAACCCTAAGCTCAGCAGGAGAAGAGAAATCATAAAGATCAGAGCAGAAATCAATGAAATAGAAACCAAAAAGAAAATAGAACAAATCAACGAAACTAGGAGCTGGTTCTCTGAAAGAATTAATAAAATTGATAAACCCCTGGCCCGACTTATCAAAAAGAAAAGAGAAAGGACCCAAATAAATAAAATCATGAATGAAAGAGGAGAGATCACAACTAACACCAAAGAAATACAAACTATTATAAGAACATACTATGAGCAACTCTACGCCAACCAATTTGACAATCTGGAAGAAATGGATGCATTCCTAGAAACATATACACTACCACAACTGAACCAGGAAGAAATAGAAAGCCTGAACAGACCCATAACCTGTAAGGAGATTGAAACAGTCATTAAAAATCTCCAGACAAACAAAAGCCCAGGGCCAAATGGCTTCCCAGGGGAATTCTACCAAACATTTAAAGAAGAACTAATTCCTATTCTCCTGAAACTGTTCCAAAAAATAGAAATGGAAGGAAAACTTCCAAACTCATTTTATGAGGCCAGCATCACCTTGATCCCAAAACCAGACAAGGATCCCATCAAAAAAGAGAGCTATAGACCAATATCCTTGATGAACACAGATGCGAAAATTCTCACCAAAATACTAGCCAATAGGATTCAACAGTACATTAAAAGGATTATTCACCACGACCAAGTGGGATTTATTCCAGGGCTGCAAGGTTGGTTCAATATCTGCAAATCAGTCAATGTGATATAACACATCAATAAAAGAAAGAACAAGAACCATATGATACTCTCAATAGATGCTGAAATAGCATTTGACAAAGTACAGCAAGCCTTCCTGATCAAAACTCTTCAAAGTGTAGGGATAGAGGGCAGAAACCTCAATATCATCAAAGCCATCTATGAAAAACCCACCGTAAATATCGTTCTCAATGGAGAAAAACTGAAAGCTTTTCCGCTAAGGTCAGGAACACGGCAGGGATGTCCACTATCACCACTGCTATTCAACATGGTACTAGAGGTCCTAGACTCAGCAATCAGACAACAAAAGGAAATTAAAGGCATCCAAATTGGCTAAGAAGAAGTCAATTTATCACTCTTCGCAGATGATATGATACTATATGTGGAAAACCCAAAAGACTCCACTCCAAAACTGCTAGAACTTGTACAGGAATTCAGTAAAGTGTCAGGATATAAAATCAATGCACAGAAATCAGTTGCATTTCTCTACAACAACAACAAGACAGAAGAAAGAGAAATTAAGGAGTCCATCCCATTTACAATTGCACCCCAAACCATAAGATACCTACGAATAAACCTAACCAAAGAGGCAAAGAATCTATATTCAGAAAACTATAAAGTACTCATGAAAGAAATTGAGGAAGACACAAAGAAATGGAAAAATGTTCCATGCTCCTGAATGGGAAGAATAAATATTGTGAAAATGTCTATACTACCCAAAGCAATCTACACATTTAATGCAATTCCTATCAAAGTACCATCCATTTTTTTCAAAGAAATGGAACAAATAATTCTAAAATTTATATGGAACCAGAAAAGACCTCGAATAGTCAAAGGGATATTGAAAAAGAAAACCAAAGTTGGTGGCATCACAATTCCGGACTTCAAGCTCTATTACAAAGCTGTCATCATCAAGACAGGATGGTACTGGCACAAAAACAGACACATAGATCAATGGAACAGAATAGAGAGCCCAGAAATATACCCTCAACTCTATGGTCAACTCATCTTTGACAAAGCAGGAAAGAATGTCCAATGGAAAAAAGACAGCCTCTTCAATAAATGGTGCTGGGAAAATTGGACAGCCACATGCAGAAGAATGAAATTGGACCATTTCCTTACACCACACACGAAAATAGACTCAAAATGGATGAAGGACGTCTCTGTGAGACAGGAATCCATCAAAATCCTTGAGGAGAACACAGGCAGCAACCTCTTTGACCTCAGCCGCAGCAACATCTTCCTAGGAACAACGCCAAATGCAAGGGAAGCAAGGGCAAAAATGAACTATTGGGACATCATTAAGACCGAAAGCCCTTACACAGCAAAGGAAACCATCAACAAAACTGAAAGTCAACTGACAGAATGGGAGAAGGTATTTGCAAATGACATATCAGATAAAGGACTAGTGTCCAGAATCTATAAACAACTTAGCAAACTCAACACCCAAAGAACAAATAATCCAATCAAGAAATGGGCAGAGGACATGAACAGACATTTCTGCAAAGAAGACATCCAGATGGCCAACAGACACATGAAAAAGTGCTCCATATCACTCGGCATCAGGGAAATACAAATCAAAACCACAATGAGATATCACCTCACACCAGTCAGAATGGCTAAAATCAACAAGTCAAGAAATGACAGATGCTGGCGAGGATGCGGAGAAAGGGGAACCCTCCTACACTGTGGGTGGGAATGCAAGCTGGTGCAACCACTCTGGAAAACAGCATGGAGGTTCCTCAAAATGTTGAAAATAGAACTGCCCTATGACCCAGCAATTGCACTATTGGGTATTTACCCTAAAGATACAAACGTAGTGATCTGAAGGGGCACGTGCACCTGAATGTTTATAGCAGCAATGTCCACAATAGCCAAACTATGGAAAGAACCTAGATGTCCATCAACAGATGAATGGATCAAGAAGATGTGGTATATATACACAATGGAATACTATGCAGTCATCAAAAGAAATGAAATCTTGCCATTTGCGACAACATGGATGGAACTAGAGCGTATCATGCTTAGCGAAATAAGTCAAGCAGAGAAAGGCAACTATCATATGATCTCCCTGATATGAGGAAGTGGTGATGCAACATGGGGGCTTAAGTGGGTAGGAGAAGAATCAATGAAACAAGATGGGATTGGGAGGGAGACAAATCATAAGTGACTCTTAATCTCACAAAACAAACTGAGGGTTGCTGGGGTGGGGGTTTGGCAGAAGGGGGTGGGGTTATGGCCATTGGGGAGGGTATGTGCTTTGGTGAGTGCTGTGAAGTGTGTAAACCTGGTGATTCACAGACCTGTACCCCTGGGGATAAAAATATATGTTTATAAAAAATAAAAAATTAAATTAAACGGAGAAAGACAACTATCATATGATCTCCCTGATATGAGGAAGTGGTGTTGCAACATGGGGGCTTAAGTGGGTACGAGAAGAATAAGTGAAAGAAGATGGGATTGGGAGGGAGACAAACCATAAGTGACTCTTAATCTCACAAAACAAACTTAGGGTTGCTGGGGGGAGGGGTTTGGGAGAAGGGGGTGGTATTATGGACATTGGGGAGGGTATGTGCTTTGGTGAGTGCTGTGAAGTGTGTAAACCTGGTGATTCACAGACCTGTACCCCTGGGGATAAAAATATATGTTTATAAAAAATAAAAAAAAAAAAAGAAAAAAAAAGTATAAAACTATTTATATAGTTTTTTATAATGTGGGTAAAAAATAAGAATTGCATACATGCTGTATCTGTATGTATGTATGTATACTTGCATGCAAAGAATATGTTAGAAAGGATACTCAAGAGACTGATCCTATAGGTAGCCCCTTGGGGGAAAAACTGTAGGGTTGGAGAACAGGGATGGGTAGCAGACTGTCTAATCTTTTTTCTCTTGAGTTTCTGACCACATGTTAATAAATTTAATTAAAAAATTTTTAAAAATCTGTATGCTGGGAAAAGATACATGCAAAACATATATATCACAATTCTTTTTCAGAACTTATACTCACACAAATTAATAAACACAGAAATACACACAAAATTCAATTTTTAAAAAAGATTTTATTTATTTATTTGACAGACAGAGATCACAAGTAGGCAGAGAGGCAGGCAGAGAGAGAGAAAGCGGGAAGTAGGCTCCCTGAGCAGTGAGCCCAGTGTGGGGCTCGATCCCTGGACCCTGAGATCATGACCTGAGCTGAAGCAGAGGCTTAACCCACTGAGCCACTTAGGCGCCCCTATAAAACCCAATTTTTTCAAGAATAAACCAATAATATTAACAGTCAGTTCACTCAGGAAGATACCTCAAAAATGCTCAATTTCACTAATAATCAGGAAAGTGCTAACTGTAACCACAATAAGAGATCATCTGATTGGCAAACATTAAAAAGGATCACAATACCAAATATTTGTGAGGATTCAGAACAAGGAAGCTCAAATACTGTTGTCAGTTACTACAACTTTGAAAACAATTTGGTAATACTTGGTGAAAGAGACATATACCCAATGGTTATCCATTCCATACCTGGAGATCTAGCCTCCAGAAATTGTAGACTGTACACAAGAAGATATCCACAAGGACGCTCATACTGTATTGTTTGTGTTATAGAAATAAATAAGTGCTCATCAACAGGGACATACCATGGAATACAGCTCAGCAGTAAAATAATTGTCTAACTTAACCTTTGATATCATGTTTTAACACATATCAATTTAGGAAACATAATATAGAGTGAAAAAAAATTCAAGTTGGCAAAGGGATTCCTTTACCAATGATGCAAACATCCAAAATTACACAAAAACAGTGCCATATATTGTTTGTGTCTATATACATGCAGGGGAAAATAGGAAGAGACACTTTCATTGCAAGATGAGGATCACTTCTGGGAGGGAGACAAAGTGGTTGGGATCAGGGAGGAACCAGAGGAGGCTGGAACTGTGTGTGAACACTTAATTCCTTAAGGAAAAGAAATCTAAAGGCATTTGACAAACTTAATATTTTTTTAAATCTGTGTAGTGTATATTAAATGTTAGTTCTACTTACTTCCACTTTTCTGTCAATGCAAAAAATTCTGATGATGAAAACTAGAAAGAAATGTCAAAAGATCTACAAAATCAATCACTATTTAAATAATCTAAACAACCAGCATGGTTGGTTGGTGTTGCTTTGGGCTGACTTGATGGGATTTAGCTGCAAACAATTGTGAAGGAATTGTCTCCAGACAAGCAGTGAGCTTATTTTCATGTGTTTCTAGAATCAAGGTCACTGGGGCGCCTGTGTGGCTCAGTTGGCGTCAGCTCAGGTCATGATTTCAAGGTCCTGGGATGGAGCCCCTCCTTGGGTTCTCTGTTTATCCTGAAGTCTGCTTGTCCCTCTGCCCCTTGCCCCACTTATTCTCACTCTCTCTCTCTCAAATAAATAAATAAAATCTTAAAAAAAAAAAAAAGAATCGAGGTTACTGACTAGGTCACTTATGAGTTTCACAATTCCTATCAGAAACAGTGGCAAAATTTTTTTTAATAAGTCAAAATACATCCTACATATTTTTTTAATTCCTTACAGAGATTTGTACAGTGAGAGTTCTTCCAATGATATCATGACACTCAAAATATGTCATCAGAATTACAATTAAATAGAAAAAGGTTCTTTGTTTTGAAATCTTCACCCACTAAAGAGAACTTCTCTATTAACTCCTAAATAATTCCATTAAAACATGTCTTTAAAAGTTATTAAACTAGACATGTTGCTTTGCTCCCAGCATTCTGTTTTCTGCTCTGCCCACATGGGTACTGTGGGAGCAACCATTTTGTGCAATGTGATGTTGCTTTTTTGGCATAGGTTATGGGGTCAGAAGGAAGCAACAAAGTTGGGCCAATTAAAATTTTTCTCTGAAATCTTGGAAAAAGGTATTCTGTACTGAGAGAGATGTGTGAAGCCAGTATAGAGTGGGAGGAGGGAGAGAAAGTCTTGGCAACACATGAGTGAACTCCTTTCTCTGGTTTTTCCATGACCCTTGTCCTCTCTGCAGCTTGATTGTCTTCAGAGCTATTCAAAGATTCTTCTAGTAGTTCTCTGTCTCCTTCTCACTTACTTAAATTCATTCAGATTGGATTTATGCAACCTGTGACAAATAGCCTTAATGGATATTCTTTAAAAAAAAAAAAAAAATCTGTTTGTTTGAGAAAGAGAGAGAGCAGGGGGAGGAACAGAGGGAGGAAATCTTCAAGCAGAGTGTGGAGCCTTATATGGGGCTTGATCTCATGACCCATGAAATCATGACCTAAGATGAAACCAAGAGTCAGACGTGTAACTGAGACACCCAGGTGCCCCATCATAATGAATATTCTGACTTTCATGTATCATATGTACAATAAACAAAAATAAAATTATAAAAATTATGACTGATATCTGATGAATTCCTTTGCATTAAAGCAACTTAATTAAAGTTCTATTACTACTTCAATTATGTAGTAAAGAATAAATTAACATAGAGATAACAGAATGTTATTTCTTGACACCTTTCATAAAATGTCATCCAGCCCAGTATTTCCTCTTAAGAATTAATTATTAGTTCTGCTCCTTCAGAGACAGACTTCAGAGTGATTACAAAACTGTGCGTTGCTTCTTCACCTGAAGGTAGAGTAAATCAGATAAAGCACTAGTTGCTTTAACAACCAAAGAGTGCAGAATCACCTGTGTAATCTAATTCATTTTTGTTAAAAGCCAACCAATAAGTATAGTTAAGTCATATCCTCAGGCAAAGAAAATGCCCACACTCAAGAATTACTTTGCAACAATATTGATAACTATAGTCTATGACTTGCTGTGTTACTGGAATATCCTGAAAATCTTGTATCATCTGTTGCCACGAGAGGAATCTGTAGCTGTCCCTAATCAACTGATTGACAGGTATTTCTTAAGCAGAGATAAGGCACCGGGCACTGCCCTGGGGTCTTCAGTGACAGTCATAGTCTTCCTGATAGGCAGCTGGCCAAAGAAGCCCCAGGACAAGAATCAAATTCTACAAAATGATTATGATGCAGTAACTCTACAAATGAGAGGGATAGAGCTGGGTTCTAGACACCAGAGCAACATGTCCAGAATGCAATTAGAAAAAAAAAATCATGAAAACAAGAGAGGCCAAGAAGCTAGGGGTCTTGACTCCCATCCTTACTTCAATCACAGATGCTTCATTTGACCTGGTCAAAGTCCAACTTTGTCATGTCAGTTTTGTTACTTAGAACAAGCTATAGTCTCTCTCTTTTTTATTTTTTAATTTTTTATTTTTTATAAACATATATTTTTATTCCCAGGGGTACAGGTCTGTGAATCACCAGGTTTACACACTTCACAGCACTCACCAAAGCACATACCCTCCCCAATGTCCATAATCCCACCCCCTTCTCCCAAACCCCCTCCCCCCAGCAACCCTCAGTTTGTTTTGTGAGATTAAGAGTCACTTATGGTTTGTCTCCCTCCCAATTCCATCTTGTTTCATTTATTCTTCTCCTACCCACTTAAGCCCCCATGTTGCATCACCACTTCCTCATATCAGGAAGATCATATGATAGTTGTCTTTCTCTGCTTGACTTATTTCGCTAAGCATGATACTTTTTAAATGATATTAACTAGGGTTAATATAGCTTATATTAAGTAATAAAACAGAGAAGTGACAAATCTGGACTTAAAACCTAGACATAAATGATTCAAAAAGTAATTTAGACTGTTTCTGTGAAACCACTGGAAAATAAGTTTGGAAAATTAAGGTGGGCATATATTTTTTTTTAAGTTTTGAATTCCAGCCTAAAGACACAGGACTTAATTTTTAAGCAACAGAGGACCATCAGAAATTTTGAGAGTGGTGACATGATCAAATGTTACTTTATGAGATTAACCAGCCTGCATTGTTCAGAACAAATTGTAAGTCAAAGAAGCAGGGAGAGAGGCAGAGAAATAATCAGGAGATGATCAGAACAGCAGAGGTCTGATGTGGGGTGTTTAAGTAGGGTAGATAGAAAGAAAAAAGAAAAATATGATAAAAGACAGTAAAAGGAAATCATTGTAATGCTTAGCGACTAATGTGAAGTCGTTCCAACCTTAAATAACTGAGAAAATGATGATACCACTGTTATATACAGAAAAGTCCTAAGAAGACCAGTTAAAAGAGAGTTGGTTCAGCATTCCCGACTGAGGAACCTATAAGCACTTGATCCCAAAAGGCTTAAAACAGATCAGAAGGTAATGTTTTTGCATCTGACTAATAGGAAAGTGGTCAATTTCTGGTATTACTACAGTTGACCCTTGAGCAAGACAAGGGCTTGGGGTACCCCACATACAATTAAAAATCCATGTATAACTTCTGTTCCCCCAAAACAACTACTCTAGTCTACTACTGACCAGAAGTATAACTGTAAACATAAACAGTTGATGAACACGTATTTTGTTTGTTATATGTATTACATGTTGTATTCTTATAGTAAGCTAGAAAAAAGACAATGTTGTGAAGAAAACCTTAAGAAAGAGAAAGTACATTTACAGTACTGTACTATATTGAAAAAAATCCACCTGTAATAGATCCATGCAGTTCAAACTCATGTTGTTCAAGGGTCAACTGTATTTCTAAGAATGACATTTCTCTATAAGTACTATAGTTATACATCCTCAAGGCTTAATTAGAAAAAGATGTCTGTGCATTATTATAATTATTATTACATCACACTAATAAATTAATATCAATGCAATTTTCAAAAAGGAAACAGTAAAACGAGAACAGAGAATAATGCCCTTGTATTTTTAAGCTTAGAATGGCTTTTCTGGTCTTTGCATCTTTATCTTAAAGTTCAAATAAAAAGTTCTATATTTCTTTAACTTTCCTATTCCCAGATACATTAGCTAGGAATCTTGGCCCAGACTTTTTCTAGATGGGATTCAGTGCTACTATTCCCTTTTCCGTTCCAACCCATACTTGTTTAGGAATAACTGAGGGTCTCCCCCAAAAAGTCTACACAGGCCACTCAATTTCCCAAACAGATTAAATACTCACACCTGGCAGCTGGCCACATAATACTTGTTTGTTAGAAGTCTCAATAAACCTTACGTGTCTCTCAAGTGTTCTTTTTCCATATATCAGGATAGCAGCTTGAACGGCTTCTGAGAAAGCTGTAAAGAAAGCCTGGTCATTTTTCATAAAACCCTAGGTTGAATCTTAACCTGACTTCAGACCCTCATCTGTAGTTACCTGGGGCCATATGTATAAAAATACAAAGAACAGACAAAATTTCAGAAAACTCTGTATCTCTCAAAATACAACGTGCATACTTCCAACTGTTAGTTTCTATTGGTGCAGTAAAAATTACAAAAACAGGGCTAAAATTTGATTGGCAAGTCTCAATCTTACCAACTAGTTCCATTTCCAAAGTGGTGACAACTGGATTCAGCATATAGCAGTAGGGAGAGGATAGAGGGTTTGTAAGAACTGCGAATGAGAGAATTTATTATAGACAGAGGCACAGCACGCTAAAAGCAAGACTTTTCTGGCAACTCTAGGTGCCACCATGTAGAAAACATTCATTGGTGTGACCTTTGCTTTAGCGTACATAGGTATATACGATTAGATAGAACCACAGGATTCACATTTGCGATAATGAAAGATGCATCGTTCTGAAACTCATTCTGTATTAAAATGACCATTAGCTAACTATACATTTAGCCAGGTGAAGCAACAGACATATTACAAATTCAATAACATAAGGCAAAGTCAATGGTGCCTCCTTTGTCCCAATAACAATGCATAAAGATGTATATTTTCAAGCTGTGAAGTGATAATCATGGAAAATTTATGGAAGGGATATCTGAAAAGCAGCTTAAAGGCCCAGAAGCCATAGGGAGCTGCACAATTTCATAAATACTGAAAAAGAATTATTGCAAATCCCCTACCAAGCCCATTATATGTGTCAGAACTCGGGAAATTTGAGGAAAGTGATTTAACGCCTGTGATGGTGACTGCCAAGAATGAATATGTCACAATTTCTCACAGGAGTGAGGAAACCGTCACAGGGGCTGGTAGCAGTCAATCAACAGCCCACGAAGAGTCCACTGATCCAGGCCAAATCCAAGTAGTGCTCCTGGGGAAGCCAGAGAAGCAGTGTTCAAGGGAAACTGCATACTTCGCCAAGGGTTGCTACTGAGGAAGGAACCCCACAGTCTGAATTTGGGCTTGGTGTTAGAGTCGCGTGGTCCACAGTTGACTGCCACCTCCAGAGGCCATACCACTCACAAGCAATAAAGGGCACGAGGCAGAAATAGCAACTATACTATGCTTTCATGCAAATATCAGAGCAACCATCTACTGGTCAAGTCTATTCAACATTTACTCATAAGCACCCCAAGAATGTTTTCCTAATGCAGTCATTTCTGGGAATCTGCCTTCTCCCATGCCAATAAAGTGCCTCACTTGGGTGGAGGTGAAGTTTGATGCAGCTAAGGTACTTTCTGTCACTTCTTCCTATTTCTTGGGTTGATGCATATGGCAAGACTGGCCAGCCCTGCTCCTTCTTGAATTCTGTCCAGCCATCTCCACTCACCAAGACAGATGGTGTGTGTAGAGTCACTGGGCCTTGTTCTGTCTTTCTGTCTGCCTAAAGAAGGAGAAGAAAATATACCACCGAGATTTTTTTTTTTTTTAAGTGCCATCTTCCTGTGGTCTGGAGTAGCATCTAAAATTTCAAAAATCTCGTTACTGTGATATGCCCAGCAACTTGCTCATTCCCTTGTAGAGCACCACTGTTTCATGTTTTCCAGGCAGCATTTTTTTCCATATTGTTTTAGACACAGTGCCATTATAATCACTTGCAATTGACCAGTAATTGTTGCAGAAGCTGGCCTCCCTCTGCCAGTGCCACCCAGTTGCTGGACTACACCCAGCTGAGTGCAATAAGTTCCAGAATCCAATCAAAGCTAAGCCCCATCAGTATCCAGGTTTCTCATTATGAAGTTGAGCCAACACTTGCTTCAATGCAATACCTCCCTCTTACAGAGCACACACAAAGCATTCCATTTTAGCTATGATTTAGGTCCCTGAAATACTTCTGTAGGAAAACTGAATAGGCGACTCCATTGTGATCATTAATTCATGTTTGAAGATCTTCTCCTTGTGACTGGCTTTATAACCGAAATGGATATGTGTACCCACATCCCATCTGGAAAATGGGAATAGTAACATTTTCTTTCAGGAATGTGGGAATAATCTTAACTCAAGAAAACAAAGCTGAAGTGCATCCCCTAGCCTTAGCAATTGGAGAGAACAGCCCCAGGATTGATCACTCTCTCTGAGTATCTATCCTACCCTTGGTTTATGATTAAATTTGAATCATACATGGGAAGCACAGACATACAACCTTGCACTAATTAATCCAGAATAATTTTCCTATCTTCCAAGCTATTCAGTAATGAGCAACCCGGAGTAAGGAAACAGAATGAGAACTTATAAATAGGGTGATTTTGGCCAAACTACATAACCTGTTATTTGTAAAATGACATTAATAGGACAAAGCATTCTCACCTGGTTATGAGGCTTAGGCAAAGTAGGTGCTAGATACAGGCTTGCTCCTTGAGATAACGTCCCGCTTCACCTATTCATAGTAATGCCGATAATAACAATACCTGGCATTTATTGACTGCTATTGAGAGATACAGCGTACCACGGCTCACATCCGCAATTCAGCACACGGTATTCACCCCTCCAGAATTTCCCAAACGCTGAGGATTTTTACATTACAACACAAGCTGTCTGTCACCCAGCTCTGGTGAAGCAATGCCTTGTAGACCACACTCACCAGCACGCGGACCTCCTGCCCACTGCGTACAACGTTATCCTGGGCACATACGTGATTTTATCTAGCCCTAAGAATGACAACAATGAACAAAACCATCACGAAAATGCAAGCCTTTTGAAAACAACGTACATTTCCGTTTTTCCAATAAAAAAATGCCAGCATGTTTCAGCAAGTGGACTGAGCGCGGATGCGAGTGTGCCAGACCGACTGCTGATAAACAGGAGAAGTTTCAGTCTGCTGGGTGAAGGATGTGTCATATCTATCTGGTGGTTTTGGCTTCCCCCCAAGTACTCCAGCCATTCACATTGAAACTTATAATGTGCCTGTTTCATGAAACAGAACTTTCTCTTTCCACATTTCTTTGCTTCTTCAACATAGCCTCTTGTGCCCTAATTATTCGTTGATTTCAGTTCATTTTTTCCTCTCTGGTATTAATTTAGCTATCTTCCTCTCAGGGAACATATTCCAATGACCAAAAACAGGCAAATCTTTTTAGAGGGATGATATGGGTGTATATATGTGTGTTTTTGTGTGTGCATTTCTGTGTGTGTGTATGTGTGTTTGTTGGACATTGTAAAAAACAGCTGACCCTGGCCTTACAGAGTTACAGGTGTTAATCGGGAGTACTCACTCTTTGTGGGTGGAGGCCCCACAGAGACCCTCTACAGACTTTTGCATATCTAAATCTATGCATCCATGGCAAAAGGTTTTCTCCAGGAGTCTTCCCTGTTTGTGAAGTAAGGAAACCAAGAAGGGTTGACTCAAACCCCATTTCTATTAATGCTTCCCCAGAGGCTTAAAGTGGTTGCAAAATATCACTACCTCTGCTGTTCTATATCTGAAAGGATGAACGGCCTGCGTTCCTAGCTAATAGTGGGTTGTTTCACTGGTGAATATTTGTGTAGCACTATGAAGTGCAACCGTCTGCTACAAAGGCTCTTTGTCTTGTGTGTTTACATGTTTTGTCAATGACTGAGTGTAATCGAGCTCTGCTCCTCTCAAGACTCTTAGGGAATCGTGAATGGCAAACATTAAAAATGATCTTAAAATACGCATTTGCCCTAGGATCCAGAAGGAATTTTATATCATTTTCTTTATGTGTCCAGTAGATTAATATTTCCTTTATGTTAATATGCAAGTTTATTATTCTTGTTATCTTCATTTAATGTCCTAAGGAAACAGGTGAGACGATTTTGTGAGTGTAATGATCACTGGCATAAAGTACACATGAGGGTCACTCAGGACATGCCATCCTTTTCAAGGCATTTTGCCAAAAGTGCCTGGAGTTAATTAATTAATACTGGGAAATCCCCTGCCAGTCTCAGCTTTGAGAGACAAAAAAAATAATAGGAGTCTTCTAGGCTGTAGGCCAACACACCTCTTCTATAAAAATTAAAAGCCTAATCAGAACTCTGGTATCAAATATTCTCTTCAAAGAGTAGCTAATACAGAATTCATTATATGGAATAAAGGATAACTAAATGGTGTGCCCACTCACTTTCTGGTATAATTTATATGGCCTCTGTATCATTCTCTATCATAAATCAAGTTCCCTTTACAACTGTGTTGGAGTTTCTATTGATATAATATAGCTTCCGTGGACCATGATGCCACATGCAGGGCGAGCCCTGTGCTCACCCGACAGGTAAAGCTTGGGCAGGAAGGTAAACAGTGAGCTGAGGCAAAGGGCAGAGAACTAGAGAGAGCAGATTGCTTGATGGTCCCTCTTCTGTTTATACAAATCACCCGTGTATGTCAAGTCTTAGCGCACAGGGAAGAAGAAAAGCAGAGAGGCAGGCACCAAGAGAAAGTGAATAAGTAGCAGAGAGAGAAAGAAAAGAGCCCCAGAGACATAAAAAAGACTTTCTCAAAGAAAGAGACCTCAGGGAGAGGGCAGAAAGAACAAGAACTGGGGGTGGGGAGGGAGGGGGCACTTCCTGGTTAACTCATCCCCTGGTTTGATTGGCTGCTACTTGAGGACTGTTTCCCTGGCTGCAGCTGCTGTGCAACCGCTTCCTGCAATTAGCTGACTTTATTTACTTTGTCTGTTCCTCCCCCTCCTTTAACCTCTTGTTTGCCAAGCCATCTGAGGAGCCCACAACCGTGGCTGGAGGAGGTAGATTTATACTAGCACACTGTATATTGTATCGACCTGCATCCAGTTAAAGCTCTGAAGTACATATAAATTAGTATATGTATTTGTATCCTATAATTTTCATGTAAATTTATATATTCATTCATATTTACATAATATCTTTATTACACTCATGTTATATAACACACATTTTTGGTATATATATATATATATATATATATATATATATGCTATGTAACACATTTATGTTATATAACACACACACAAATATCTCCTAAATCACTTCAGGGTCTATGTGTGACTACAATATGTGTGTACTAAGTAGTCATTTCCTGACCATGGTATATACCTGCACACACACATGCACACACCTTCACGTACACAAGTAACCAAATGCTGACACATCCGACCTCTCTCAGCAATGAGAAATGAAGAGAGAGAAAGCACATATGTCTTCAGATATAAAACTTAGCAAAATGGTGGCAAAAGTGAAGCTACATAGTAAATTTAGTGAGTGACTGAATGTTGTATTTACTGACAATGTAATGTTGAATTTATTCTGACCAAACAGTTTAACATTTCCTTCATGGGAGACAAGTATGTGTCTTACAGTGTAAAGCCAATGAAACATAATTTTAGAGTCATGGTTTTATACAGTGAGCCTGTAGTCAGTTTAATTTATCATTCCATTAGTCTATGACACCTACCATAGTCAAATCTGTAGGCAGCTAGTACTCAATATACATTTTAGAGGGTGGGGAGAGGATTCCTAATCTCACATTCCAAAGCCACCAAAAAATTCTTTTAATAGATATTGCAATAGTAAAAAATATGTGTGTGTATGTGTGCCCATATACCCATAACAACTACATATGACAAGTAGAACAAAATGTGTTTTCTGCACTATAAAGTACAGCCATTCATGGTTATATATCTTAAACATACATTAAATGCTATCCTAAGCAATCTAAGCAGTAATCAAAATAGATTTAATATTTCGGAAAAATATATCTCATAGGGCAAAAATAGTTAATTGATTACATGACTTAATTTTTGAGCATAGTCTGAATTTGTACTGTCTTGATGTATCTCTTTCATTTTTCACTTGTAGGAGCTATGATTACAAAATTTTCTCTAAGAAACATCTTGAAATCCTTACACTTTACTCGGTGTTTTTTTTCCACATTCAATTTAAGAGAAGATAATTTTCTAATGATAAAACCATATTCACTTGCACTTATAACTCATTCATTCTTATTGTGACTAGAAGGTCTGATAAAGATGCCACTTCCCCCAAAGAGCACACAGTAGAGCTTATTTGTTTAACCAAAACTCAGACCTGTGTAGACCCTGCGGATGTGCTAGGAACACAGTATTATCACTTGATGATCCTATAGGACCTTATTACTACCTCCATTTTGCAGATGAGAAAATTGGTTCTCAGCTAGTTTGGATACGTTGCCCCAAACATAAAGCGTGCGAACAAAAGAAAAGGACTCAGACTCAGATCTGTCTGACTCCAGAACCCAAATTCTTACCCACTGAACGAATTTGCACCTGCTCAGGCAGGAGAAGAGACTCAACTTTACATGGAGAAGTGATGCACGGTAAAGTAAGGTATGTATTTGCAGTATAAAAGAGGACATTCTTCTAACTGCAGTATCCTAAATGTTTCTCCAGGGAAAGTTTTCTGCAGTCTCTTGTGTAACTAATCATTCTACCAGAATAAGACTTGCATAACGTTTCCTATTAAAAAGGAAGGTTAAATAGGAAAGACAAGTGGCTGAGAGAACACCACTGAGAATCCTTTAAAGAAAGCGACCAGCTCAGCAGGAGTGCCTCTATTTAGCCAATTAGTCAGACACATTTCTTACCTAGGAAGCCACTGGGCTTGAATGAACAGGTTGTAGTTTCAGTTGAAAGGAGACAGGAGAAGATGATTTGAAAGAAGAGAAAGGAAAGAAAGCTGAGAACAATAGGATTCTTGAAAAGAGCCAATGACAGGAAAAGATAATGTCAAAGTCAAGTCAAAGAAAGAAAATTGTAGGGAGAAGATAAAAGGAAAGCTGAAGACAAGAAAAACAACCTCCAGAAAAGAAAAAGAGGAACATATTCCTCCAGTTCTTTACAGTCTCAGGAACTTTGCAACTGGGCTCCCTCACACTAAAAACTATTGTGCACAATAGAGAAACCCTTCAGTCCCTGGAAAGTAGGATTCTTTTGCTACTGAAACTTGGACACACTGAAAATAATCTTGTTTCTAGGTTGATTTCTTGTTAGTAACTGCATCAGCTGTAATTTTTTTTTAAGATTTTATTTATTTATTTGACAGAGAGATCACAAGTAGGCAGAGAGGTAGGCAGACAGAGAGAGGGGGAAGCAGGCTCCCTGCTGAGCAGAGAGCCTGATTCAGGGCTTGATCCCAGGACCCTGAGACCACAACCTGAGCCTAAGGCAGAGGCTTAACCCACTGAGCCACCCTTAACCCACTGAGCTGTAATTTTTGTCAGAGTAAATAGACAAATTTCTGCAAAGCCTCAGAGAAAGTCAATGGCCTCCATGTCTGAAAAAGAGACTTATTTTTGGAGACTGGATCACTCCACTCCAAGAGAAATCCTTGTCAGCTACATGGCAACTCTCGGATATCAGCAGAGAGGCCATTTTCTCTCTCATGTAGGGCAATAAAAATGTATTTAGATGTCCCGAAAGACAAACACCCATTCTATCTTTAAATTTTTATTTTATATTCTCTGTAAGATATTTGATGTCACAAAATACCTAGTTTAGTATAATTTGAGTCCTTCTTCTACACTTTAACTATATTAAGCTTATCTCTACCTGTTTCATTTTCTGATTTAATGAATGCATAAAGTAAATGCATTTTCATTTAAAAAACTATCATGTTTGACAAACTCCATTTACTAATTTTCCTTTGTTTCAATTGATTATATGATTTTAAATGTGAAGAAACAATATTACTTCCCCTGACTTACAAGTTCTTAAAACTACGTTTTTTACTGGAAAGAGAAGTACCCAACCGTATAATTCACTCTTTAGGATTTTCTTAGAAAGACTATTCTCCCTCATAGAAATCTGAATCATGTGATTATACTATTAGATAATTTAAATTTAGTAAATGACATACAGACAAATACTGAATTTGGATTCTGTTTCCTTTTTTCTAGTTTACAAGACATTCTTCTAGGAAATCATCATGCCTGGTTTGAAGAATCTGTTAAAATATGTCCCCAAACATTGAAGTCTATGAAGACTATGGGACTTTTCCAAAGAGAGTTGTTGGGGAGAAAAAAGGTGTTTTCCCAAAGCTACCTCTGGCTCTGTATTTTCCCACTGTTTGTTATCACGGTTCCAAGGTTTGGATCAAACCCGCTCACCTGCTCCACATTACTCATTTCCCTCAGCAATGTCTGGTAATGAACCCTTCATCGACCAAAGTTCCCATTTCCATTTCCTAACCCACAGAGCTATTTCTTTTTTTTTTTTTTAAGATTTTATTTATTTATTTGACAGATCACAAGTAGACAGAGAGGCAGGCAGAGAGAGAGGAGGAAGCAGGCTCCCCGCTGAGCAGAGAGCCCGATGAGGGGCTTGATCCTAGGACACTGGGATCATGACCTGAGCTGAAGGCAGAGGCTTTAACCCACTGAGCCACCAGAGCTATTTCTAAGCCAGCTTCAGTCACCCTCTCTCACCACCTGATGGTCTTTCTCTCAGAGGTCACAGAAACTAAAATGTCACCACAGTTTGTTAGATAAAGGACAAAATTACAGTATTTGGAAAGAGTATCTTGATAGCTGAATTGGAGATCTCTAATTTCTAAGTTTTTGGCCTAAATGTTATGGAATTTTATTTCTAAAGTTCTATCTTATTAAAAAAAATTTTTTCCACTTGGGAAAAATAGCTGATAGACATCAGCTATCTTATGCCTCCTGAACATCAGTTGGTTATCTAATATGAACCCTAAATTTACTACACCCAAAATGGAATGTGAGATCTTTATCCAAAACAAAGCAAAAACATTTTTAAAGTCAGGGTGCCTGGGTGGCTCAGATGGTTAAGCATCTGCCTTTGGCTCATATCATGATCCCACGGTGCTGGGATAAAGCCCCACGCTGGTCTCTCTATTCAGCGGGGAGCCTGCTCTTTCTTCTTCCTCTGCCCGCCACTTCAGCTGCTTGTGCTCTCTCTTGCTTTCTTTATCAAATAAATAAATTCTTCAAAAAAAAATGTTTAAGTCCTTTTCCAAGTTTCTGGGTTTCAGGAAATCACATAACCATTCCAAAAACCCACAATCTTCTATGATATCTCCCTTCTTGTCATGTACCCTAGTCAATTTGTCGTTAGTCTTGTTGACACTGATTACTAAATAGTACTAAAACCAGGCATTTCTCCTAAGTCCAAGAGAATACCACCTCCTGCTGTGGCTTGTGAAAATCCTCCTGTCTGATTATTCTAGGCTTCCACTCTTTCCTTTCAGGTCCTTTTGTCCCCAGACTTAAGCCCTTCAGGGCCCTCCTATTGCTGTGTAAATAAAGACAATAATCTTTAAGGCTAAAGATTAAATCTTTAATCATTTTCCACTGTGTTCTCCTTTTCTCCAGCCCCAACTGCCCATCCTTTCTGGAGAATACTCTTTCATGCCCTCTTCATCTAGCTACCTCCTACCTCAAGAGTCACTAATAAAAAAAAAAAAAATGTAGCGAATGGAAGTCTTCATCAATATTATCCTTGTTTGGGGGATTTTTTAGGTGAGCAGACAACCAACCATATCGGGAGCCAAATCTGAACTTTCTGCCTTCTACAGTCAGGAAGAAAGGTAAGATCCAGATATCTGGATCACAGCAAGGAGTGCTAACTAGAGAAGAAAAATTTAGGAAAAACCCTCTGATGCTTCTTCTCTCTTCTCTGGATGAAGTGGAGTGGGACGGGGTAGGGAGGGCAAGTAGATATACTGAAACCTTGCTTTTTAGCTTATCGATGATCCATGTAAATTTCTCATGGCAAAACAAAAAGATATTTGCAAATGATATATCCAATAATGGATTAACATCCAAAATATATAAAGAACTTACACAATTCAACACCAAAATAACAGTCTGATTAAAAAATGGGCAGGGGATCTGAATAAACATTTTTCCAAAGAAGACACACAGATGGCCAACAGGCAGATCAGAAGATGCTCAACATCACTAACTATTAGAGAAATGCAAATCAAAACCACAATGAGATATCACCTCACACCAGTCAGAACTGTTAAAGTAAGAAAGTCAAGAAATACCAAGTGTTGGTGAGGATGTGAAGAAAAGGAAACCCCTGTGCACTATTGGTGGGGATGTGAACTGGGGCAACCACTATGGAAGTCACTGCTAGATATTCACCCAAAGAAAACAAGAGCACTAATTTGAAATGTTTATTGTAGTATTATTTACAATAACAAAGATACGGAAGCAACCTAACTGTCCATCAATAGATAAATGGATAAAGAAGATATAGTGCGCGCGCACACACACACACACACACACACACACACAGGGGAACATTACTCAGCCATAAGAAAGAATGGAATCTTGCCATTTGCAACAACGTGGATGGACCTGGAGAGTAGCATGCTGAATGAAATAAGTCAGACAAAGACAAAAAGCATACTATTTCATTTACATGTGGAATTTGAAAAACAAACAAATGAACAAACAAAAAGCCAGACTCCTAAATACAGATAACAAACTGGTAGTTGCCAGAAAGGAAGTAGGCAGGTGGGGAAGCTGGGTGAAACAGAGAAAGGGGACTAAGAGGTACAAACTTCCAGTTATAAGATATATAAATCATGGGCATGAAAAGTACAGCATAGGGAATATAGTCAATACTATTGTAATAACATTATACGGTGACAGATGGTGACTACACTTATCATGGTGAGCATTACATAATGTATAAAATTGTCAAATTATCATGTTACACACCTGAAACTAATATAATATTACATGTTAATTGTACTTGAATAATTTTTTAAAAATTGGAATGAAATTGTCATGAAAGAAAGTATGTAAGTAGTTGGATGCTTTCTGCCATTCCAGGGTGAGGTACCTGTAGTTCCCTGGCGTTCTGAGTCCTGAGCAGCAGAATGATGTTTGCTCTGTCCCTCACATAGTCTCTGTCACAATCCTCAGCCATGCATAACATTTTTTTCCTGCTTTTAAAATACCTTCATTTTCTAGGATTTTGACACAAAGGCAATGCGACTGGTTTTAACAAGTGAAGCCGTGCTTTCAGAATAACATATACTTTTACATGCTCACTCCACTGAAATATGGGGAAGTCATTTTCTGGAATTTATTTATTCCAAATCTTTCAGAACCAAGTGAAGATGTTTGTTTTTCAAAAGGTTGCTTAATGATCATTCTTTTTGACATTACATGATGGGAAGTCAACAATGTGACATTTGCCATAAGAAAAACAGAAAGATGGGGCTGAGAAGTACAATAACACTAGCTGCCACCGCAGCAGCCAGTAAGTCTGGGATGATTTTTCGGTGCAATTTGTTTCTTTGAGTCTGGCAAAGGTTTTGGCTTCAGTTTCATGTTCTTTGATTATTATTATGCCTGTCTACTAGTAGAAACTGCAAGTACTCTTTCTGTCTTTCTACCCTGGAAGAGTGGAACGAAGAAATGAGCCAAATCTGCTCTTAACACGGGTTTAGAAGAAAACGATCCCACAACTGAGGAGAAGGATCCAGAAGGGCTATTTATCTCTACAACTCCATTCACTGAGAGTCGCTCCATTACCGAGTCTCTGCACACATACCCAGGGCAAAAGCTTCAACGAGCAGTGCGTGGGGTATGGGGCTAAACTGGACCTAATTTCTTCAGGATAAGCCATAAGCTTTAGTTCTGACAGCATTTCATGAGATGCCAAAGCTTTCTCCATTTACAACAAAGCCCTCACTAACCTGCATCCCAGGCACCATGGTCTCAGGTACACGGGGTGTACAAAACCCTGCTTCGCCCTGGAGTGATCTTTGAGCAACCGCCGTGTGATTAAGCATAACGAGCTGACCCCTAAGCACTTTTCCTTCTGCCACCCACATTTTCAGGTCAAAGTAACATACAGTTCCTCTGTATATGATGACTATGTCTATATTGCAAGAATGTCAGGATGGATTGCATAGCATCTTTCAAAAGAAAATGTCCTTCTCACGTGAACTTTTTAAAAATGTAGATAATATAGCTATACCGATTTCAAGGAATTTTCTCCTTTAATTGGCATATCTCCTGGTTGTTCCTACTGCACAATAAAAATTTGTGTAATTTGTATTTAAAATATTTTATGATTTAGTCATAACCAAAAAACACTCAGGAAAGAAAAGAAGTTTCATGAATTCCATTAATGAAACACTACTTTATAAAATTAACATGGAGAGTGTATCATTTTTTCATGGCTGCATGACAAACTAGTACAAGCTTAGTGGCTTCGAACAATGCATTTGTACTAGCTCACACTTCTTTAGATCGGAAGTCCACACAGAGTGCCTAGGTTCTCCACTCAGGGTCTCACAAGATTGAAACCAAGGTGCTGGCAGGATGTGGGGACATCTGGGCCTTGGGGGCTTCCGCCAGGCTCATCCAGGCTGTGGCAGGATTCAGTCTGCTGGTCTGTGATCCCTGAGATCCCTGGTCTTTTGCTGGGGGTCAGCTGAGGACACTTGAAACTCCTAAAGACCATTCTCAGTCCCTACCACGTGGCTCCCTCCATCTTCAGAGTCAACAACGGAAAGTCTCTCTCACATGGGATCCTTCTCAGCTTCCAGTCTCTGACTTCCTCTCCCTCTGACCTCTCGACCAGATTTAAAGGGCTCAGGGACCAGGTCAGGCCCACTGTAGACTAACTTTCTTCCTAAAATCCAGTGGGCTGCACAATCATGCTTAATCATGGGGGAAATGCCATCCTAGTCACAGCCTCAGATATTATGCACGGCATGGACAGCAGGAGGAGCAAACGCTGGAGGCTCCTTTAGAACCCTGTTTCCAACAGACGTTTGGACATTCCTCAGGGGCTCTCAGTTTGGCAGACTGACCTCCTGGCTTTTCCCCTTGAGGTGTTGGACTTGAGCAGAGCTCCATGGAGGGCACTGGGCTGAGGGTCTGTGGTCCAATGGTAGGGGCAGCTTAGTCTACTCCCCCAGCAGAATTGTTCCCCACTTTGCACAGCTTAGGGACACACTGGGGTCTTGCTCATGGCCACACGAAGGCTACTGCTGTCATCTTTCCCTTCCTCTGCCACCTCTTTTCAAGTTCTATTTTAGCTGCTTGGATGTTACTGATTTTTGTGGATCTTTTGACACCTTTAATTGCTCTTCTCTTCCTACGCCTATTAAGTTTTCTCACCCTTTGATATTGGCATTAGGAACATTTTAAATAATTTGCCAAATAATGTTTTACTACTGCTGTTCTCTGTAAGTTACATTGCTTTGCCTTTAACCCTGTATTAATTTTGCTGTAACGTGTTAAGCTACATGGAGTGAGGTTAGTTTACAGATAAGATAAGAGGGCTTCTTAGACACCAAGTCTTATTTCTTATGGCTACTAACTCAAAAGGAGAGGCAATTTAATATTGCAAATTTGCTTTCAAACCCAAAAACTGATTTTAAAAATTACTTCATCTTTTGGCACACAGCTAGGTTGTGCCTATCCAGCTAGACTTTGAGCACCAACTCTAAGAAGGAGTTGGAATATTTTTCCATCATTGCAATTCTTTCGAACTCTCCATACAACTAAAGCATAGAAATATTATCATCAACACCAGAACCATGATTCTTTAAACCTGGCACATTTTATTAGTGTGCTTTTAAGGTTCTCTAAAGCCTGGATTGTTTCTGATTCATATGAACGAATAGAGAAATCTCACTTTTTTTTCTGGTCCTCACCCACTTGGTTCCCATACTGGAAAAGCAGAGACGAGTGTCTCTATGACCACATCAACAAAATGGACAAGAGCCACATTTTTATGTTTAATAAAGCCTACTTACATCTTTTTCATCACATGTCTGACCTTTGGGATCACATGGACAGAACTGCATTTCTTCTTATGGATAGCAGAAATGTGCTATTCCTGCTAATTCTCAAACAACACCCACTGCTCTAGCACTTAGCTTTTCTTCCCTTTGTCATCAGTCCTCTTCCTGCCCATCCCACTCAATTTCTGCAAAATGTGGTCCATGTTTCTTATGACACAATCTGGTGGTCTCCACACTAGGAGAAAGGATGCTGTTTGTTCTCCACTTTGTTTCAAAGCACAACCTAATAACGTGTTTCCAACTGTCATTGAATTAATCTTAACTGTAAGGTGAGAAGAGACAAAGAATTCAGTGTCCTAGAGGGAACCTTGAAAACAACTAGAAGGGAAGTTCTGAGAAACATCTCAAAGACAGATTATTTCATCTCCCTTTTTAAAATTTAAAATAGGCATGTAAGATTTCCTGGGGTCCTGTGACCAAAAGTATAAAAATATAAGACAGAGTTAGACTGCCAGTTGCCCTTGATCATGTTGAATAAAATGGAAGTCTATTCTCTCCCAACCACTCCAAACTAACTTCACCCTGCAGCACCCATGGCAAAGGTGCAGTTGAGCTCAGAGAGACATCTTAGATTAACACACAAAATGAATTACAATTTGTTTCTGACAACAGTGTATTTATTTTGTTGTTGTTTACTGTGGGGATACCAATATCAAACATACAGAAAGAGACGAACCAAAGCTCTTTCACCTGGCAAATCACCAGAACAAAATGGTTATCCATGAGTCAAAAGGAATGCAAATTATAAGGTTCAACTTTTTAAGGAAATGAAGGAAATAACCTAAAAATATCTTAAAAATTGCTAAAACTTTGAGATCTTTTCTTCTCAAATCTATTTTAGGTAGAACATTGACCTCCTAAAGTTGTCCACGCCCCAGTCCCTGGAACCTGGGAATATGTTGTCTCACATGGCCAAGGGGAATTAAGGGGAAGGTAGGCTGGCATATGTAGTAAAGGTTACTCATCCACTGATCTTGAGATGGGTAAGTATCCTAGACTGTCCAAATGGGCCCAACATACTCACAGGGTCTCCTAAAAGTGCACAAGGGGGCCATAAGAGGCGGTCAAAGTGATGTGATATAAAAAAAAAAAAAAGCCTCTGTCTCACCTTGTTAGCTTTGAAGATGAAGAAAGTAGCCATGAACCAAGGAATATAAGTGGCCTCTAGAAGCTGAAAAGGTAAGGAAACAGAGCCTACAGAAAGAACTATAGCCTTGCCAAAATCTTCATTTTAACCTGGGATCATTGTCAGAGGTAGGGGCATGGACTGGAAGTGAATGCCCTGCATGCAGAACTGTACAAAATAAATTTGTGTTGTTTTAAGCCACTACATTTGTGGTGATTTGTTATGGCAACAATAGAAAACGAATATGATGTTGTTGTTGGTTAAGCATCTGACTCGGCTTCTTCGGCTCAGTCATGAAATAGAGTCCCATGTCAGGCTCTGCACTCAGCAGGGAGTCTGCTTGAGACTCTTTTTCTCTCTCTCCCTCTCCCTCTGCTGTTTCCCAAGCTCTCTCTCTTGCTCTCAAATAAGTAAATAAATCTTAAAAAAAAGGAAACTAATACAGCATCAGACATCAGACACATCTTTACTCACCAATTTGTGAGAAGTGACAATGTCTGAACTGACACATCTTAATCAAGATGTAAGACAAACTGAGAGTTTGTCCTTTCATTATGAACCAAATGGTTTATTATATTAACTATTAGACTAACACAGTAGTAAACTACTGATGGCAACTACTGATTGCAAAAAAATATAAACATCTTAACTTTGCATTATATTCCATAACTTGAATTCTCCAGGGATCCTGAAAAACAGTAATACCACTTGTTAAAAGTGTCACTGCTTTGCAGTTCCATTTTCCAGAACTCTTTACAGCAAAGGAAAAGTATGTTTTCTACCTAAGGTAAATTCCAAGAAGAAAATGCAGTCTAGACAGATACAATCTCCCATTAATTCATAGAACCAATATTAGAATTTTCATAATATTTAGACATTGTTCCGATTTTTTGGTTATTCCCAAAAAGTCTGTGGTCAGAATTTTGCTATAAATGAAAACATAGACTTGACTCATGCTCCCTAAGATGCATTAATGAGATTTTTATGGCCCCTCCTACCCATGCTGCAGTCTACACATAAGAACTAAGGTTCTGTTTGGCTCCCTTGGTTCCAGCTCAGCTTCAGGTCTGTACTGCTGGGCAGGGGCAGCCCCTGCCTCAAGGAATCCCAGCTCTGTTATGGTCAAGCTTACCGGAGGGCCCCACCATGAGGCAGGATCCCCTACTAAGCTGCAAATGAATATATATCCTCCTTTTATTTAAAGAAATGGCTCTCCAAAGAGCATGCATCTTGAAAATATGTTGTCCTCAGAGGCAAACAAGAAAGAGAAAAGAAACTGTATTCAATGGAGGAACCAGAACAAAAATGAAGGAGAAAGATACACACACACACACACACAGGGAGAGAGAGAGAGACTGATATCTCGGGATCTTATATGGGATTTCATGTAACTCTTACTCCCAAAATAGTACAAAACAGTCTAGGAGACCAATAGCATTGTTAAAGAACAACTTAGGTCTTTTCTTTGTTCATTCAACAAACATTTTGGAGTGCTTATGATGTTCCAGGCCACTATGAGGATGGGAACATGAGTACTGTTATATTATGTTGTAAATCTCTTATTGAAAGTTTCCAGAACCGCCTTCCATGAGTCTGTTGGCCTGGACAGTGCATCTAAAACTTCAGCATACACACAAGCCTACTGAAGCCCCATTACAAAGTGGATTTTGGAAGCATCTGAGATCCTGTGTTTGTAATGTACTCTGAAATTTGAAGCTGCTATTCCAGGGACCACACTTTGAATAGTAAAGAGCTAGAACCTGGGACTTGGCCTGCTTTATCCACCTCATTTTACTACTGTTCTCCAGAGAACATTTTATAAAATTCCCGAGATGAGACATTTTTCCCTGTCACTACTGTACAACTATATAACACAAGGCAGTAATATTTTTGATGCTGACCTTTGTAAGTGTCATAAAAAAGTGACTGGTAAAATTACAGAACAAGGTATATTTTCATTTTTGTGTGGGGGAGAGACATATGGATGAAGTAACAATCTGGAAATACATTACCTATATTCATCAAAATAGAATGACTCAAAATGTCAACAGCTCCAAAGCTCTTCCACTGACTAAGCAAGCAGGTGCTTTTTTTTGTCAGCAGGATATGGAAACATACTTATGATAAACAAGTGATGGTAGGATTCAAAATCAGTTTTCAGTGAAGGAAAGCTCTTTCGCCAGGGCAGAGGTAGGGGCATGGACTGGAAGTGAATGCCCTGCATGCAGAAATAAACCAGGCCATTACTAACCCGCCAGACAATAAAGCTTCAGGAGAGTCGGGTTTTACTACCATATTTTACAAAGCACCGTGCCTTGAACTGCTCCCAGATGCACTGTTCAGGTTCACGCTCCTCGTCTCCCCTTCCTACTTTATATGAGGTGATCATATCTTTTACTCACAGAGCTGGGAAAGATGTCCTTGAATGTACCAACCATAGACATTTCTATCATTAAAGCTTGGTTATAAAATCTCCCCAAAGAACAAACGGAGGGGACCGTGCTGGCTTTATAAAAGTTCCATTAGTCCTAGGAGCAAAGTCTCCATGGCGGAAACCCAAATCCCTCACACACAGTGGAACCATCGCTGACCATAAAGGACGGAGCAGCTATGACCTTTCACATAGAGAGTCATCTGTAAGTGAATTAAAGTTATCGCCAAAGGATTAAAATCATGGCTATGAATCAACGATTTCCAATAGATGAATACTGCTTCACAAGCTAACAAGTTAAGTAAAAGAATGGAGATTACCTTATTTAATTGCAGGTTTGCAAAATGGTTCTTTTAAAAACCAGACCCCACAGGCTTCAAATACTTTTAAATGTATTTTAAGTAGCCATTTACATTTTCACTTGAAAGTGTTAATATTTCCTGCTATATTAAAGGAAACACATTCTATTGAGAAGATAATAGAAGCTAATATAAACACACAGTATGGATATGCTAATAAAGTATTTTCAAGGAGTAAAAAAAATTACCATTTTATGCAGATGATAATGTAATGCTTAACCAGTAAAATAATTCCCTCATTTATTACAATAGCTGTAATTATAATAGCTGTATCATCATTAATAGCTATATAATAGCTGTACAGCCATTAATACTAAGGCACAAAATCAATTTAAATTTAGTCAGAACTTTTGTTATTATCAAGAAGTTATTAAGACTCCTTTTATGTATAATTATAATTGCCCCCAAAGCATTCTAAATATTTAAGCCATTTAATAAAGAACCAGATATCATAAAAGAAACCTTATTCTCTTCCCTAAAGCTAACACAGAGTTTGGGTAACAAAGTACTAGAGCCTTAACTTTTTTTTAAGAAGTAGAGAAATGTTAAAATAATTTAATTTTAAACAAGACCCTTGGAGGCTGTCTTACCTCCTTGGTGAAATATATTAAACCTGATTAAATTCCCATATAATAACTGCCACTTCTAATGAAAGATGGTTTTAATCAATCAGAACATCATTTCAAAGTATTACTTTGTATGTTACATATATATTTAACTTTAGAAGTTAAAAGGTATTAACAAATAATAAAGCTAATGTTTATGGAAGGTTTTCCATGTGTCAAGAAGCCACATTTATTGCTTTACATTTATTCTATCATTTGATTCTAAGTTATGTATTTATTTATTGTTGCTATTATTATTATTCTCATTTACAAAAAAGACAACTGAAATGCTAAAATATGGCAGTTACAAAATCTGAAAGTAAGTCACTCAGACTCTACAGTTTATGTACTTAGCTAATATACTATGCTGCCTCAGTATATAAAGAATTATAACATAATCTTTAATTATTGAACAGGAGAAAACATTTGGACTTTTGATTCTGGAAGACAAATTAGTCAGCAAGATTTGCTTCTTATCTTTCCTAATAGCCCAATGAGATGAAAATTGAAACTGATAAAAGTAATGAACCTAACAGCAAACATAACTGGAGTGAGGTCTGTCAATGAGTGATGATTTGAACACATTTCTGATGGTAGAAAGTGAAGGGGAGAGGACTGACACACAAAATGTATGGAGAATACTATGTCCTAGAATCTATGAGGAAGGGGCTGCAGAAGAGGGGTGGGCAAGTCTCTCTGACAAATTCCAAGGGGTCTTAGACAGGTATGACAGGTATGACGGGTATGGTGTGAGTAGGAATGAGACATAAAGTTGAGATCGAATGTTTAATTTAGGTCAGCTGAACGAACATCACCACCCAAACTCCTCCAACTATGTCCACAGAATGTAAGAATCTGAAATTTCCACTCAGGTCAAAAGTGTAACAGCTCTTGTTTAAGGAATCTGAATAAACTGGGAAGACCCAAGTATTCTAATGTATGTGTCTCTACCTCCAGGAAAAAATAAAAGCCCTTCTTATTCTGGCATTTGACCTCAGCTTGACCATTTCTTATCTACTAACTAAAAAGTAAAGGTTCCTAATCTTTAAGCTCTTCCTTTCTCTACCCTACACTGAATCTCTTCTCAAAAGAAAGAAAAAAACTTTTTTAATCCTAAATATGCAATAGCAAAGTAAAAGTACACTGTTTACCCAATGAAACACAAACAGACCATTAGCTATACAAGAAAAATGATCATCATGTTAGAGAGAGACCAAACATATAAATTAAAAAACTGACCCCAGAGGAAATAGAGTAAATTCAGAGAACACAATAGAAATTAAGAAGTGGATATGCTAAATTAGAAAGCTAAAGATATTAAGTGAGTTATTACCTCCATACAACAGGACAAAGGTTATATGTAAATTTTTTAAATAAGAAAATAAGCAGAAGGTCTTAAAAACTATATATGGAATTGCAAAAATAAAAATTTGAAGAGAAAGCCTACAAAATAAAGAAGAAAAGAAATTAAAATAAAGAAGAAAAGAAATTCACTGTTATGAAAAATATGAATGAGACCAGTCCAGTAGGTCCAATATTCAATTAAGAGCACTAGAAAAACAAATGAAGAAAATAAAGGGAAGACAGAAAAGAATTTCTCCTAGTGACAGAGGAGTTGAATTTCCAGACTATAAAGGCCTATAGCTCAATAAATAAAAAATACCTAGACCGAGACTCATGATCACTAAATTTCAGAGCACTAAAATCTTCAGGAGGAAAAGAGAATGAAGTCAGCTGCCAAATAATGGTAAATGCAACTGAATCAGACTTCTTGTTAGCCACACTGGTGCTAGGCTAATAGAATAATACTTTAAAAATTTTGAGGAAAAATAATTTGTTCCTTGGAATTTTACCTCCAACCAAACTTTATTCCAGAGTGAAATAGGTGTCCAATAGGTAAGGAATCAGGGGATGAGAGGTGGATATGGCTAAAAACAGTGAATGGTGTTATTTTAGAAAAAAGGCAGTGAAAGGAAGAGTGATCTCTGTGGGAAGAAAGGGAGTAAATAGAATAAAGGGAATGCTTGGAGGGGGCAGAGGGAGGGCACAGAAATCCTGAAAAAGCCAGAAACAGAAAAAAAGACATAGTCCCACTAAAAAACTGAGGTTAAATTGTGGCTTCATTTTTAAGGAAAAAAAAGGGGGGGGGTTGTATGTAAGAAAAGACTTGATTTGACCTTGATACTGGAAGCAATCTCTTTAGAGTAACACAGGAACCAGGGTAATGGGCCTACACAGGGAGATATGTAGTGCCTGCACAGTGCCACTTGGGCTAAAATAAAACATTATTTGTAAGGTTATACTGACATAAATAGTGTCACTTTTTTTTTACCTTTTATTACATTTTACCTATTTTTAGGTAGCTTTTACCTATTTTTACCTATATTAGATAACTTTTACCTATTTTATTTACCATTATTACCTTTTATTGTCAGTCCATCAACGAGGCCAAAAAGACTCGCTGAATCGAGATAACAGGTACACCTGTACAGCCTGAGCCATCTAAGAGTATATGCTGATGGTGAAGGAGCATGAAAGACAGGAAAGTAGAGGAAAAGTACTCATATTATAAAGAAGGCAGTCAGCAGAAAAATGGTAAAAGGTGACAGAACAAAAAAAGCAGCTCAGACGCATTATGTGAAATGTCAAAGGCAACCAAAAGAAGAACAAAAAGTATCATAAACTAATATTGGGATGAAAAGAGGGAAGAAGAGAAGGATAGGGTAAAGGTGATCACTGCTCAACTTTCTTGTTGGGGAGTTGATATATATTTTCTAAAATTAATTTAATAAAAATATACACAGCAACATCCTTAACCATTAGTGACTGCTCACTGTGTTTCAGGCTCTATTCCAAGCACTTTTATATATTTATGCATTTAATTCTCACAATAATTGTAAAAGAATAATGAAGAAATTTGGACAGAGATGTTAAAGAACCTACCCAGAAAAATCTGTCTGGAGAAACGGAGAAGGCTGGACTCTAATCCACCTAACTTGGCTTCAGAGGCTGTGCGTTTCATCACTGCGTAGGCTGCCCCTCTTAAAATAGCACTGCCAGTGGGTCAGACTTTAATAGTCTAAATTTGTTTTATGAATTGACTTACATCTTTGAAATATTGATATATATAAAATGGGCAGTAATTCACTCCTTATTATACAGATGACAAAATTAAGGACTGATATCATTAGCAACACACCCGAGGTCAATCATATCATCTAAAACTATGAAAGTGGTGATGGGAGGAAAGAAAGAATTTTTAAAAGTTGCCTCTGAGAAGTAAGACAAAAGTGAATTTGGAGATGGCGGCATTTCATTAGTAGTTCTTCTGTATTATTTGACATGTATGTGTGTATGTGTTTGTAAATGTTCTCCTCTTCCAGGGCATCGAATCTAACTCTTCTGAGAGGGATCTTGCAGCTAGGCCCTTTACATATGGAGGGACAGTTCTTGCGAATGAAATATGATCTGTGTCAGCAATTCAGGGTAAGTATGCCTTCTCAACCGCGTCTCTCTCCCCCCTTGCAGCAGCTGCTCAGAGAGGATGCCTATGACTCAGAGGGAGGATCCAGAGTCCAAGAGTGACTACACAGGGCCCTCCTCACACATGTTCTCCATGAGTGCATGGAGTTGGACTGTGAAGTGACAGAAAACTGATGAAATTTTGGAGCCACCTGTTAGAGCGCTGATCTTATGCTGACTAATAGGCCACAAATGCACAAATGCATTTATTTCTATGTTGGTAAATCCTTGTTATGTTGAGTCTTTGCTTCTCCCAGCTAAACTGACTGCTAACCAATAAAACATGTGAATGTATTACTCCATTTTTTAAAAATTGTAGCTTACTCAAAGGTGTGTTTCATAGAGTTTGAGCCCATCCCAAAAAAAACAGACTAAAAATTGGTCATGATCTCATATTATAAGATAATACTTTTTTAATTGAAATGAAATTTTCATTTAACTCTGTTTCCTGGGGCAAATATAAAGGAAGAGTATTGAGTAGAAACTGACTTGCAGAGGCCAAAATAAAATAAAGCTCTGATTTCCAGCACAAATAAGTAGTTCAACTCATATGAATCTAGTTTTTCTCTGTATCAGTCAGGGCCCTGTTGGGAAACAGATGGTACATTCAAACTGGGTAATTTGAAGAGTGTTAAGAGACTGCAACTGTGTGAGCAGGATAGGGGAAACAGTAAGGCATGAATAAAGTAGAGCATGAAAGAGTGGGGGGAGAGGGCAGCTACCTGGGGAGGCCCTCTAAGTGGAGCGGTGGCTTCTGAGAGAGGCACACTTCCCACAGCAGTCCTTCTCAGAGGTATGCCAGGGTCCAAGACACCAACTTCACACCCTTCCCATTCTACAGGCTCTCATCCATAGAACCTGATCTGAGCTTTGAAGAAGAAACAGGACAGGCAGGGTAGGGAGCAAAGGGAGCAGTAATATCCATCCAATTAATCCATCCTCTCTAAAGAGAGAAGACCAGAAGTTTGTCTTCTAAAATATCCAGTGATGTTCGGACTTACTGAATTAGTAAACTCAGGAAAAATAACTGATTCTGTTAGAAGCCCTTATTCAATGTCCCAATCGTTATAGCCCATTAGGGAAAAAGGCACACAGTGGACTGCTACACCAGAAAGAGTTTTCAAAAAACCCATGGAAAATGAACTTTTGCAATGTGTGTGGTCTTGAGACAAACTACTGTGGTGAGGTCCTGGGTTAAATATGCAAGGTCACATTCACAGAGTGGAGACACACAGATCTAGGGAATTAGACATCATGGAAATACCAGAGGGCACTTGTTACCATCACTATTTTAGCATGAAATGAAGGACAATAATTCTTTGTTTGGAAAACATGACAACAACAAATCAAATGTACTCATTTTCTAAGTGTTGCAAACTCATTCCAAACTACAACCAGCCCTCCATGTGCCTAGAGTGGGACGGGAGGAGGCAAAGACAGAGGCCTTTGGACACTCCTCTATCTAACTTTCACCATAGCACTTACCCTATCATTACTGGATATTTGCTTATCTATTTGTTTTTTGACTGTTGGTCCCGAGAAATATATGCGTCTTCATAGCCACAACAGAAAATATGTCTATCTTCGTACCTCCAGGTAGATGTTCAGTAAGTGTTTGTTAAATGAGTATCAAAATGCATTCATTTCTGAGGCACTATTTGGTATAGGGCTAACATAGCACAAAGTCAATAATTTCAGAATAACTAAGTATCACGCTGAAAGATGTTAACACCTGATGAAATGAGACAACCATAAACTCTCTTTTCAAGTGATTCCACCTCCAAGATGCCTCCCACAATGAATAAAATTGCTACCTCTGAGGGTCCTTGGTGGCCCAATCAGTTGAGCCTCTGACTCTTGGTTTCAGCTCAGGTCATGATCCCAAAGTCCTGGGGTCAAGTGCCCCATTGGGCTCCACCCTCAGTGGGGAATCTGCTTCACCTCTCTCTCCCCTTTCCCCCTGCTGGCTCACTCTCACTCTAAAACAAATAAGGAAGTCTTTTTAAAAAAATTGCTACCTCTGCTAAATCTCTAAAGTCCTTTGACTTACCTTTTAAATACTTCAGTCATTTTTTCCTACACAACAATTATTTCTTGCTACTACATCATCGTGAACAGATTCTTTGAAGAAAAAGGACAAATTGCACGTGTTTTTTATCCTTAGTGGAGGACAATAAATACATATTGAATCAGTGAGAATGAGATATACTAGCACCCTTGTAACATAAAGACATCTCTTCTAACTATCATCTTTAACATCATTTTTCACATACCTTCTATATAATTCTGAAAGCAAACATGAGCCTGGATTGCCTTGTCAAGTGGAACGAAAGCTACTTACACCACCTCAAGTGGGAGAGAAAAAAGGCTTTTAAAAAGTCAAATGTGCTCTTCACATATTTGTAATATTATTTGTATGTATGAAGATTTGAGGGCCAACTTATTTTGAGTTCAAATTTGAACTCCATTAATCTAGGTAGATTAATTTCGAGGCAAAATGGCTTGACTTTTGGGGTGCTTCCCAATAAAGAATAAGCTATTAGAAATCTAGAATCTAATATTATGTAGAAAACAAATAATTTTTACATACATAGTCACAGAGTCTGAGGAGAATAATTCAATCACTGGTCTCAATCGATGTTAAATACTAGAATCAATTTTATAGCAATAAAAAAAATGTATTCAAGTAACAGTGATGGAAATTCAGAAAAACAATGTACCTGTGGCTTTGATGAAAACCTAAAGCTGTGCAGCTCTTAGAGCTGGAAACTGGATGGATGAAAGAGCCAGAAATGCAAAGTGTAGCTTATTTGGCAGGTACCAATGCCAAACAGAGCACCTGCCCCCCACTTCTTCATACACTCATATGCTTTGGCATGGTTTACCATGTCTGCAAAAAGTGACTCTTGAGAAGAGGAATGTGATGGAGGGACAATAGAGACCAAGTCAGCCTGCACTGCACTTGGCTCATGCAAGGCCATGAGGCTCTGCCTTCTGCAAGCACCAGATTCAGTCACATGTTGCATCATGCAAGATTTTCTCCAGACCCAAGCAACGGGGTGAGTACAGACACATCAGCATCTTCCAGTGGTTATATTTTTCATCAAACAAGGGGGAAAAAAGTCATGAATCCCAGAGAGTATTCAGGGATTCCATAATGTCCACTTTTCCCAGAATCTATGTGTGCATCCTCTTTCTATATATTTATGATTTTAGTTTAAATGAAAGTAACAGTGGCAGCTGAAAAACCCCCTAGACAAGCCTAGAACAATTTTCCAGGAGAAGATAGACATAAGATGCTTAAGGCATTGGACCAGCAAGAATTTAGGGAGCATCTATCATCTGCCAAGCATTGGGAATAGTACACTGAATATATAGTGCCCATGTCCCAGTGGGATGAAGGTGGTGTGTGTTCAGTCTGCATTAGTGAGAACCTAGTAAGTGAAACCTCTAGACAGGGGAAGAAATCCCTAAGAACTATAGTTGAGGAAGAACTAACAGTTGACTAATCAGCTATGTCATAGGCACTAGGCTAACCTAAACTACCTCACTTCCCACTCACAAGTGTTCTGAGGGTTAGATGAACTTTATACCATTTTACAAATGGCAAACTGAAGTTCAGTGTGGACTGAAATAACCAAGCTATGCTCTCACAACTATTATGGTTGATTCAGGTTTCATCCAGCCCAGTCTAATTCTCAACTCATGTGCTATACTATGCAAAATAAGTCAGTCAGAGAAAGACAAATACCATATGAGTTCACTCATATGTGGAATCTAAGGGGGAAAAAAAACCAGATAAATATAGAGGGGGAAAAAAGAGAGGCAAACCAGAAAACAGACTCTTAACCATGGAGAACAAACTGAAGGTTATTGGAGAGGAGGTAGGTTGGGCATGGGTTAAATGGGTGAAGGGTTAAGGAGGCACTTATGATGAACAGTGGATGTTGTACATAAATGATATACCACTAGATTATACACCTGAAACTAATGGTACATTGTATGTTAACTAACTGGAATTTGGGGCATGTGGGTGGCTTCATTGGTTAAGTGTCTGCCTTCAGCTCAGATCATGATTCCCGTGTCCTGGGATTGAGCCCTGCATAGGTCTCCCTGCTCAGTGTGGAGCCTGCTTATCCCCCCTTCCTCTCTCTCCCTCTGCCTCTCCTCCTGCTTATGCTGTCTCTCTCTCAAATATATAAATAAAATCCTAAAAAAAAAAAAAACTAGCTGGAATTTAAACTAAAACTTGAAAAAAAAATTTTTAAATAAAATAAACTTATGTGCTTTCCACTATCCCACATTGTGTTTTCCCTTAACACTTACAAGACAAGTGGCCTAGCCTCAAGAGGTCTGCCATGTATTACATGGATGTAATACACAAGAATAGCATATCATAAGATGGAAATGTGTGCTATGAAACAAATAGAATGTGCCAATGTGGGAGAGTTCTTAGATAATAATAATAATAGTAATATTTATTGAGTATTTAATAATATACCTAACATTATTCTAAGCACTTTACATGTTTTTGTCTAAATTTTAAAAGTATAAAATAAACTTAATCTTTCTTAGACGCTTTATTGTAAATAAATCATTTTAAAGCCCCCATATATAACATGTTGTAAATAATATTTTTAAACAACAAATAATATCTGTAGGATATTGAGAAAAACAAAAAAATGGTTGAGAGGAGATAAAGCAGAAAGTTTGGTACCAGAAAGTTTCCAGTCTAGAAACATACTCTCAGAAACACACACAAAAAAATGTATGAGCAACTAGGAATTAACATGAAAAAATGAACTATTTACATAAATATTAATGCGATTCAAAGTAAATGTATTCTGATTGAAATAAGAGTTTTGCTCGGGTGTTTTAAAGCATTTCCCAGAGAAGAATGGAAAGATAATTATAGGTAAGGGAAATGGACTAAAACTAAACAAATAAAAGAAGAAATGATTGAATATAATAAGATAATTAGTCTAACTTACCTAGCATAGTGCCCCACGAAAAGAGAACACTCAGTAAATGCCAATTTCTATCTCTTCCTTCAACCCTGCTTTAGCTAAGAGTCTTAGTTCCAGGAGATAGAAAATACAACTCCATCTGCTTTAAACCAAGCAATGGCCTGTGATGGAGCTGCAGAGTCTAGAAGACACCTCTGCGTTTCCCAGCCCTTTTCCCCTGCTCTTCCCTCCAGGGAAACCAACTCCACCTGGTAAATGCCTTCTTTCAAGTCCAGGTTTTCACCCTCCCGACCCAAATCCAGCACCAAAGAAAGAACTTATCTTTTCAAAGTTTGAATAATTGTCCTATACTTGTTATTCACTAGCCAGAACTGAATGATATGCTCACCCATTGGCCACTGAAAGGGCCTTTGCTTTTATTATAAATGAAATGGGGAATTATTGGATGCTACGAAACCAGGAGTGACATGATCTAACTTAGCTTTGAGAATCACTCTAGCTGTAGGAGTGAGGGTAGGACGTGAATGTCCAGTCAGAAGTCTCTAACAGCAATCTTAAGAGTTGTAATGGTAACCTGGACCAGGGTAGTGCCAGGAGGTTGTGAGAAATGGTCAGATCCAGAATACAATAACTTCAGGGCAGGACCAAGACAATTTCTTGAATGACTGGATGTGATATAAGAGAGAAAAAGAAGAGTCAAGAATAATTTTTTAAGCCTGAGTAACCAGAAAGATGGACTATTCTTAATCGAAATTGAACAGGTGTCTTATTTATTAGACAAAATCAAGATATTTATCAAATATCCAAGGGAAAACCTTGAGGAAGCAAATGGATACTCTGTATTTGAGTTCAGAAGTGAAGTCTAATCTGGGCATCTAATAATATAAATACAGATAGAAAAGAGACAAGGAAAAAGGGTTGAGCTCTGGAGTCCTCCACTGTTGGTGAGAAGGACGGATATTAAAGGGAAAGTGAGAAAAGTTAACCAGTGAGATAGGAAGAAACTCAAGAGTGGTGTCTAATGCCTTATGAAGATGGAGAGCAAGTTAGAGAGAGAAATAGTGTCGGACTCAAAGAGGGCCAAGACAGACATCTCTACACAGCCCACTTACAACACTGGTAGTTGTGGCAGTTGGGGCAAGACCACAAACACAAGCTCCTCATGTGTCTAAATAGTTGAAAGTTATAAATCAAATCCAAGGACTGCTACTTAAAAATGTATCCCATTCTCCTGAATTAAGAACCATATTTTTCTACATGCCTAGAAGGCCCTATTCAAATTGAGAATTTTTAGACTCCTCAGGACTCTACAGGGAACTCAACAACACAGAACTACTGAACCCATCCCTTCCCCTCCCACAGGGTTAGGTGTCTTGTATAGACAGGTACGGACATCCCAGCCTACTCTTAGATTTAGGAAAGATAAAATTTCTTCTCTGTGTGTACACACCCATGTCCACAGAACCAAAATGATGTTCGCCACTTGGAGCCAGTATCCTTCCCTCTAGACCATGCTCTGGTAACTAGGATTATGGACTTGCCTGAACCTGACTCTTGGGCCTCTGTGGACTCCTCCCCAGGATTGTCAAAGAGCAGCAATTTGCAGGAATACAAACAAAATGAAGACATTTGTGTGAGGATATCCACATTTGTGAATGATGACAGTAAATATCACTAAAAAAAGAAGATATAAAGCTAGACAGAAAATTGCAATCTAGGGAACTCCAGAACTCCATCCCTCCACAAAGACCATCAAAAAGCTGGGTAAAAATGAAAAACAAAACAAAAAACCTTTCAGAATCAGCTTTTACAGTAGAATCCAGCCTGAAACACACAACATATCAGAGGGAGGCTTGGTGATTAAAGAAGTTGCTACTTTGCAGTAAGAAAGCTCAGTGACATTTAAATTTTTCTATGAAGTCTAGTTCTGTGAAAAATACAATTGATATTCGGTATGAAAAGTACTGGAAAGTATGAACATTTTCACAATATTAATGTGAACATGGTATGTCTTTCTATGGTATGGAATGAAATTTCCATGGTATGGAAACATAGTATGTTTGTGTCATCTTCAGTTTCATTCATCGATGTTCCATAGTTTTCAGAGTATAGGTCTTTCACTTCCTTGGGTAAGTTTATTCCTAAGTAATTTATAGTCTTTGGTGCAATTCTAAGCTGAACTGTTCCCTTTTTAAAAAGATTTTATTTATTTGACAGATAGAGAGAGAGCACAAGCAGGGGGTGCAGCAGAGGGAGAGGGAGAAGCAAACTCTCCACTGATCAGGGAGCCCAACATGGGGCTTGATCCCAGGACCCTGGAATCATGACCTGAGCTGAGGCAGTTGTTTAACTGACTGAGCCACCTAGATGACCCAGTTTGTTAAATTTCCCTATTTGTTATTCTTGTATAGATATGCAACAGAGTTCTATATATTAATTTTGCATCCTGAAACTTGCCTGAATTCATCTATTGCTTCTAATAGGTTGTTGGGTTTTTGTCCGTTTGTTTGTTTGTTTTGTGGAGTCTTTAAGATTTTCTATGTATAATATCATGTTATCACAAATAGTGACATTTTAACTTCTTCTTACCAGTTTGGATGCTTTTTATTTATTTTTCTTATGGTTGTTGTGGTTAAGACCTGCAGTACTATGTTGAACAGAAGTTGTGAGAGTGGACATCATTGTCTTTTTTCTGATCTTAAGGAAAAAGCTCTCAATTTTTCACCACTTAGCATATTAGCTGTGGGTTTGTTATATACAGCCTTTATTTATGTTGAGGTATGTTCCCTCTAAACCCACTTTGTTGAGTTTTGTCAAATGCTTTTTCCGCATCTATTCAGACGATCATATGATTTTTGTCCTTTGATAGGTTAATATGGCCTATTACATTAATTCATGCATGTTAAACCATCCTTGCATCTAAGGGAATAAATTGAATTTGATTACAGTGTATGAATTTTTATTGTGCTGGTAAATTTCATTTGTTAGTATTTTGTTAAGGATTACTTGCATCTAGATATTCATCATGGATATTAGCCTGTAATCTTCTTTCTTTTTTAGTGTCTTTTTCTTTTAGTGTCTTTTTCTTTTAGTGTCTTTTCTGGATTTGGTATCAACATAATGCTGGGCTCAAAATTAATTTGGAAATGTTTCCTTTTATTTAATTTTTTTGAAGAGTTTAAGGAGTATTGGTGTTAATTCTTCTGTAAATGTTCGGTAGTATTTACCAGTGAAAACATCTGGTTCTGAGCTTCTTATTGTTGGGACAAGGGTTTTAAAAGTTAAATATGCTCAAAGGGCCAAAGGAAACCATAAACAAAGAACTAACTAAAAATAAATAAATAAAAATAAAAAATAAAAAAATAACAAGTATCACCAAATAGAGAATATCAATAAAGAGACAGAAATCATCAAAGTAAACCAAGCAGAAATTCTGGAGCTGAAAAATACAATAACTGAAATTCAAAATTTATTAGAAGGGCTCAACAGCACATTTAATCAGAAGGAAGAAAGAATCAGTGAATGTGAATATAGAACAATTGAGATAACTCAATCTGAGGATCAGGAAGAGAAAAGGATGACAGAAAATGAACGGAGTCTAAGAGATACATGGGAAACCATTAAGTAGACTAACATGTGCATAACGTATGCAGAATAGTTGAAGAAAAAATGGCCAAATCCTCCAAAAAATGATGAAAGACAAGAATCTATCCTTCCAAAAGCAAAACAAACTCCAAGCAAAAGAAATTCTAAAAGATCAACACCGAGACACCTTATAGTCAAATTAATAAAAGACAACGACAAAGTGAGAATTTTGAAAGCATCAAGAGAAGTGACTTGGGGCGCCTGGGTGGCTCTGTCAGTTAATCATCTGACTCTTGATTTCAGCTCAGGCTATGATCTCAGGGTCAGAAGATTCAAGCCCCATATAGGGACTCCATACTGGGTGTGGAGCATGCTTACGATTATTTCTCTCTCCCCCTCTCTCTGCCCCTGTAGCCCCTTCTAAAATAAATAAGTAAATAAATAAATAGGTAAAATCTTTAAAAAGAGGAGATAAGTGACTTGTAACACACAGGGGACATACATAATATTAACAGCCAATTTTCCCTCAAAAACCATGGAGACCAGAAGATAGTGGGATGACATATTTAAAGTGCTCAAAGCAGAAACTGTCAAGTAAGAATTCTGTGTCCAGCAAAAATGGAGACATTAATCAATAAAAATGAAAGGAGATGAACACAAACTAAATGAGTTCATTGCTAGTAGAGCTGTCCTTCAAGAAGTCCTAACAAGTGGGGTACTTGTGTGGCTTAGTTAACTCAGAGTTAAGTGTCCAACTCTTTAATTTTGGCTCAGGTGATGATCTTGGGATCATGAGATCGAACTCCACATTGGGCTCCCTGAGAAGCAGAGAATCTGCTTGAGATTTTTTTCCCTCTCTCCCTCCCTGTGCCCCTCCCCCTGCTCATGTTCTCTCTTTTTCTCTCAAAAAAAAATAAATAAAATCTTCTAAAAATTAAAAAAAACTATCCAACTATATACTGCTTATAAGAGACTCTATTTATTTTGTTAAAAGATTTTATTTATTTATTTGACAGAAAGATCACAAGTAGGCAGAGAGACAGGCAGAGAGAGAGGAGGAAGCAGGCTCCCTGCTGAGCAGAGAGCCTGATGTGAGGCTCTATCCCAAGACCCTGGGATCATGAGCTGAGCCAAAGGCAGAGGCTTAACATACTGAGCCACCCAGGTGCCCCAAGAGACTCACTTTAGAGCCAAAGACACAACCAGGTTGAAAGTCAAAGAATGGCAAAAGGAATTGCAAGGAAATAGTAACCCAAAGTGAGCTGTGGTATTTATACTAATATGAGAAAACAACCCTTTAAACAAAAACAATAGAGACAAAACCAAACCAAAAAGTGGGTTTTTTGAAAAGATCAACAAAACTGGTAAATTTTTATCTAACCTTACCCACCAAAATGAGAAAAAACTCAGAGTACAAAAATCACAAATAAAAGTGGGAAGATTGTAACTAACTTTATTACAAAAAAACCAGAAAGAATCATAAGAGAATGTTTTGAATAATTGCACACCAATAAATTAAATGAACTAGATGAAATGGACACGGTCCCAGAAACATACAAACTACTAAAACTGACTTAATAAGATATAGAAAATCTGAATAGATCTCTAGCAAACAATTGATTGAATCAATAATCAAAAAGACCTCTCAATAAAGAAAAGGCCAAGATCAGATGGCTTCATTGGTGAATTCCATCAAACATTTAAAAAATTTTTGCCAAACCTTCCTCAAACTCTTCCAAGAAAATAGAAAAGGCGGGTATACTCCCAAACTCATTCTATGAGGTCAGCATTACCCTCATATCGAAACCAGATAAAGACATTACTGCAAAACAAACAAACAAAAAAAACCTGTAGATCAATATCCTTTATGAATATAATATACAAAATTCTTCAATAAAGTGCCAGCAAACCAAATCTGGTAGTATATTAAGATTATACTCTATGACTCAGTAGAATTTATCCCAGAAATCCAAGAGTCAACCTATGGAAATCAATCAGTGTAATACATTGCATTAATTAAAGAAAAACCCACATGTGAATTGCAATTGTTAAACAGAACAAGTATTTGAAAAAAATCCAACATCTTTTTATGACAAAAACACTCAGCGAACTAGAAACAAAAGACAATTTCCTCCAAATAATAAAAGACATTTAAGCAACTAGATAGTATTGAAGGTGGCACTACACTGAATATACTAAATGTTACTGAATCGCACACTTCCAGATGGATTGTTAGGTGATTTTTACTTCAATTAAAGAAAAGAAGGAGAATGAGGAAGAAGAAAAAGAGAAGGCAAAGTAGTCATAATGGACAAGACTGATGAGTGTCCTGCTTTTACAAGATTTCCATTCTTTTTTTTTTAATATAATTTTTTATTTTTTATAAACATATATTTTTATCCCCAGGGGTACAGGTCTGTGAATCACCAGGTTTACACACTTCATAGCACTCACCAAAACACATACCCTCCCCAATGTCCATAATACCACCCCCTTCTCCCAAACCCCCTCCCCCCAACAACCCTCAGTTTGTTTTGTGAGATTAAGAGTCACTTATGGTTTGTCTCCCTCCCAATCCCATCTTCTTTCATTTATTCTTCTCGTACCCACTTAAGCCCCCATGTTGCTTAGCAAGATTTCCATTCTAACGTGAACATATAAGAAGCAAAGAAGTATCTAATACTTGCTGAAAATTTACTCTGTGCCAGGCACTATTCTAAGTACTTTGAACACAAAATTATGAACTCATTAGAATTATCTAATGAAGTAGATTATCTTCTTTTTTAAACATAAAGAAATTGGGATCAGAGAGATAAAACACCTTATCCAAAGTCAAATATCCCTAAAGTGGAGCATTTTAAGCCAAAAAGTTTATCTTTAGAGATTATGTCCATAACCCTATATAATGCTGTGCTGGGGCTTGGGGGTGTGAAATAAGCAGGGTATATAGACATGGAACTGCTGAAATCTCTACATAGCCTACTAACATACACTTTGATTACTATAATTAAATTTGACTGATACACAGTAAGATTGATAAAAGTACACAGTAAATAGTCTGAAAGTTTTTGAGAGAACATGGAACGTTCAGCATGGCTTGCATTCACTTGAGATAAGAATAGATACAGCAACAAACAGAAAACCAAATCCAATTAAAATTCGCATTGTTAACCATAAAATCAAGTCATTTTCAAACTTCTTGTTGAATCACCAAGTCACATAAAATTAGTGTAAGAGGTTAATTTAAATATTATCAAATCCAACTTCATCCTTCATTAGCTAACGAGAAGGTTGCAGAGAAGTTAAATAGCTTGCTACTTTGTGCCACATTTTACACCTCGATCCCCTAAATCTTAAGGCATCAATCTTTGTAGTATATTTTACCTATAACTCTATAAATCTAGCTATCAACGTTCAGAGAGTTGGTATGCAAAATAATTTTAAATAAAAAATTACATGAAATACTTAGGCTGAACTTTTTTTATAAGCATATACGTATATGTGTGTTTTTATATGTTTAAAATATTTATATGTATGCTTAATTCAGTCTACATAATTAAATATAAATAGATTATGGTACATCTTTTCACATTTCAGCTTTTGCATCTTAACACAATATTGCAATATTTGGGTTTCAAATGGTGCAAAAAATTATTATACCTAAACAAACATTTCCTCAAAATACGAAAGAAGATGTGATGAGAAAATAGAAGTAAGAGCTAGGAAATCCTACAGCATCTTAGAAAAAATCAAGTGAACTGGGGAAAATTTGAGGTATTACTGAGTTTTGCTAAGCCCTAGATAAGTGTTGGTAAGTATTTTTATATTTATTATGCCTCTGTGTTACAAGAAAAATGTCATGCATATGTATTAAATTCACTTTTACTTAAGTTGTGGATAATATAATTGTTGAGGAGCTACTTAACGTCCAGTAAGTTTTTTGAGTTTTACAAAGCCTTCCTTCTCCCTCTGAACAAGCAAGTGGTGTTTTGCCAGCACAGAACAGAGCTTGAACAGAGGGCAGATTGAGTTTGGTTCTAAACTTAGAGCACACAAATTTGAGTGACTGCCAAGCCTGCTGAAATGTGTTTTCTCCAATCTTCTTAAAGTGCATGAGGATTTCAAAGGAAAAATTGTAAAGCCTTCCATTGTGAATTTTCTCTTAGTATTGAATATTTCCTGAATTGCAAACCACATAATAAATACAAAATTGGGATGTTTTTATCAAGTCCTGGTCACAGTATATTTCAGTTTAGTATATTTTCCCCAAAATGCTATCTTATAACATTTTAAGCTTATGCAATTAGTTTCCTTTATTTAAATATAAAAACAATTAATCTTGCCAATTACGGTTTTTAAATGAATCTACCCCCAATAATCAAAGAAGCAAGAAGTGGATCAGAGAGATATATAAAAAAAGACAATGTTTAATCAATAAGGTTCTCAATTTCTGATCATACCAAAGAGTCTAAGATGATTCACTAGAGTCTTAAAGGGGGATGGGAAAGTGTTTGTGAAATCAACAGATTGATCCCAACATATGGAAGCATCGAAGGCGACTGGAAGTGGGAGAAGGGAGAGAAAGGACATGCAAAACAAGGTGCCTTGTCCATCAGTTCAGTCCCTGCCAATAAAATGAAAAACATGTCATGGAGAATTTTCCATTTAAATGGGATGACATTTACATAATTCCTTTTGTTCATTTTTTTTTTGAGACTGATCGCTTAATTCATAAAGCAGTAATTTTGCATCTTTCTATCCCTTTTTAAAACTTTCTTCACCTAATTTCAAATCTCAATCTTTTGTGTTGCTGCTAAACGATGCTAAGGAAGATGCAGGAGGCTCAAAGAGGACGAAAGAGTTAACACCAGCAAGAATACAGTCTTTAATTATGAAAAGAAGCTGGTATTTGGGATCATGCTGAGAGGTGGGATTTTATTTCTAGATTTCATTTATTAGTGATCATTTTAACTGATTAAGGATCAGTTCTGTATTTCCATCTCTGCAATTCCAAGCATTTGTTGTTTTCACACTTTGATTTTTTTTTTCTTTCAGGATGAAACCCAATATGTCTGAAGATGATTTTTCTATAGGTTTTGCTTTCATATTAGATTAATTATGAATATATCTATATTCTTGGCACTTTGAATTAATATTCTGGTTCAGAATTTTGAAAACATTTCCTTGTTTTTAAGAGAAAGATTATAAAATCAGCTTTATTTCATTTTATTTGATGGGGTGGTGAACATGAACTTGGAAGTCAAGGTGGGTTTTCTTTGTCAATTCAAGTTAGCTAACAGCTTCATTGATGGTCACATTTGCAAATAAGGTGATGGCATTTCCCAGACATTTAAGATTTATACCCCTGTATTGACATAAATGTATGTTGCATAAATATAATGTTTTTAAAGGTAGATAAAAGCAGTGTCACTAAACTATTTTGCCAGATATCAAATCAAACCAAGAAATATCTAATTGGCACCTAGCAGTCCTGGGCAGCATACCCACTATTGTTAGGCTGCCTCAGTTCAAATGTTATTTCCCCCAATCTGTGACATCAGGCAAATTTATCTTCCACTTGTCTAGGTTTCCTCATCTATAAAATTAGGCCATCATAACAAAACTTCATGTAACCTAAGAACATAGGACTAGTGTAAGAATTAAATGAGTTAATACTTAGAACAATGCCTGGCACACATAATAAGAGTTCAATTCTTATTAGATATTATTATGTAACACATAAATTTTCCTTGCAGAATTCAGCAAATATCATTTTTCAGTGCCCTTCCTGAAACTTTAGTGAGAAAACAGGCAATCTATGACACATGGGTACTTAAATTTTAGCTATTCAAATATAAAGTATCTGGTAGATTTCAGATTGTTCCTTCCAGTACTTTGAGCAAGCAGCACAAAGATTACCTTGCAGGCTCATTCCTACATATGATTTCTTTGGTACCCAAGATCCACATACTCTAAACCCCAGCAGCAGGCATCCATCCTTCCCTTGTGAAACCGATCTTCAAGTACAAACCCTAAATTTACGAGAGAGGTGTGTTTAATCTCCTTCAGTGACTGAAGATTTGTCTATTTCGGCTTTATATCCCGCCATCTTTTGCTTCATATATCCCGCCATCTTTTGAGGCCATGTTATTACGAGTGTAGACATTTCAATTTTTCCATTTTTCTGGTGAATTAGCCCATCTTTGGATTATTTAGGGATGTCTTCCAAGTTGCTTCCTTTTAATCTTTATGTATTTTTGTCTCATGCTGAGCACATTAGTTAATAACAAAACTATTATGGAAGATCGGTTGCTATCATGGGCTCTGCTTGAATTCCACACATCATGGAAAGCTCTATGCTCCATATTTTTAAGTATGCCATTATACTCCTGGATGTCTAAACTGGCAAAGTCTGTGTTTTTATGATAATATCAAAATTGGCTTATAACATTTCAACCAGCAATGCCTTTTTATTCAGGCATTCAACATTTATTTCACATATTCCATGTGCTAGGCCTCAGCTGGATGAAAAACACAAATAAGGAACACTCCTGGCCCTCAGTTTGGTTATAACCTAGCAATGTAGAAAAATTAAAGTGTTTTTTTGTAGGATAACATCATTGTTCATTCTGAATATTATCATGGTGGATATCAATTGTGTGTGTGTGTGTGTGTGTGTGTGTGTGTAGTTTTTCTATAATTTCAGAACTTTTAGGACAACTATAATCCAGTTTTATAAAAGTGACGCTGGTCCTAATTCTTAGTGCTTTCTCTGGAGAGGTTGCTCTGTGGAGTAAGGAAATATGGGAATTGCTGGCAAAAGTCATGTGACCCATTCAAAACATGAGAAAGACTGACATTGCTCTTCTAAATCTTCCAACCTGGGGTGCTTGTTAGCCTGCGTGGCTCAGTGGGCTAAGCCTCTGCCTTCAGCTAAGGTCATGATCTCAGGGTCCTGGGATCGAGCCCCACATTGGGCTCTCTGCTCAGCAGGGATCCCACTTCCCCCTTCCCCTCTGCCTCCCCCTCGGTCTCCCCCTCTGCCTGCTTCCCCTTCTGTCTGCCTCTCTGCCTACTTGTGATCTCTCTCTGTTAAATAAATAAATAAAATCTTAAAAAAAACAAAAGTTTAAATCTTCCAACCTGATAAGATGTGGCACAAAGAGCACACTCTTTTTTGTAAAGGTGTCATTCCTCACCCCACTGTTGGAGCTTTGTGGACACTTTCCTGACATTACCAATTGATTATTCAGAAACCTGAATCTGTCTTTAAGCTGTTGTTTCAGACAATTTACACTTCTTACTTGTAAAACAAGGGCTGAAGCAAGATTTCATTGATAATTAGATTATGACCTCTTATTATTGCATGGTTCTCTCAATACCTCCATTTCTCAATTCAGTTGCCAGCCTTCTTTTTTTTCTTTCCATCCTCTAGTACACTGGCCCATACTGTAAAAGACAATGAAATGAGAAAATCAAAGAAAATTTCACAAGACCAACTCTGAAAGGAAAAGGACTCTGGTTACTGGTGAGTTAGAACCAAGCCCAGGGAGGAGCATGTCTTTTGTGCTGCATTTCATGACCTTTGAAATCTCTTCTCCCCAGGACAGCTTGCCTCTGAGTGGGTATGCATGATCAATACATGCTTGTGGAATGAGAAAACCTGGAAATGCTAATTTTGGGCATAAGCACTTCAAATACTATTTGAAAGAAATAACAGATTGAATTATGCAGAGGAAATGAAGACATTTCAAATGTTCTCTTATCATTAAGGCCCAAACTACTGACACCAACATCTATTTTTCAAGCTGAGAGGCATTCACCAGACACATGCTGGTTAAATGAGTGTATGATCTTTTCCTGCCCAAGACTAGGGCAATGACAGTGGTGGTGAGGGTGAAGACAGAAAGTAGGGGGAAGAATGGGCGTCACCCTCCACCCATAGGAATTGCAGCATTACGTTTGCATGACTTATTCCCACGGAAAATTCCCTCAGATATTTTTTCACATACAGGCACAGAAATATGATGATAGGAAAGCAAACACAAACTAATAAAACTCAACATTTATAAAATGTTTTGTATAATGTGCCTATCTCCTAATTCCTCCTACTTGAATACTGTAATATATTTTGCAGATGCAAAATCTGAATTTCAACAAAGCTAAGTCACTTACTTAGTCTGGAACAAGAGCCCAGATTCCACAGCCTGATTCTGTCTATTTAATCACCACAAATCAGCCCCAAACTGAAGGATACGTTTATCTCCTTAGAATAAAAATCAGGGACTGAGTTAGGATTATAAATATAAATATAAGTATAAACACAAATATAAATATAACCAACAATTAAGTTAGAAATATGTTCTAAAGAGAAGCAAAGGAAATGGATATGCTCCTGGCAAAAATATTTCCAAAAAAATTATATGACTAAAGTGTTCTAAACATAGCATGTATCTTCTTATAGCAAATCATCCTTTCATAGGCAGAAACTGTTTTTTTAAAAAATCTTAGATTCTTTATTTTTGTGACTATATTGTAACAGATTAATAAAGATAATAATTTGCAGATATTTGTACTTATAAGAACCCAACACAGTTTTAAGTGTGTAAAACACAGTTTCAAATAAATTTCATGAATTATCTCATCAGACAACATAATAACCTTTGAAGGAATTACCATTGTTGCTACTTTTCAGCTAAGGCAAATGAGACTCAGAGAGGGTATAGCATTTGTCCAGAATCCATCTGTTCCTAGGAAGTCAAGGTAGGATTTGAACTCTGGGACTCTGCCTCTGGGACCTCAATCACAACAGGTTCTACACTGGGAATGCTAGCCCCTAGTCCATCTGTCCCACAGCCCCCACAGATGCCTTACCACCTTTGCAGCCCATACCTGTCCAACCCACTCCCTTCTCTGACCTGAACAACTGTATACTCTCCTCACTGGCTTCCAGTTTCAATGTGGCCATGTACACATATGTTCCTTTCTACCTCAAACAATGTGATCTTCATAAACTATCAATTCTATCATGTTTATCCCCTCCCCTCAAAACTCCTCAGTGGCTTCTCAACCACTAAGAACAATGCCTACAGTCCTTACCTTGGCCCATAAAGCCCAACAAGACCTGACTTCTTCTCTCTTCCCAATCTCATTTCCTTCCCCAATCATGCTGGACTTCCTGCTACTCTTAAATAAGCCTTGTTCCTTTTCTTTTAGGACTTTTGTACTTGCTGTTCCCCCTGCTTGGTATATTTACCCAATGATATGCAACAGGGCTTGTCTTCTTACTTCATTTCACTGCTCACACCACTTCCTGACAGGAGCCTTTGACATCCCTTAGTAAACTAAAGTGTACCTCTCCCTCTACTTTATCACTGGCTATTTCCTTACCCTCCTCTTGTTTTCATCACTGAATTTAATACTACCTGATATTATCTTACTCTTTGTATTTAGTTATTGATTTCTTTACTATTTTACCATTAAAAAGTAAACCACATGATGACAGAAACTTTGTATCATTCATTATATTACATTCCCAAGACCTAAAAAAGTGCCTGGAAAATAGTAATCTTCAATAAATATGGATGGAATAGACTAATTAAAGAGTTAAATATCCTTAGGAGAGATATTAAGAAATTGTAATCACTACTAGATCATAGAGGATAACATATAAAGGTCATTGATAAATACTGCAATTTTCTTTCCAGGAAATTTGTGTGCTGAATAATTATGTCACATTTTAATTGTCAAAAACATTAAAGAATCCAGCAAAGTAGAGTATCTTGAAAGAGGGGCAGTGGCTTAAGATTATACAGCCTAGAGATCAATTAGTATTTGGACTCCTCTCCTGGACCTTTTTTTTTTCCAGTGTCACTAATGGCTGAAATTAGCAACAAACTTAAAAAGTCTTACCGACCTGGTATCTTTTGGAATAGGGGAAAAACCATTAAAATATGGTTCTTGAACTGTTAGCCAATGATTCCTTCCATTTTCCCATAGTCTGGATTTTAACTTCCACCCAGAATTCAGATCTGAACATGGAAAACAAGTGAGTGCAATGTTCTATTATCTTTGAAAATATTTTGATTGACTTTATATAAATTGTAATCTAGTAAAAGTTTATTGACAATATATCTGAGTTAATGTTATTACAGAATTATAACATCATTTTCACCTGTGAGTTTAATGTTAAGGTAAGGTCTTGGATGTTTCTTTATAAGACCCCAGATCATGTATTTCCCCATGAATTTAAATATCATCTACTAGATTCATGCTATTTGTTCTCTAAGAATAAGTTCCAATGCCAATCTCTTGTGGGAAATATTATAGCAAGAGTTATATGGAATTCTTGCCTGTCAGTGCACACTTTTGATTTTTTTTTCATTAAGCATCCCAACATGCAAAAATAGAGGGAAAAAACTATTTATCATCAGAAAAACCAGTGTCAGAAAAACTGCTGTTCAGTTTCTAAAAGATGGAAAATAGTCTTAAATGTTTTGACAGAGAACAAAATTCACAAACAAATGGAGAATTTGTGAATAACAACAAAATTTGGAGAAATGTTACAACCCAAAAATGTTCACCAGCTGCTTAGAAAAATCAAAATTCTGGTGTTTCTTGTGGATCATTTAGTTCCACAGCACAACGATTACGACAGTCAATAGCAAATGGGAGCCCAAAAAGAAATAACGCATTAGTTAGGGTAAGCTAAAGTGATACTAACTAAAGGATTCCCAGTATATCCTGCCAATAACAGACACTTAGATTCTATTCATGTAATGTCCAAGGAAGAGTTCTCGCTCTATGGGCAGCTCACCGCCACATGGTGGTTCAAGGATCCAGGCTTCTTCCATATTGTGGCCCCACCATCCCCTCCTCATCTGCTTCTGAAACCTCTACCTGGGTGGAGGACAATTCTCTTCCTCACGTATCTCATTCCTTGTTGAGAATTAATCACTAGGTCCTTTGCCTCATGACTGCATCCTAGCAACCACTGTTTACCAAGAAAGAGGAAACAAATCCTAGTGGTCAAAAGCCATTTCTGTCAGAGAGTAGAAGATATACACTATTTAATATTAATGCCCCCCAGCATCTGAATAAAAGAACTTACATTTCTATGATGTGTCAGACTGCTGATAGTCCCTCAGGTCAATTCTCCTCTTTTTCTATTGTATTAGTACCCCTGAATTTAACCAAGGACATGGTCTTCCACACTAAAGACCCCTTTTGTAACCTCCCTTATATTTAGCTGTGCTCCTGTCATGAAGTTCTGGCCACAGTGGGGAGCCTGGAAGTGGAGTGTACGATTTCTAAGTCAGGCCCTCGAAGGGAAGAAGGATACTCTCTTCTTCCCATCTATTTCCCTTACTGCTAACTGAGATGTGATAAGCCAAATGACCTGGTAAGCCATCTGGGATTCTCATGAGAGCACAACCCTTGGTAACACAGAGCAGAAAGATTCAAGGTGCCCAGATTTTGATGACATACCAGCTTACTTACGCCCAGACAGTTAAATGAGAGAGAAATACACTTCTAGCTTGTTTAAGTCACTGTTTTTTATAAATCTCCATTACAGATGCCAAACCTATAACTAATACATATGGCAAACAATATGGAATTCTGTTCATCCCCGATTCAACATTTAAAATGTCATAAAAAGGGAACGAAAGAAATGAACTCAGCCAAAGATGAAAAATATAAGGGAGTTGATTCCAGCTATACAACATGAACTGAACTAGATATTAGTGGTCTTTCTCATTAAATGTGTGGCTACTGAAGGTGAAATAATAATAAAAATAATCTCCATTCTTGCTCAAAGGTTAAATCCATCCTTATAATGTTTATGAGAACCATTCCTCAGTTTAGTTAGACAATTGCCTAAAAATTTTCTGGAGGGTTTCTCTGAATTTCCCTGGAATATAATAGGCAATACTTACCAACAGAAGGATATTTGTTTCATCAGACCAACTCAGACTTCAGGTCCCTTCACAATGTGTAACTACTCACTCTTCACAGACAGACACACAGATGCATACATAATCTTGGTTATTTATTTGACCTAATGCTCAAGGTGAACTAAATCTTTGATTTTGAGTTTGGAATTGTTGTAAGAGATGGCTAGGACTGTTGCTATTCAGGCTTGGGGTGTGGGAGTACTACCAAGAGATAAAGGGATTTCTAGTGACAGCCAAGAGAACGGTAAAATGAAGAACCAACACTGGCTAAGCTCAGAGATAGGAGGAAAATCTTCACCAGAAAACTCTCTCTGACCTTTAATCAGAAAGTCTATCAGAGGTGTGTGCTAGCGTGTGTGTGTGTGCGCGCGCATATATTGCTTTCTTTCAGCACCAAAGAGAGTTGCTTAGAAAGAAACTATAATACAACCCATGACTTAACTGGGGTTAAGCCTTGCATAGTCTTAAAAGAGCCACATACTGATACACATTTAATCTTTTCTGGAGCTTTCTTAGATTATAAATAAAGGTTATGTAGATATAGATATATAGACATATGGATAAGTAGATATAAAATAGAGGTTTACATATTATGAAGTTAAAGTACTGCCACATTGTATTCTAGGGAAATACAGAGAAATAGTATTGAAACAATAATTTCCTGGTAGTGAGTGAGCCTCCCTGTGAAGACCCACATCTGGGGAGAGGAGATTGCCTCCAGTATCTCTCCAGGGGGCTGAGTCCCTGAGAATGGTGATTCCTTTGTTAGCAGCCTTCTTCCCTTAGGAACTCCTACTCACTAGCATATGCCCTTTCCCTCTGGAGGATGGAGAGGTCCTTGGTGACAACATACCCCCTATAGATCAACCACCAATTATTGTGGGGTTTTGATGATAAGCTAAGCAAACTGATCCAGTCATATTTAAAAGGAGAAATAAATTTCTCTGCCTTAATTTTTGAAATATAGTGTATTTTTTTACAAGGGTCATTCTTGGACTCTGGAGTCAGACAGAGTGGGTGAAAATCCTAACACAACAATCCTAAAATAACGTAAGCCAACATGTACTTCACAGCTATTATATATATAGATAGATAGATACACACACATACATGTATGTATGTATGTATGTATACATGTATGTATGTGTGTATGTATGTATCTATATATATATTCTCCAAACAATCTTATGCAGTAGGTTCTATTGTTGGTCCATTGTTCAGGCAGGACTTGAAACTGCATGATTTTCTGTCAAGAACCATGCTTCCTACCATGATGCTACACTGCTTCCCAACTCTTTGACCCATGAGTTATGAGGCTTTGAACTCAGTTTACTGGGTAAAATGAAGACAAGATAGCATCAATCCCATAATACTATCAGGAGAATTTAATGAGCTAATCCTTACAAAAGTTCTGAGAATGACGCTTAGCATATAGAAAGCAGTCAATAAATATCAGCTAAAAAACACTAGCTTATGCAAACCAATCCATCTGATTGTTACTAGACATCAAGTTATCACTGAATATTCACTGAAGTCATATAGCTTCCATGTACGTCAAGAATGCTTTCAAAGCTGTGTCAAATCCTGCTCGTGGGGTATAATTGAAAAGAGGCCACGACAGTAGTTGTTGTCAAGGAATCATTGCTGACATTAGGTGTGATAATGGCACCATAATTATCTAAGAAATTGTCCCTCTTTTAGGATGCATACTGAGATGTATCAAATACAATGACAATTCTCCAGCATTAAGGCAAAAGAAAGGCAGTAGGTGAACTAAATATAGCAAAATATTTATGGTTATAAATCTGGGTGATGAGTACGTATTTATTGTACAATGTATATTTGACTTTTCTCGAAATAAATAAATAAATAAATAAATAAATAAGATCATCATGTAAAGTTTCGCATAGCTGACTCTTCAACTTCCCTGAGCAGTGCACCATGAATTTAGGGTCATGGGGTTCTGCAGAGGAGCCTCAGGACCGGAGGCCAGAGCAGGCAAGGCAGAGTTCAGGACTCTTTGCCACCTGCAACAAGAATTGCTCCATGTTCACCTCTTCTCTTTAATGGAAAGCAATGTAAGATTTTGTTCATGTGGGAAGAAGGCTAAGCAATTATTCAACTGACCTGGCCTCCTTGTTCTTCCTTTCTACAAGTCTCAGACCATGAGAGCCTTCCCATTTCCCAAAAGCCCAAAGTTTTAAATCTCCTGGTATCAGTTATATTGCACACCACCTCTGATTGCAGTTTTCTATGAACTCCAATAATTTCCCCTCATTTCCAGAAGATTCTATCCCCTGGTTTACTGTCACTATGACCATCACTGTCATATCTGGGAACTTTAATACATGTATAAATGATGCTTCCCACCCTCTGGACTCTCAATTTCTTGAATCCTCCCCTCCAACAGTTGTGTTACTCACTTTGCCTCAGATGTCAAAGCCAACAAGCCCTGCCCCCCGATTAGCCAATTTCATGACTAATGCTTTCCAAACACAACCTTCCAGTCCCTCCAATACCCTTCCAACACCCCTGTGAGTCTTGCCTTTTTCATTAAGCTTGGAGATTTTAATACCTACACTCTCCTAATTCTCTAATTTAAGCCTCAGGGTCAGTTACTCTAATAAAGCCTTTAGATGTGGATCCAACTCACTTGCTTTCCCCACACCATGTTGTAACTGTTTGGCAAACCACCCATTAAAGTCAACCCTGTGCTTACTTGATTCCTGCATCTATGTAGGTGAACATGGTTGAAGAATTACTCACAACCATGTTGACTCAGGTCCCACTGAATTCAAGAATACAAATCTCAAGTGGGGCCTCCAGCAGCATGTGTACTGTATTCTCCTGGCACATGCACTGTTCATCCTCTTAGACTGTCAGGAGCCTTCATTTTACTCCTCAATCTTTGAAAACCCCCCTGACCACCTAACTTTCAGCTGATGACCTTGCTTTCCAGTTCACTGAGAAAATCTGAGCAACCCAAAGAGAACCCAAAGAGAACCAAAGGTCATGACTATGACCTTGTTTGGAAATAGGATCTTTGTGTACTCAAGATGAGATCACATTACCTTCAGATGCCTTTTAAATCTAATAGGACCAGTGTCCTTATAAGAAGACAAGAGATGCAGAAACACAGAAGTGACAGACAGAGAGATTGCCATGTGACAATGGAGACAAAGAATCAAGTGGTGCATTTATAAGCCAACAAAGGCCAAGAATTTCTAGCAACCAACGGAAGCTAGGGAATAAGCTTGAAACAGACTACCCCTCCCCTGTCCCCCACCCAGAGCCCTCCAGAAAGAACTAATCCTGCTGACACCTTGATTTCAGCTTCTGGCCTCTGGAGCTATGAGAGAACAAAACTGCATTGTTTTGTGTCCCAGTTTGTAGTACTTCATTACAGTGTAAACTTACACAGCCTCCACTCATCCACAGCATTTTATTCACAAATGTTTCCTTCCCTCTTGTTAATATAAATAAACTCCCCAGACCCTCTAAAAGCCAATCTCTCGCTTGATCCTATATCCTCTCACATACTCCTCTCTCTTTCTCTCAATTTCCATATTTGTTTTTAACCTCTGCAGGTTCATTTCCAATGGTATATAAATATGGTCTTCTGTCATCTTAAAACCAAAATAACAAAACAAAAGAATATCTTCACTTGACCCCATCTTCCCTACAAGCCACCATCACTTTTATTTGCTCTTTAACAAAACTCCAAATTGCTTTTTATATCCACCCTGTTTCACCTCCTTATCTCCCATTCTCTCTCAAATCTACTCCCCTGAGGTTTTTGCTGCTTATGAAACTTATCTTGCCAAGACCACCAATAACATCAATCTGCTTTATTCAGTGATCTATTCTCAGTCCTCATCTTGCTGGATGATAAGCAGTATCTGACACAGCTAGTACTCTCTCTTGGTTGACAACACTCTCTTCATTTAGCTTCCAGAACAACACATTCTCTTGATTTCCTTCTTTGTTACTGGTGGTTTCTTCTCTGTTTCCCTTACTGATTCCTCCTGCTTCCCATATCCTTTACTGCAGAATGCCTCAGAAAATGTCCCTTGGTCCTCTTAATCTCTTTATCCTCAATCCCATGGTGATGGCACAGATTTAAATACTCTCTATATACCAAAAGCTTCCAAATCCACCTCTCCAGACAAGACTTCACTCTTGCAATCCTAACTCATAACCTATTTATTTGATATCTCCATTAGGATGTCTAACACACACATATTATTAAGTCAACATGTTCAAGCTGAGCTCTACCCACAGCCTTTCTCATGTTAAGAGATAGCAATTCTGCCCTCTAATTGCTCAAGTCTAAAGTTAAGAATAAGCTTTAGATCTACTTCTTCTCACATCCCACCTTCAATATTCAAGAAATCCTACTGGTTCTACCCTCAGAGGACACCCAGTTTCTGACCATCTCTATCAGCTTTGTCACTACCACTTAAGCTTCCAATACCACGTCTCTCCTCCGGAGAGGTAACAACCTATTGTGGATTTCCTTGCATCTGCCCTTGTCCCATCCCTTAAAACCAACTGTCTGTACCAAAGTCAGAATGCATCTGTCCAAAATGGTTGCCCATTTTACTCGGATTATAAACCAAACCTCTTACAGTGACCTCTAAGGCTCTGTGTGATCTGTCTCTTGCTATCTTTCTGACCTTCTGTCCTCCTGTTCAACCTACACACACAGCTCAACACAATAGATTCCTTACTTCAACACACTGGACTCACTCCTCCATGTGGCTTTTGCTCACTCTCTTTCTTTCACCTATGACCCCTTCTCCAAGGAAGCCACTTGGCTAATCCTCTAGCTTCTTTCAAGTCTTTGTTCAGATCTTCCCTCCCCTACAGAACATACACCAATTTCCATACCTACACAGCAAACGGCTTTCATTCAGCCCCTGTGCTCTTAACTTCCTTTACCTGCTCCACTCTTTCTACTTTATCTACAGTTCTCATCATCTTCTAAAATACTGTGTGATTTACTTATTATTTTTATTAAGTATAGTGTTTCCCTGCACTAGATGTCAAGCTCCTTGAGGGAACAGTCTTGGTTTTGCACATTGAGAATCCCAGTCACCTGACAAGAGCCTGGTTCATCATACTGATGAGGTCTGTGTGGCAGCTCCATCACTGATCTGGCTACAGTTGTGGCTACATGATCTAAATCTAAGGTAATGGATGGATCGCCTAACCTTCCATAATACCTTCATAAATATAATCTTGGTCAACTTGAGTTTTGATGGGTTTAGTATTTTGGGTCCTTATTAAGTACTTGAAATGCAGCTCAATGTAGAACCATACACCTGAACCAATAGTTCATCTGGAATAAGCTCTGATAGCCTCTTATGACCATAGATACATCTAACAGGAATGCCATTTACACTTGAAGACAGACCAAGGAAGCACCCATGCCAGAAACACATTTCAAATCTTTATTAACACATAGAAAAAGTGAGTGATGAAGACCACACAAAGTGTTACTGCATACAACATGGTTAAAATGTTTTAACTTAGAAAAATTACCTAAACTAAATGCTGGTCAGAGCAGTTCAAATAAGAATCAATAAAAAATACCCACAGGACACCTAGCTTTGAACAATTTTTTTTTCAGTGTCGTTTGTAATACCTCTACTTGTAATTTATTTATTGCAGTACAACTTCATGATAAATACATGTAGTAATTGATAAATCAGGATATTTTGATAAATCAGGATATTTTGTAGTAATTGATAAATCAGGATATTTTGTTACTATCCTATGAACTGAAATAGGTCAAATGGTGGGGAGGGAAAACTAGATGAATTAGAGAGGGGACAAAATTTCCTGTTGTGATTCATTAGGGAAATTCAACCTTAGAAAGTGCCACGAACTGTTTATGCTACAAAGGGCATCAGTCACTGACAAAGTATGTCAGTGTTAAACCCAAAAGCAAAGTGTATGCATGTTGAGAATAAAAAAAATTTTTTTAAGATTTTATTTATTTGAGAGAGAGAGCGAGAGAGCAAGAAAGAGTGCATAAGCCAGGGGGAGAGGCAGAGGGAGGAGCCGACTCCCTGCCAAGCAGGGAGCCCAAAACAGGACTCAATCCCAGGACCCTGGGATAGTGACCTGAGCCAAAGGCAGACACTTAACCAATTGAGCCCCCCCAGGCACATTGAGAATAACAAATTTTTTATATTCTCTACGTGTTGCATTATGTCCCTGATTTAGCCAGGAAAGCAGGCATCCATTAAAAAAAAAAAAAAAGAAAGAAAGAAAGAAAGAAAGAGAAAAAAAAGGAGCAGAAATTCAGGTATTTAAACCCCATCTTAAGTATCTTATTACTTTTGAACAACCTGTGTAATAAGTATAGTGGGTGTCCCTTAGCTTTGTTTTAAAACTACTAATAAGGGGTTCCTGGGTGGCTCAGTCAATTGAGCATCGAACTCTTGGTATCAGCTTAGGTCATGATCTCAGGGTGGTGAGATTGAGCCCCGCATTGGGCTCTATGCTGGGCATGGAGCCTGCTTAAGATTCCCTCTCCCTCTGCCCCTACCCTCACTTACACACTCTCTCCCTAGTCTCTAAAAATAAAAAATAAACTAATAATAAAAGCTGACAGTGGCGAACTTGAAGATGTCACTACTCAAGTATTTTTCCCATTAAAAGATCTAGAGAACACATCAAGGATTTAAATACATATATTTAAAATATATGTATTTTATATATTATGCATAAATTATATACATTTATTTATACAAATATTCATATTTATCCAGTTACATGAATATATATATTTATTTATTGGAGGTTTATTTATTTACATAAATATTCATATTTATTTATATAAATATATTCATGAATATATATTCAATGTACTCATTGAATATATATTCATGAATATATAGATATGCATTTATAGGAGGCTTCTATGCTATTTTATATATCACATATATAATTACAAAATATTTATCTCATATATATATATATACATACACACTATCTGAGCAAAGTATTCCAAACATCGTGGAGGGAGAGCCGCTTTTTGTGCCACTATTGATATGGTTAACTACTTAATCTGAACATTTTTAGACTATAAAATAGACTCAGAAGTTGGATTAAAATGCTATTCTCCCAATAATCTTCAATGCAAAAGCATCACTCAAATGTTGAATGCACCAGACATTCCTACTTCACTGTTAATAAAGGTAGTATCAAACATACTGACAAGCAAAGCCAGGGTATGTTACATGCCCAAGGGCAATGGAATAATTATGAACTGCTGAAATCATTTCCTGTGTTGTTGTTGTTTTTGTCATGCTTCTGATTGTGTCACAGATCTTGTATTCCCCATATTTATTCTCATTAGAAATTTCACTTTACATCAAATATTGTCACAGAAAGTAATGCCATCGATCCACTGTTCTTTAAAGGAAAAATGACATCTATTTCTATGACTGATGTGAGTTTGTACTAACAGATACATACAGGTGTTCCATATGCAGCAACAAAGTAGTATGTTGCCTTGAACCACAGAAAACAATGCATCTGAGTCCTTTTTCTGTCTCTGCTTATGTATTCTTTTTTCCTATCTTTATCTAAAACATTAGAGGTGAATCACAATCTCAGGGTTAGAAATATTTTTCCATATGATATATCATCCAAAGTCAGCCAGAGGAACCTGACAAGTATGGACATGCCAATGCCTAAACTCATTCATTAAAAAATAAATAATAATAAAAATAAAATAAAATAAAAATAATAATTTTTATTATAAAATTATAAATTTTTATTATAAAAATAATAATAATAATCTCTACTGGGTGGCTCAGTAGGTTAGGCAATGGCCTTCAGCTCAGGTCATGATCTCAGGATCCTGGGATCAAGATCCCCATTGGGCTCCCCACTCAGCAGGGAGTCTGCTTCACCCTTTCTTTCTGTCACTCCCTTGCATTCATTATCTTTCTCAAATAAATAAATAAAATCTTAAAAATAAATAAATAAGTAAATTGATCCCCTGCTACAGGCCTGACAGTATGTTAGGAATAGGGAAAAAGTGGGACATAAGGTAAGTGTGGTTCTCAGGATCTACAATTCAATAGAAAATAAATATTCAAACAATATGTATTGACTGGGTGAATGAATTGATGCATTTAAGTGCACAAAGAGTGTCATGAAGAGAAAATGCAGGCTGTGACCCAGGCCTGTGGTGGATGTCACAGTCAGGGCCACTCCTCATACCCCATCTCTCCTTTTGGTATTTTCTCCCAATCACACATAGAACAAGTGTTAATAGAAGAAGCAGGTTGTAAGCAAGGTCAATACTGGAGATGACTTTACGAAGTCACATAGAACTCACTGCTCCCCAATTTTCCCATTATTTGAAGTCTAACTGTCTTTACCTAGCAACATAGGAGTGTTCGGGAGGGCAGAAAAGTAGTGAAGTAGTGCAGGCTGCCCACAGATTAGGAACCAGTATGGAAGCCTGCGTGTAGCCCCCTCCAGTGATGGGAGTCATCCCCCTCTCTATACTCTTTCCTCAGATGGCTCCAGACCTCTTGTCCGCAACATGGACAGTTGGTACTCTGCACATAGAACTTATTTCTGTATCTTCGTATGTTTCTTACTGTATTGTTCTGTGTAGATTTGCCTCCCAAACTAGACAGAAGCCCCTCAAAGGGAGGGATCTTGATTTTTCACCACCTGTCTTTCAGGGTTTCTCTAAGACTTCATGACTGCTAAAAAGTTTACAATGCATTGATTTCTATCGAAACAGCCTCTCACGCAATCTACTTTAGTACATCCCATACGTATTCTAATCTGGTCGTAATGTCTTGTGTCATCCCCCCAAAGCAGAGATTCTTGGATTCCTCTCATAACTACAACATAATAATTCATTCCGTTAATAATTATCATACTCTGCTGGGCAGATTGTACCAGATCCTGGAACGTAATCAATTAATATTGAGCACTGAGTGTTATTAGTACGTGTTCTTGTTAATCAGGACTAGCATTCTCCCATCTGAGGCCAACCTGTAAGCATTTTCTTAAATCTCTCTCTAACTGTCTTCCAAACTGGGAATACTATATGCGAAGCACATTACAAACAATGCAGACTGTTTCCATCCAAAACTGCTCATTAATCCTAACTTCTTCACGAAAAAAATATTCATGAAATTTAAAAGAATATAATAACATGAGCATGCCAAGTAAGATTTGAGGGCTATAAGCTGCATTTTTTTTTTAAATACAAAAAAAGTTATGGATTTGTAACAGGCATCTCTGGTAAAACTTTGGATGTTTTCTAGGGCATTGTGATTAATAGTAGTTAGAGATTCTGATTCTGGGTTCGTTTGTTGTTTCTTTTTTTCGAAGCCCAAAACCTTCTGGCACCCAAAACTGGCAGAGCCACCCATTCATTTAAAGCCTTCTATCAGATTACCGGGACCGTGTGATGTCGTCCACAAAGCTGGATACCATTTACAGCAGTTTGTATCCAGTACAAAGCTTCTCATAAATAAATAGGGCTAGAGGCATGTTTGGATGGCAGAGGGCAGCCTCCTGCCCCATTCTCACTGAAAGGTGGCCCTGGTTTAGTACAGATATGGTTTACTGGCAAAAAAGAAAAAAAAAAAGAAAAAGAAAAAAAGAAACCAAAAACCAAAAACAAGAAGCAAAAATAAAATAAAAAAACACTCTGTTATCATCTAGTTAAGTGGTGGGATGTTCAGACATGAAGCTCAAGGAAACATTTTAGCTTAATCTTGAAGGCGACTGATTTACTTTGTAGTGTTTCAAGGCATTTTATTTTTTTATTTTTATTTTTTTGTACGGCAGAACAGCTTGTGTGCTTGGAATCACTGAGACACAAAACATCTTGTCCAAAAGACACCAAGAGAAAAAACAGAGATGAAAGGAAAGGAAACCAGAAGGGAAGATTTTCACATGAAGCGAGAGCAATCCTCTAGGATGAGTCTAGTCACTCCGAAGGGCGAGAAGCAGAAAGAGATCCTCCTCCAAGGAAATTTATTTAGATTATTTGGGGACCTGAGGGTAGACATCTAGAAAAGGAATGTGCTGCATGAAAGAGAAATTATACTTTCTCAGACCCTGACACACAGTGTACAGAGACTCTGGGGACGGGGCCACAGGGGCCACACCCCAGGGAAGGACACATTCTGGGAGTGAGCAGCCAGCTTCTGCTGAAGAGGCATAGACAGCTTGTCTGGAAACATGAAGTACATGCTTTCCAGTAAACCCTTCCCTTGTAAAGCCTGTGTTCTCTTTTTCTACCACTCAACCAGAAGCAGGCGCTTGACCTTTTATATTTTGAAACTGGAAGGGAAGAGTAAGCTCAAAGGGAGACTTCTATTTCAGGGTTCAGCCTTCAAATTAACTTGACCATATTAGAAAGATAAACAGGCCGGTGTGGGTCTAAATGTGCCTTCCTGATAGTCATTTAAAGAATAAACATAATCTATCATTCCCACCTCTTTGCCTTGCTTTCTCCGGGAAGAATAGACAGAAAGAAATATTTTAAAAGTTAACCCTTGCATTCTGTTAAATATGTATTCAACAAATAAAAAGATCTGAAAAAAAAAAACATATTGCCAGTCTTCACCTTGATGATTTTTGAAACTGTTAGACATTATTTAGAACTGAAATGTTCCTTTATACCATCCTCAGAATATTTTTTAACACATTCCACTTTTAGGATGTGCCAAATCTATAAATCAGGGTTGAAATTTTTATTTTTTTTAAGCAGGTTCCCCGCTGAGCAGAGAGCCTGATGTGGGGCTTGATCCCAGGACTCTGGGATCATGACCTGAGCCAAAGGCAGAGGCTTTAACCTACTGAGCCGCCCAGGCACCCCAGGTTTGACATTTTCAAAACACAAATAGATAGTATGTTGAAAACTACACATGTCAGCCTAATTGTTACTTATTTATATTTCCTAGAAATATAAATTCCTCTCAGGGTTATTTTTTTGTAGCAATCAAACCAAGTTTTGATTTTAGCAGCAGAATCCCTAAGTGCCTCCTGGATGCTATGACTATTATTCATAGTATTTTAATGGAAAACTTAAAATTTGCAGGAACAAGGCTATCAAGGAATCATCAGGCTCTAGACTACCTTCCTAACTTCATATCCTACCGTTTCCCTCACTTCTGTCCTTTTTCCCCACTTCACCCATCCTCCCAACACACACACACACGCACGCACACACATATACACACAAGCCTACTTGATATCCCCTGACCAGGCCAAGTACTCTCTTTGAATTAACACCGTAATTCAAGTAATCTTTTCAATGTCCAATGACACCCCATCCCTCTGTCCTTCCAACAGTCTGTCCCAAAGCCTACACATTCTTCAGTGACTAATTTAAAAGTCTTTCTTCAATGGAGGCTTCTCAGAGCTGCCTCTCCCCAAAAGGAATTTGAATCACTTTTGTTTCACTTTTGCACTTTCATGCCCCTCTTGCAAAACTTCTCAGTTGCTACCATGCACCTTGGTTTTGTGTGTTAGAGTGTGTGTGTCTATGTGTGTGTGTGTGTGTGTGTGTGTATCACTACCACTAGACCCCTTAAAAATGGAAATCATGGGGCACCTGGGTGGCTCAGTGGGTTAAAGCCTCTGCCTTCAGTTCAGGTCATGATCTCAGGGTCCTGGGATCAAGCCCCACATCGGGCTCTCTGCTCAGTGGGGAGCCTGCTTCTCCCTCTCTCTCTCTCTGCCTGCCTCTCTTACTACTTGTGATCTCTCTCTCTGTCAAATAAGTAAATAAAATCTTTTAAAAAAATGGAAATCATGTCACAGGCCACTCTGGATATCTTCAGTGCCATGAATATCAGTACATACACCTGGAATTAATTGTTGGAAAGTATGAAAGAAACTGCACCTACGGTTAGTTAATTCATATGAAAAGAAACATTAGGTTACTAGTACTAATCCCTTACCTTGACTAGTACTTTCATATAAATTGTTTCATTTATTTTTTTCTAAAGATTTACGTGTATGGGAGTGAGAGAGAGCAGGGGGCGGGGTAAAGAGAGAGGGAGAGGGAGAGTCTCAAGCATACTCCACACTAAGCACAGAGTCCAGATATCCCAACTACAAGATCACGACCTGAGCTGAAACCAAGAGTCGGAAGCTTAACTGACTGTTCACCAGGTGCCCCATGAATTGTTTCATTTAATCCCTCCAATAAGCGTCTTCCTGTTTCATGACAGAAATGTGAGAATCAGAGGGTTTAACTGGAGAATAATTAACATCTAGGACATTGATTGGCCAGATTAAACTGGAAAGACAGTTTATAAAGTACACAGAAGCAGGCAGGGATACAACGATTTCCTCATAAACTCCTGTCATGGCTAAGATATGTGTAACTTACTGCTACTGCTCTGCATTTGTGATATCCAGCACAAACACAGGCATAGCTACCTAAGAAGGGACAGTAAACCATACTGCAATTACAAATGAAAGATCCCACCTAGTGCAATAGTAAACAAATGGAGAAAAGTAGAGTGTTTTAGCTCATGTGTTGGAAGTATACCTCCCAAAGCTAATGCAATGAAGCAAATGCCTAATCACTCATTTCAGGGAGGAACGGAAGAGTTCCAAGAGCTGAATGCATTTTGGGAGAGACTGAGGGGCCCCTGACCAGTGTGCCATAGTAGAGGGCTCCCCACTTAAATCTGGAAAATCTTTCTATTTCTGCTGTGTCCTTAGGAAAGGGCCTTCACAAATGTCAGCTCTTCTGTGCCTCATAAGCCTCATTCGACACACCGTCTGACCTAGTTAACTCCACACCTGGAGTTAATAGAAATGTCCACCCAACAGTAGGGAGTTGGTTAAACAGAATAAGACAAAACATCACACAGTCATTGAAAATTATTTTGATAAGCATCCTCAATGCCTGCTAGAATACATATTATACAGTGTTAGTTGAAAAAAATTAGAAAATAAGAACAGAGTTATGCACATTCAACTGCCCTACTGATGAGGGAGCAGGAGGCTGGCTGAGGACAAAGCAAGAGCTGGCGCCTTGCACCCCCCCCTTCCATCCGCTCCCCTCCATAGGTGTAGCATTCCTCAGGCACCCCTGACTGCCATAAAATGATAGTTAACTTGCTAAGATCACAATCCTACAAGACAGGAGTCTCCCTTGGTTTGCAAATGTCCTTGAGATTTACAAACAAAGAAGTTACCTTATCAATAGCCCAAATTCCAAAGACACAGAACTCAGTTTCTCAAGCCTAATGTCACCCTCCCCTCCATAAAAACCGAAGGAGGTGGAGGTAGAAGGAAAAGTAAATAAAGTTAAATTTCTTCTAAACCTAAATCTCATTAACAAGGATGCTTGATGGCAGGAATGTAACATTCCACCAGGAGACTCTCAATTGTCTTTACTTGATAGTAACTAAGCCTTCAATATCCTGATAGTATTCTTTGCCCCAATAGCCCTTCTGAATACCCCTTTGTCCTCACCTACCCAACTCCTGCGTATATAACCAACCACCCCTCACAACCCGGGGGCAGCCGCATCTCTGCCTGCCCACGGGCCCTGTCCCCGTGCTCTAATAAATCACCTTTCGCACCAACGACGTCTTAAGAATTCTTTCTTTAGTCGTCGGCTCCGAACCTCCTCACCCCACCGAACCTGACTTAGGTTCTGGGACTTCATCACTACCATATTGACTGGAGTCTGGAGAACAAGCACAATGTCCCCAGATGCCAGCACGTACGCTCACCATTCTACATCCTTTCTGTTCGTCAAACCCACAAAAAGTTATGAAAGATAGATGTTTTTGTTTTTCAACTAGTATAACTAAAATAACTTTTTCTAAATGGAAGCTACCTTGAAAATATACTCAATAAAAAAAATTAATTTACGTGCACCCCCATAATTCCACGAGAAGTCACGTTAGGTTTATGGGTGTCCCCCCACCCCCGCTTCTCCCTTCCTTCCTTTCCTCCTCTCTCTTTCTTCCTTTTTTTTCTTTTTGCCTTCTATTTCTAAACTGAGCAAGTCCAGAGATTTTGAAAACTCCACTAATGGTAGATACAATGGAGAAGTATCATCTTCCAGATCTGTCAGCCAGTTATCTTCAGCACCTTCCCTCTTTTCTTCTGTGTCTTTGAGAGTTAAAGTGACTTTGTTTATATAAAATGATCTCAATGACCTGCTTGTCACCAGTACCAACATGTCCCTTCCACTAGAGCATTCCCTTAGGTTTGAGGTTAAACAAAATTCAAAATCATTATCTTTGATGCCCTGGGCAATGTGATGTCATCTTTCTCCTATGGGGTTTTTCTTTTTCTATTTTGTTTTGAATTCCTTTCCCTAAAAGACTGTTCTATTTTTACAGGTCATACCCATTTTGTGGAGAAGTTTGCTTCTCCAAAAACAAAAATTTTGTTTCATTATTTTCATGATTCCACCACTTTTTAAGGACACACAAAATGCTGATTTTTCTCAGGGCTCCTGTTGTAATAGGGATAAAAGTATATGTTCCTAGCAGTTACCATGCATGATACAAGCAGAGAAATGATTATACAGATTTGCTTGCCAGAGACGCTTAGATAGATATTTCGACAGCCGAGAATATTTTACATCATGTTTAAAAAGGAAAACCTGGGTTGGTGAACATAGGTCACTTCTATAGTTGTCAGGAAAAAATGTCCCTATCAGTGACTAAAAATAACTCACTGTTTTTAATCAGCTTAATCAGCACTGACATTCACATTGTCACCTAATTTACAATCACTGGCCCCTGCATGATGCCAGGCACTATTGTACAGTATATAATGGTGACAAAGTTAGCACAGGATCTGCTCCAAGGAGAGAACAGTCTCTAGGGGGAGGGAGAGGAACTAACTCAAATCAATAAAATCACTAGAGGTACAATCTTTTTGCTCTAACACTTGTTTTGAAAGTGTGAGCTTGTTCCCATGGGATTGATATATAGGGAGCTATTGGAGCATAAGGACCAAAAGGACTGTAACACAAGGTTTGTTTTGCTTATGGGCAACATTTTGTGCAAAGAACACTGAGTGAACACACTGAACACAGAAAAGCCACCCACGGCTGAGCCAAGTCAACCAGGAAAAAAATGCACACATGCAAACCTTGAGTATCTATCTACCTGCTCCCTTGGCCACTCCCTAGTTAGGAGCTGCCTCCCACAACTAATATTATACTTCCCTTCCTTAACAAACTACCTCCTTCCACCATTTGGCAACAATACACAAGCTGCACACAGACCTCCAACTCCACTTCCACAAGCAAAGGTCCACAAGGTCCACTTCCACAAGCTGACCTCCAAGTGGCAAGGCAAAGCACCATTACACTTCTGGCATTTACTCATGTCACTTACTCATTTAACAAATATAAAGTAGGCTAGCATTTTTATTTGGATTCCTTTTAATGTGTCACTGACAGTTTTGAGTATTGTGCTCTGATCCCTTTTCCCATAAGCCCTATGGTGTTAATGGTGATTTTGGGTACTGCTTTTGGCACAATGAAGGCTAGTAATTGGTGTTTGGGAGGAAAGATGCTAAGGATGTAAGACAGAGAAGAATAGGGTAGTCTTCTTTTTTTTTTAATTTTTTAAAAAAGATTTTATTTATTTATTTGTCAGACAGAGATCACAAGGAAGCAGAGAAGCAGGCAGAGAGTGAGGGGGAAGCAGGCTCCCGCTGAGCAGAGAGCCCGATGTGGGGCTCAATCCCAGGACTCTGGGATCATGACCCGAGCTGAAGACTTTAGCCCCCTGAGCCACCCAGGTGCTCCTAGGGAAGCCTTCTTGTATGGTCAGGTCAGGGGAAGGTCTTTCTGAAAAGATGACCTTGAACGAAAACCTGACAGACACAGAGTCACCAAAACTGTGTACTGGGTGTCTAGAGAAGATGGAGGAACAGGCAGAAATCAAAGGCCCTGGAAAAACTGTGAGGCTGGAAGCCCTGGGTAGCCCAGAGAGCCAGATGGTAAAGAGGAAGCCGGGAGGCTGGAGGTGGGGTGGAGTTGGGTCCTGGCCTGGTTGTGAAGGCCTTAGTAAGCCTACGGAGATGAGTAAGAACCCACTGAGATGAATAAGAAGCCCTCAGAGCTCTAACAGGGGAGCAGCCAGATCATGCTATCTTGTTAGGAGTCTCTAGTGGCACATGGTAAAGCTAGCAAAAGGAAGCGAGTGGCATCAGGAAGCCCAGTGAACTAACAAACAGAAATTGCTTTTTTCTTGGACACATGGATGTATTCCAGAAATGGACTGGGGAAAGTTTTCTGAGTGATAGAATGTTATAAGGCTATAAAGGGAGAAATCAAAGATGCAGGGATAAGCTACCTGATCATCTTTGGTGGCACCAACACATATCCTACCAAACACCACTGACATCAGTCCTCCCTAAAGTCTTTGAGCACTTGCTATGTGCTATACATACATGAACTCCTTCCATCTTAGGCACAGAGAGGAGATGTTGCTTTGTATCATGTGTCTAGAAAATAACAACATGGGAATGAAAATCTGTTCATCCCTGGAGAGCCCAGTCTTCTTCCCCCTCATGTATATGTGCACACAGTATGAGGAGGCCACTCAGCAAAGTTGTCAAAGCTGGCTCTGGGCCCACTTTCCTATGGTGTGGTAATATATAAATAGACATATTTTACCCCTTTCCTCTCTTATCCAAATAGAATGTTCTCTTCTGGTTGACTAGAGAACATGTATCAAATGACAGTGTGTCATTCTAAGAAAAAAGAACTGATGGTTATAAAAATGGGTCCCTCTCCCCCTGAAAGCATGATGCTTTGCAAAGAAGTTAGGAAAAAAGAGGGAGTGTTTGGACATGACATCTGGTCTATTTCTTTAGGCGAGCATAGCTTCAAGGTGAGACACCTGCCATCATTACTATCTCCATGTCCATTAAGCAAACATTTACATTGGGCTGGTCTAAAATATGACTTACCAATCTGTTAGGAAGAAAACCAAAGAAGCCAACAGGTGAATCTCCCCACAAAAGTCCAAAATGCACCATTTAAACACACAGCATTCTATCTTTCAAGACAGAAGGGAAGGTTCCCCTCCCATACGTCTGTGTCCCAGGTGCATGTAGACCTCCATTAAAGGGAAGAACAAAAACTAATCAGGAAATCTCTTAAAATAATAGCCATAAAGAGATTGAAAACATAGTGGAAATGTGTCCAATTCTGACATTTGAGGTGAATGTACACACCGCCATTGATTTGTCTGCGATTGAGCTCTATATTTCAAGAGACAATGACCTGGCAAGAAAGAGAAATGATGGGCAATAAGTGGACCCAAGCAGGGAATGCTAGACTCTGAGGACAGCAGCTGAACAATGGATGCAGACATGGGCCTTTCCCAACACACATGCCCACTGGGCCCATGCCACAGTCGACAGTGGCATGGAGTGCTACAGAAGGAAAGCTACCCACTAAACGGTGCAAACACGGCCTGGCCCATCTGTCATAAACACTAGGTCCAAAGGCCACAGGTGCAGATGGTACTAAAAAGTAAAAATTACACTCGGGCCGAGGCCACTTGATAGAACAGGAAGAAGCAAAATCTAGGATTGGTTTCCAATCAATAAATGGGCTAACAACAGTCTATTCATCTTTAGCACCTGTTGTTTCTTGCTATCTCTAGTTCACTATGAATAAAACAGTTTTATTTATAAAAGATGTTGTGTGTACCCAGGACCAGCCTTTTGCCTATTGTGAACTATGCAAAGTTTGTCTTTGGTGTCCTCCCTGGCCATCTGGCCAATGCTACTTCCTTTCTTTCCCAGCAGGTGTCAGGGTGGCCAAAACATCCACTAAGAGCCTTCTCTCATTCTCCTCTGATTTCAAAAATGTTTCTTTAACACCTAGAATGCAAATCACCACACTAAACACGAGGCAAGAGATTGAAAGAACTGTAAACACAGACATCGCCCATCGCTGACATGCTAGGAAGAGATGTAAAAACAAGACACTAGTAAGCAAAGTACACTCATTTTTAGTGGTCCAATAGAAGTGCAATAAAATGGCCATGAAAACAGGGAGGAAAGAAAGTCAATTCTGAACGGTGAAATTTGAAAAACCCTAGGGAAGAAGTAAAACGTGAACTGTGGTTTGAAGAATGGGCAGGACTGGGAAGTTTCATGATTGGCAGAAAAGATGAGGAAAGGCACTCCAGTGAACGGAAGGGTAGAAACAAGGGCATAATATTTGGAGGGCTTAGGTAGTGGCTGAGAGGCATAGGATCACAATTGTTCTGGATTTTGGATTCACCAGAAACTAGCTGTTTTAACAAAGAAAATTAACTTCTCTGAGCCTTGATTTCCTCATCTGCAAAATTAAAATGCGCTCAACACACATTTACTAAGGATCTTACATGGCCCAAGCTCTGTCCTGGGTGTTGAGGGTAGAACTGAATTAAGAATATCTACTTCAGAGGGTTTGTGTTAGGATTTAAGAAGATGCATGTGAAGAACGTAGCAGGGTACCTAGCAAAGAGTAATTGGATAAATAGCTACTGATGCCTATGGCAGTTGTGGTGGTGGTGACGGCAATGGAGTTGGTGAGGATGGCGCAATGACAGTGGAGGAAGTAAAGTGGGTGGTGGTGGAGATGGTGAGGTGAGTGGAGGTACAGTGGGGGGCAGTGGTGGAGGTGATGAGGACGGTAAAGGAAATGAAGTGGGTGATGATGGTAGGAGAGGAGGTAGTAAAATGGCTGGTAGTGGTGATGGAGGTGATGGAGTGAGCGGTAGAGATAATGGTGGAGCAGGTGAAGTAGGTGATGGTGGTGCTGGTCCAGGTGGTGAAACGGGCAATGGGTGGTAGAGGGTTCTAAGAAAGTAGAGCATGGGGCAGGAGGTTAGCGAGAGTTTTAGATCTGGCGTTGTTTCAATACAGACAGAGAGAAAACAATTCTACTGCAGAATTAATGGCCTTAATATCCCAGATACAAATCTGATGTGGAATTGACTTTGAGTGGTCTACATTCTGGGCAGGCAGTAGGTCCTCCCAAACCACTTTCTGTCTACTCCCAAGGCCAGTTCTCTGTGCAACTTAGCCATCTATTAAGATTGATTTAATCAACTTAAGACAGTCAGATGTTATGAATATTGTACCCTTCTCTGCTGTTTTTGGAAAACATGGCCAGTTCTGCCTAGGGCTATGACAGAAACCTTTCAGAGTCTGTGACAGGGGAGGAAAATGCAGACAGGAGGTGAGTCATGTGGGGCAGCACTGCAGTTCTGAACAAGTTGCCTCAAAATGCATTTCAATTTCTAAATCCCATTTTCTACTCACTTACCATGTGAAACTAGAGGTCTTTCTCCTCTAGAGAAAACAAACAAACAAACAAACTTATTACAGAACAAAACAAAATCACACCCAGGAGGGCACTAATTTTACATATTTAAGGGAAATGAAAAAAAAATCACAAAACCATTAATAATACTTCTCATCTAATGCACACCTCTACACACTCATACTGTGTAGCACTCTCTCTACTCAGAACAGAGGTCATAGTCTATTGCCTAAGCAGTCCAAATATTATCCCCATCATATGATTCTCCTGCCACCAAATCTTCACAGTACCAGTTAATGCCTGATATTCTCATCATAATGTCCCAAAGTCACCCCTTCCCTCCCCTTACCTCAGTGAAGGGCATCAAAGCCTAGCTATAAGCATGGGCGTCCTCATCTCTTACCGGTGACCATTCCTTGTTAACTTCTGTCAAGTTTACCTATCAAATCCTCTTTCTGTAGGTGGTTGAGCTTTGAGTATTTATTTAAAAACTGGCCTTCCCTCCTTCAATCTCCTTAATATAAAAAAGAAATGTCTTTAGAAAAACTTCACAATGTAGACTGAGAAGGTGAAGCTAGGGAGTAATCCTCAAAACCCACACAAAAATATCTTCAAAATATTTGGGGGTCATGTCTCGCCTGTTGTGAGAAGAATTCCAGACTCCCCATCCAGTCTTTTTCCACCCCAGCCTGAGCTGCTGTTTTCAGAGTCTAGCTCGCTCTTCAACTTTCTCTTTCCTTTACTTCTCTTCTCAAAGGTGTTTTGATTTTTATGTTTTTGAATTCTTATGCCCGCTCAGCTCTGCAATACAAAAGAAGTCCCTACAAAGCTCACGCTTCTCAAACACTGGGGGAAGGGAATTCAGAACACTGAATTTACATTAATTAATTTTATTCCCGAAACAGTATGGTGGTTCCTCAAAAAATTAAAAATAAAAATGCCACATGACCCAGTAATTCCACTATAGGTATTTACCCAAAGAAAACAAAAACAGTAAATGAAAAAGATATCTGCAGCCTCCATGTTTATTGCAGGATTATTTACAACCGGCAAGATAGAAAACAACACAAATGCCCATTGCTAGATGAATGGATAAAGAAGCTGTGGTATATATACATACAATGGAATGATCACTCAGTCATAAAAAAAGAATGAAATCCTGCCATTTGCAACAACACGAATGGACCTTGAGGATATTGTGCTAAGAGAAATAAGTCTGACAGAGAAAGGCAAAGAGTATATGATTTCACTAACATGCTGAATCTAAAGAACAAAACAAATGAACAAATAAAAGGCAGAATTAGATCTATAAATACAGAGAGCAAACTGGTGGTGGCCAGAGGAGAGGGTGTAAGAGATGGGCAAAATGAGTGAAAAGGAGTGGGAGGTACAGGCTTCCAGTTATGGAATGAATTAAGTCACAGCCATAAGGCTACAGCACAGGCAGTATAGTCAGTGACATTGTAATAGGGTTGTGTGGAGACAGATGGTACTTACACCTGTGTCCTGAGTTTACAGAAGATATAAAGTTGCTGAATCACTATGTCCTACACCTAAACTAAGGGTAACACTGTGTATCAACTATACTTTAATTAAAAAAATAATTTTTAAACTTACCAAAAAAAAAAAAAAAGAAACAAACAAACAAAAAAAGTTAGGCTTAAAAAGATAAATGAACAAGTTCACCCACACACACAATCATTCTTGTCCCAAAACTAACATGGGGCAACCTGGCATTTAATGCACTGTCAGAAACCGTAAGAGACTCTTAATGTCACAAAACAAACTGAGGGTGGTGGGGGTATGGGGGGGGTAGGGAGAGGGGGGTGCGGTTATGGACATTGGGGAGGGTGTGGGCTATGGTGAGTGCTGTGAAGTGTGTAAACCTGGCGATTCAGAGACCTGTACCCCTGGGGCTAGTAATACATTATATGTTTATAATCTAAAACAAATAATGCACTGTCAGTGCCCTTGACCGCATGGCTCACCCACGTTTGTTTTTCCTCCAAGTAGGAGAAAAACTCTGTAAGTGAAGAGCCTAGAGAATACTGTTAAGTCAGTGAAAATTGCACCTTTCCCCAAACCAGTCCTCTGTCCTTGGTGTAAACTGTTGGTTTTTGAAAATGAATATGCTGGTCAACCGCAGGGAAAACAATCTAAAGAAACACAACAGTGGCAATGACTCAGGACACAGAGTGGATTAGCACAGAGAGGAGACTGTCTGTCGTTTGACAATGCAGTCAGATCAAGTTTCTAACTATGGATGTCACAGGGTGTCCTGGCTGGGTGGGAGTGGGACTTCAAAGTCTGCCAGCCAGTGGGGATCACCACCAGCATGTACCCTGTACTTTCAATCAACAGTGATTCACTTAGCACCTACTGTGTGCTCAGGACTGTGCTAAGGGCTGGGCCAGAGCAATGAACAGAGACATAAACTTATTAAGCAAATAAATAACAAGGATGAACAAAACATCTATATTAAATTAAAGAAGGAGAAGAGCTTTGGAGAGCAGGGAAGGGAAACAGCCAGTGGGGTGGACTGGTAGAATGGGGGTAGAGGGGTCTGGTTTCATCAGGGGTCTGAGAGGGCAACATTTCATTCAGGAAGTGAGGGAGCAACAGAGCCATAGAGATATCTAGGGATAAACCTAGCACATCATAAGAAGGCCTGGACTGTGGCTCAGGCATGCCTAAACCACATGTGATGAACATGAAGTTCAATGGTAGAGAGAAGCGCGATTCTGTGGTCCATAAGAAGAAGCCATCCTGAGGGAGGGAAGATACTGACATGCAGCCTGGAATTAAAACAGGAGAACAGCATGAACCATGACAACCATTTCAGATCCTGCCTGGCGACTAGCCAGACCTACCCTGGAGGAAGAGTGTGTCTGGATTGACAATATTCTATTATTCTGGAATTTGGGGACTGAAGCAAACTTGATGAAACAGGCCAAGAAACTAAACCAATGAAGCTAAATTTATGAAGACCTTTTACCAAATTACTGAAAATGGTGAAATGCTTTTAAAAATTATGCAAATACACAGAATATGAATACCTATAATATGCACCCATACTAAAAATGGGCACAAATGAAAATAAAATGGTAAACAGAATTTCTAACTCTTAGTATGGTTTTAAACTTCAAACAGGAAATGATTTATTACTTGGCAAATTACAAACACAAAAAGGACAGAGATTCTGGGGAGCAGAGCAGAATTTTCCCTCCTAACAGATACCAGACATAGTCACTGAAAGAAACAGCTTCCAGCCTAACATTTGATTTAGTTCATCTAATGGTTACTGTACATCTTTTGATAGCATAATTGATAAGCAGTTTGACTTTCAGATAAACCCTATTGATCTATCAGTTTTGAACAGTATCTACTATTACCTTGTTACAAACAATGAATACTCCCCCTTATCTTTCCTCTGATCTTCTCCGGTCCTCTGAACTCTTCATGTTTATTAATAGTTGTATTATATTGATCTAAGTTTAAAGCTTCTCTAGTTCTGCAACCTCCATTTTCACAGGGGTTCACCTTCACTCTCTTTGAAGGGATGGATGTCACCTATATCCCTTCACTCCCAGCTGAACTGCTGACCTTTATAACCAGATATTTTCTTCAAGAACAGCTTAAAGGAACTGATTTCCCTAGTTCATGACTGATTTCCCTAGTTCATGAAACTTAAAGTGTTTATTTGTTATACATATTATGTGAATAACAACATGGCTAGGTATTTAAATTCTTGAGTTCTTCTTTCCTTAATACTTTATTGCCTTTTCCTTGAATCATACTACAAAGAAGTCCAAGGACAGTCTAATTTTATATTATATTTATTTTAGTTCTTTCTTTGTTGCAGAAAACTTTCCCCCTATTACATATTTTTTGTTGTTGGACAACATTATTCCAATTTTGTGTCAGCACTGCCTGTCCTCCATTTTAATTTTATTTGGCTAATTGCTTCTCTCTCTCCTCCTTTTTTTTCTTCATTCAAAGAAATTGTGTCAAATATCTCCTCTGTCACCCATCTGGTTTTCAAATAAATTACTCCTCTGTTTCTTGATTATTCTAATGTATTTATCAGTTCTTTGGTGGTATTTTTAGGTCTTTGATTTGTTTTTAATACCAGAATCTGTTTCCATTAAATTAATTATGTATATTTGTTAATCAATTATGTTTCATTACATAATGATCTATTTAACTTTTTAATTTTACTCAAAAATTTAAAAACTATCTTTATATGTACCAAAATATACATTTACACACATTTACATAGTCTGGATAATGTCAGAAAGGGTTTCTTTTTCCTTTTTTTTTTTAAATAAAAGTGCCTTGTGTCCATCTTCCCCCTCTTCAAATGCTGCCATTTTCCCTTCTAGTTAGTCCTTTGTTTTTGTAACCTACATGTTTTTAAGTCATGTGCTTGAATCGATTTTAGTTTCATCCATTAACTATGAAAATTTCACTTTGGATTTAAGAGTTAGCTTTCCTTTCTCCTCTTATGCTCAGTGCATGTAAGATCCTACTCCCACCCTCTGAGATAATTTTACTCTAATTTTTCCCATAATTCTCCTTTCATAATTATGAATGGTCATACTAATGTCACCATTCAGGGACGAGAATGCAGCAATTATGATTGGTTTCCCTGTTTACTCAACTTTGTGTTTTCCTGGAGAAGCAGAATAGAATACTGGCTAAGTGCGTATATTCAGTATTAAATGTCAACTACACCACTCATTGGCTTTGAAATGCTGTTTCAGCTATTTAACGTACTTGTGCTTCTGTTTCCTCGTATGTAAAATTTGGACAACAGCAGCTACCACAGAACAAATTCACAGAGATGAAATGCTCAGAGGAGTCCCTTGCATGTGCTAGTTGAGATCATGCATTACTATAAGGGATGAACTTCCTGAACGCTTGGAAGCTTTAAGCTTCAAGCCTCCTCACTTTTAAAGGCTAGAGAAGGCCTTGAGAAAGATCCTGGTGATGTGTTCACATGGTTATGTTTTCGAAAAATTTGAAAAAATAAGATAGTGTAACCATAATTGATTAAAACCATCATCTCTGACACTCCGACTTCTCTCCCATCTCACTCCCCTCCCCCCACAGGAAAGTTTTTATTTTGCTATTACGTTTTTTTATTTTCCAGGGTTCTCTTGTTCTCTGGATGTCTTGCTTCATAATTGTATCTCACTATTCTTTTTTTAAGTTTTCTTTCTCTTTGTTACTTCCTTCTCCAAGCTGCTTGCTCTGTTTGCAAGTTTTGTTTAGGGGCTTTCTTCATTTCTCTGGTCCCCCTGTTAGCCATTAATATTTAAAACTGAGGGACTGAAGAGCTGAGTGGGGCTTGTTAAACTGTGAGCTGCAGGCAGCTGGTCCTCCATTGTCAGGATCCACAGGATCTTTCTTCTCTAGATCTTCAGCTGTCCCATATCTTTCTGGATCTGAAAGACCTGGTTACTAGTATTGTAGGAGCTAAGTGAGGGAAGATAGTGTCTCAGCTTCCAGAATGCAAATATTCACTTGATCTACTTGACTTCAAGGTATACAAAGTTAGGTGCAACTCCGGTCCGTTATGAGAGAGATCCTCTTGCATTTACAAACTTCAAAATATACACCCTATGAAGGTTTAGTCTCCAGGCTGTTCAGCTTGAAAGAGGGAATACTGGAGGCCCCACTCTATTTATATGGACTTGCAGCTGGGGCCCCTTATTTAAGCTGTCCTCTTTCATTCTCCTCTTCTAAAATCACCAAGCACTCCCAATTTCTGAGCCTTTGAAGGATTTTGTTTTAAGTGAACTCCAACTTTTCACCCACTGGTTTAGAATTTAGATTTGAGAGGAGTTTACCATATTATTCACCTCTGATTCATCTATGTCCTAGATTCTAAAATTTTTTAAATTTCTCATTATTTCAGTGGGGGTCTCGAGGAAAGCAAAAGTAGATGTATGTATACAAGTCATCACCTTTGCCCAGAAGCCCTCCAGAATGGATTTAAGAAATACCTCATTCCTATATGTTGTATTCCATGTTAGCCCACTTCTGTTTCTTTCCCATTCTATCTCGTTCTCTCTTCCCCCTTCTCCTTTTTGTGATGTTTTGCTTGGTCATCACAGCATTTCCTTTCATTGTATATCATTGTATACTTATTGAACTATACAGTTTTCTCAAGATCTTTTTTGTTTTTCAGGTAGTTTGAGTAAATTCTCCTCTACTCACCATGCACACTGCTGTCTCTGACACCTGTCTACCTGCTCCTCAAATCTTAGGTCCCATAGTTGATTATTTCTTATTCTAGTGCTTTTGCTTGACTCAACAGCATTAGGGAGGGGCTGGAAAGAATTGTCCCCTAGGTTTGGGCATGCATGGCTGGTGGACTAGGATTCTATATTTAAAAATCCCAAATCAATGTTTGGTCAGCATCCTGAGAGGCACACTGCATCGTTCTCCTAGTTCAGTGTAGCAATTAAGATACACGGTCCAGGGCGCCTGGGTGGCTCAGTGGGTTAAGCCGCTGCCTTTGGCTCAGGTCATGACCTCAGGGTCCTGGGATCAAGTCCTGCATCGGGCTCTGTGCTCAGCAGGGAGCCTGCTTCCCCCTCTCTCTCTCTGCCTGCCTCTCCGTCTACTTGTGATTTCTCTCTGTCAAATAAATAAATAAAATCTTTAAAAAAAAAAAAGATACACAGTTCACTCTGGCCTTTACTTACCTCTTTTCAAGGTTTTGCCCCCATGGACCTTCCTCATCAGTGGGAGATTAAGACAGGAAAATGCATGGGTTGAGGAGCTGGGTTATTAGTGTATGTCAAGTGCCTTTCACATGGGGATCCTCTGTCCTTCATCCCTTGGGTTCCTGCTACCTAAAGAATTGTGTCTTCTTTTTACTTTTGTCTTCCATTCTGTTCAGTCTCTATTATTTGCTAAGATAAAGATTAGCTTTGGATGATTCTAATCTTTCTGCCTTTTCTGCCTTCTGCCTTCCCTTCCAATTTTTCTTTTCAGCATAGAAAAAGCACTGAAGTTCAGTTCTCAGGAGTCATCCACATCTTCCCTTTTGCAGTAATACACCCATTAAGACTTCTTTCCAAGTTGAGCAATGGTAAATATTTTTCAGATTTTCATTCACTACCTCTCTTTGCTCAAATGCTGGAGTGAGATGAAGTCTTGTTTCTTTCCTTGCTTTCTAGTTTCCTTTTTTTTTAATTTTAAGATTTTATTTATTTATTTGAGAGAGAAAGCAAGAGGAATCATGGGCAGGGGGGAGGGGCAGAGAGAGAGGGAGAAGCAGACTCCTCACTGAGCAGGGAACCCTAAGCGGGCTCACTCCCAGGATCCCAGGATCATGACTTGAGCCAAAGGCAGATGTTTAACCAACTGAGCTACCCATATGCCCCTCCAGCTTTCTAGTTTCAAAGTTTAAAAGTCATCCATAAGGTTGTGTATAATTTTTTCTTTTTTTTAAACTTGTTTTTTGTGTTCTTTATGCTTCATTCTCTTATCTTACTGTGAACAGCCCCAACAATATTTTAAGGATTAATTTTTAAAATCTCTTCCTGAAAATATTACCAAGTGGTTTTTTGCTACTCAGTTTCCTCATCTACAAAATGTGGACATAATAACATGTACATAATGTTGTGAGGATCTAATGAAATAAGTACTGTAAGACATTGTATGGGATCCTAAACTAACAGTAAAACTACACACTACACTGGAGTCTAGAAGCAGCAGATACTGTGTCTGTCTAGAATAATAGTAAACCACCCAGTAAAGGAGATAAAAAAAAAAGTACAACCATTTGCCAACCACCACAATAATAACTGATATAGGCAAGAATCACCAGTACATGAAAACTAGTGAGATAAAAATCAAATAAGAAACGGAATCATGGTCTCCTGAGCTATTAATACTTAAAAAGGGAAAAATAGTAACTCTGCTATGAAGAACTTTGACAGATAGCACTTTAGCCAACTGAACAAACCAGTAATGTGGCCAATTAATATTCATGCCTCCTGACATGATACACTGAGAAGAACACAATATCACTTCCATGGTGTTCCTGCCAAAAATGGGTGACTTGAATCAATCATGAGGAAACATCGGACAAACCCAAACTGAGGTACATTTTACAACATAATTGACCTCTACTATTCCAACACATCAGAGCTATGACCCATAAAAACTGAGGAAAAGTTCTTGATTAAAAGACTAAAGACACATGACAATTAAATAAAATACATAATCTTGATTGGATTCTTGATAACATTTCTTAAGATTTTATTTATTTATTTGACAGAGAGAGCACAAGAGAGTGACAGAGGGAGAGGAAGGGGGAGAAGCAGGATCCCCACTGAGCAGGGAGCCCTACATGGGACTTGATCCCAGGACCCCAGGATCATGACCTGACCCAAGGCAGATGCTTAACTGACTGAGTGACCCAGGTGCCCCAGAATTGTGGATTTTTTTTTTTTTTTGCCATCATGGACATTTTTGGGATAACTGTCAAATTTGAAATAAGTGTATAGATTCTATCACTGTTGATGTCAAGATTTCAATATCATATGGTATGAAGTTAAGATAATGTGCACATGTATAAGAATATACGCTATGGTACTTAGCAGAAAAGGGGGATTGTGTCTAGATCTTATCACAACATCTTATCACAAACATTTCATGAAAAAAATAATATGTAATATATATGTGTATCTGTTTGTGTGTATATATATATACACAGAAGTATAGAAAGAGAGAAAGCAAACTCAGCAAAATGTTAACAATTGGAAGATCTTGGTGAAGGGTATTCTAGAATGCTTTTACATTTACAACCTTAGTACTTATAACTTTTTCTGAGTTTAAAATCATTTCAGTACAAAATGTTCTGAAGCATCAGTACTGAAACATAACCTCCTTAGAGACAAGTCTGTTTTTCAAGCAGCAGTGAGCAAAGCTATGATTTGGGATTTAAATTCCAACTCCAACACTTACTAGTTTTAGGATTTTGAAAATTTTCCTTTACTTCTCTGAAAAGCTCAGTTTCATCACCTGCACAATGGACATCATAATAATAACCCCAAAGGGCTCTTGAGAGAATTCAGTGAAAGAACACATTTAGATGAGACCAATGCCTGATATATTAGAGGGCTCAGACACTTGTCAGAAAGAAATGAATGACCATTCACTGCAGAGATGAAAGGAATTCAGACATTTGCAAGCCCATGGAGCAAATATTCCAATCATTCCTCTTCTGGTTTCATAGCATCCTAACATTTAAAAGAAGCAGAGCAGGTGATGTGAGGGACACAGAAGGAAGGAAAGGAAGATGAAACAAGGTATAATCCCTAAAAGTCTTCATTCTGTTTTCGTCAACCCCCGTGGGTTGTGAAAGACACCAGGCAGAGCAGTGGGAAGAGGTGGCCAGCCAATTCCATTTTCCCCTCATTGTTCCTTTTAGAATTTTGAGAACTTTAATTTGTCCTTTGATATGTCTTTCTATTTTTCCATTGACATAATAAAATTCAACTTATGTTTAATTTTTAACCAAAGTTAAAAAGAAAAGCTTAAGAAATACTATTGATATGCTTAAATGCCTAGACTCTTTTCTATAAGATACAAAGTATAAATTTATACATACTTTAAAAAAAATTTCTTTCAGGATCTTCCAAGTACTCAAAACAACTTTTAACCTATAATTTTATCTTACCTGTTTCAGACCCAGTTATATTTTACCAGTTGATATATTACTGCTTCAGAACCACAACACTGTTTATGCCTTTTGAATAAGCTGATAAAAAGAAACATTTACTTAAGGTTCCCATCAATGAATGCAGAGCTTAGACTAGTCTTTAGTTTATACAAACGTTCTGCTTATTAATTCAGAATATTCATTCAGTTATTGAAATATGACAAAACTGTACAGTGAAAGACCAATTCTCTATTATACATATTAGCTTTGCACAGAAATCCTTTGGCTCAGGAACAACTGCACCCCCCTACCCCATCTAAGGATTTATAGACCTCTTTGAATTTTTTAAAATGTGATTTAGGTATGAAAACTGTATCATCAATGCTTATCAATATACAGATAGCTTATAAATTATCCAAATAAGTCCCTTTTGATTAAAAGCTCTCTAGCTAGATTTCAGCTTCAGAAATTCTAAAACTACCTATGTTCGGTCCAATCCATGCCAACATCCACAGCATCCTTTTTAATTAAAAGCCAGTGATATGACTCAATGCCACCTGTTTCATTGATCCTGTTATATTCCTATTTTGGTCAGAGTTCTCTTTTCTGGATTTAAACTTTTATGAAAACAAATAGCAAATATTTATTCAAATTGATTACTATTATTTCACACCCTGAAAACTACATTTCCTACTATAAAATTACATTTATCTACATTAATTTTAACAAATCAAGGATTATTCCAAGTGATAATCACAGTGGTAACTGTAGCTGGTAGAAGGGCTGGTAGCTAAAGCAAATTTACATATTTGCATATCCATACACATATAGACACACACATACATATAGATTTTCATATGCATATATATATACACACACACATACTTTCATATATATGATCTTTACTAAAATTACTTACAAACCCCAAACAATAAATTTTTAAAAATCTGCTTACTTGGACACATTCAATGCGATGTTCATGTCCCAGTGAGTGTATGGAACAGAACAAAATTACAATACTGGAAGAAAGAAATGGTGGGGGTGGGGAAAAGGGTGTTTGGCTCTGCTCTTATGCCTGAATCTGGATGACAGATGATTAATTGTTGAGGCTCTCTAGACTTTGAGTTCAATGTACAGCCAACAGGGAGACCTCTGCAGAAGCCCAGTACTCAGAGAACAATCTTCTCTGATTTAAATAGTCCCACCAGTGGGATCTGCAGACTATATATTGTATTACCTTAGTTGTCAATTGATCCAGTCACTAGTCAATCAGTTGTGAAAACGAGAGCCAAGGTAAAGGAAAAAAAAAAATGACATTCTAACTGTTCTGTCTGCCTGTCACCCTGAAAAGCTTTAGAGGAGGTGAAATGTTCTATTTTAAATAAAACACAGAATGTAATCAACGTTAAATGGAATCACTGATTCCAATTTCTCCCTCTCCCTTTGCTCTCTGGAACAATTCAGGTGGTAATTATAAAACCCTCCCTCTAAGCATAGTGAGACAGGACCCTCTACTCATGGCTTCCGGCTGGGTTAAAATGAAACTAGATCTAAAACAGAGACCCTCTAAGGTCAGTGTGCATGGGTCACCTGGGATCTCTGGGACCAATGATAGATTCAGAGGTGGTAGCTCCCTGGCAGACCAGTAATCTGTACTTGAAGACGTTGTTGGGGTGACTTAGGGTAAGAGTTTGGGGCTCTATCTTCAGGTGTCTGCTAGGAATTATGAGGAGTGAAGTAGAACCCAGAACACAGGGTGTTGATGTGATCTTCTGCCCAAAATTAATATGAAAGCTTGACAAAGCCAAACTTCAGGTAGCCAACTCTTAATATCCAAGCAGATATTTTTGTGAAATCCACTCATCTCTTCACCAAACTATTCATATTAGCCTATTAATGAAGTCTTTGGTGTTCTTCCTTTTGCTATACACATTACTCATACCAGGAAATGAAATGAGCTCAGAGTTCAAGGGCACTTTTGACTGGAACCAGATGAATTGTTGCAGTTGCCTGGGAAACCTTTGAAGACAACAATACTTGATATGTCAAATATCTGAAGTCAATTTGAGCCAAAGTCATTTAGAAGGTAAATCCAAGAAAGCTAATAGCATAAGAGGGACACTTGGCTTGTAAAAGTAGTTCCAATTTGTTATATGCTCATGAACTTTTGAAAAGAGAAAAGTGTTTTATAATCTTAATTAGCCTGTAAGAATGATAATCTTAAATGTTAACTTTTAAATTACAGGATTCAGTATACAGACATTTAGATTCCCTAAATATTTATGCATAGACCATTAAACTAGGGTCTTTATACCAGTCTTGTAACAAAATATAACATGTTTTCATAAAATTGCCCGTTCAAGTTCTTTGGACTCTGTTCCAGTCTAATATGCCCCCCCTCAAGGTTTCCAGCGTAAAACACAAGTCAAATATTGAGTAGAACTTTTTCTTTTAAATAAAATGTTAAATGTTTGTTGTAGTAAATTTAAGGAAAAAAAATTAGCAAGCAGAACGATGTGGTATTGAGGTTTTTTTGCTTGTTTCTTTAAAGGCTACTGACACAGCATGTTTATTTTTTACACAGTGTGCTATTATTTTGCAGTGAGGAAATGTGGATTGAATGGGAATCTTTCTAAATTTCATTTTGCTTTGAATGCTGAGTTTGGTAAGGGTTGTTGCATAAAGCTAAATTTATAAGTTTTCAAATATTTTTCAATAGAAAATGACCTGAAAAGTTTTATAATGAAAATTTGTACACATGGCTGTACTTACATTCACATAGTCTTTTGTGATAGAATAAATCAAAAGGAAAATCGAAGTGCAAAAGCCTCAGAAGTCCACAAGGAAATCAAAATTTTTCCTTACACCCCAACACTTTTATGATGAGAAACTTACTTAGGGATTAACATGTTTGAGGCTTTTTAAAAATTGTTTTAGAGATCTATGATTTTACTGGGAGACTCTGTCCGAAAAGTGCTACTGGTACGCAGATTGTTTTCACTTCAGATTTTTAGACATTTGAAAATGCCTGAGTTCATTGCTCTGCGCTGCCCTCTGCTGGTGATTTCCTATAAATAATTTCAGGAAACATTCCAGCCCTGCTGTAGCTCCCACCAGCCCACATCGCTACCCAGTTTCAAAAATTCATTATTCAAAGAGCTCTATTTCTTACTCATAGTGATGGACATAGTTGTATTTTAATTAAAATGTTTAAATAAATAATCAAGGTAAAACTTTTTTTAAGTTCAGAACCTGAATTTAATTTTTATTTCATGCAAGCAATGAAGCTTTTCCCAGAAAATAACTCATGAAATCACAAATTAATGACACTATTTCACATACAAAGTTTAGTAATTAAGTCAGTGAGGAAAACAATATGTTACTTTGAATTTATTTAATCTGGGATGACTTTAGAATAAATGCTAATGTTAATGTGAAAAATCAACTGCCTGAACATGGTTATATTATAGGTAAAGAACTTCTTCTTTTGTGTTACTCATTCAAAATTGATCTAAAAGGAACCATTCTAGTTAACCTGACAGCAGTCTATCTGCAAGTCAGAAAGATCAAGGATCCAAGCTGTATGGAAGCAAATGCATGCCACCAACTGTTAGAAAATCAGAAACTCTTCCTCCATTGCAATGCTCACTCCAACATTAACTTCTCCTCAGTTGTAACTGCTTCATTTTATACACAATCATGCACATAAAACTGCCACAGTCCTGAGAACTAGCAGCTTGATTTCTGTGCCTGCTGGAAAGACAGTCTTGTTACAGCACTAATGGTATGTGTCTAGAACCTACCAACAAATAAATTAGCTATGCTTTGCTTCAAAACCTTGTCCAGAATCCCGAATAAGACCTAGTGACCAATGCAATCTTTGTCCCACTGAACCTGATTGAAAGTACCCATTCGAGAGTTCTAAATAATGTTCATTTTTAGTGACCTAAAGTAGCTGGAGATTTCAAACAATCTTAATGCTCAAGGGAAGAACCACAAAGTTTGCGTCCTCACGCCTGTCTTCCAGTAAAGAGACATACAGCATACATATGTTTCAGGTCTCTTATAGCGACAAACAAACGGCTCCAGCATTCAACATGTCGTCGTATTTGATGCTTATTATATGTAAGCAACAGATGTACTTTTCATCTGAGCACCATAAAAGTGATTTTTTAAGAATCCTAAATAGAAAATGAGTCAGTCCCAGTGCAAATATAAACCTAAAAGAAATTCCATACTGTACAAGTAACATTTGCTCTATGAAACACATTGACGTTTTAGCAGAAGAGCCTGTTGAAAGCATTATCTGTCACCCCCCTACCCCCGCATGTTCCCCACAGCTCTTCAGCTGGCATGAGAAATAACCCCTGGTGACCACCCATTGTCACAGTGGAGCCAGGGATACCATGCCCATGTCTGGAAGAGGGAGGGGCAGAAGGTGGGACCTCCTAACTACCCCCTCATCCATCCTGCATCAGTGGTTCGCGTTTTTCTCCCGAAGTTCAACCCAGTGTGACATAATGAAATAACCTGAATGTACTTTTTTTTTCTTATTTTTTTATAAACATATAATGTATTTTTATCCCCAGGGGTACAGGTCTGTGAATCGCCAGGTTTACACTCTTCACAGCACTCACCATAGCACACACCCTCCCCAAAGTCCATAACCCCACCCCTCTCACGCGACCCCCCTCCCCCCAGCAACCCTCAGTTTGTTTTGTGAGATTAAGAGTCACTTATGGTTTGTCTCCCTCCCGATCCCATCTTGTTTCATTTATTCCCTGAATCTACTTTTTTACAACATATTTTTTTCTTACCTTAACCAGGCGAATCTCTACAGATGTGTAGAAAGTTATCTTTTCCGGGATATATTCCAAAAATGCTCTTATGCTATTTCTCTTAGGATTTCTCCACACTGCCCTGTCCAGAAATGTTGTTTTCTAAAGGAGAAAAAGAAAATGTGCACATGAAAATTATCATAAGAAAAATCATTGATTTCTAGTCAAACCTAAACAAATGCCAAACCAATGTGAATAACACCTTCCAAAGCTCTAGGAGGCATTGGTTTTTGTGTAGCATGTAGAAATCTTCTCTCTCCATGTAGCTTTATTAGATGCTATGTTTTCCAAGATATAAAATAATCACAGCTATCTCAATAATTTTTTCTTCTTACCTCTAGTATTCCAGTGAGGTCACATTCTGTTGAAAACATCCTGCCCTTCTCCCTACAAAAAGGTTCCATAGAATCAGAATGTAGAAGCGCTGCAACTTGCTAACTTTGCTCTGTGTTATTTACCAACCGCACAAAGAAAATGCTGTCTATTCAGAACTCATTTCAAAACTCTTTTCACTGAGAGTGAGCGAACAAGCGGGCTCATGTCCCGAGCTTCAGTCACATCTCCAGCGGCCGGTGCTGGCTGCGGGGCCGGCGCCGCGTGGCACGGCCCCCGGCCCCCGCCGCTTCCCTACAAGGGTCTGTTGTGCACCGTGGGCACTGGCCACACAGTGGGGTGGGAGTCAAGAAAGTAAGGGGGGTGGGGGAGTGTTCTTTCTCACTCCAAGTTTCTTTGCTGTTTGCCCCAAATTTCTGTCGAGGGACTGCCCTCTCTCCCAAGGCTTCCTGATCCCAACATTGAGGGTACAAATATAGAATCGGGTCCGCTGACCTGAGTTTGAGGCTTGACCTCATTACTGAATTGCTTTGACAACTCATTTAGGCAAGTTACTTAAAACACCTGCAATTCAGGTTTGTTTTGTGTTGTTTTCTGCTCGTGCTGAGTGTGCCTATCTCATCAGGTGCAAGGAGTAAGTGAAATAATTCGGGGAAAGTGCTATTACACTATCTGGAATCTACAGGATTTTCCTACAAAAGTCTTTCTTAGTCCAATGAGGCACCAAGACTCAGATCTCAGTGTGAAACTTACCCCTAATCCCAAGGCCAGGCAGAGGTACAGAAGTGCAGAGGAAGTAGCCCAGCAACTTGTTCTGTGGCTCTGGACCCCTCTGTGGATCAAGAATATTAAAGAAGAGTAGAGGGCAGAAAGAGGAGGCTAGAGAGAGACCTCGGCACTCTACTGGCATCCCTGTCACCATTCACGTGGCTGCAGGTCGGGGATATTACCTTCTGACTGCACAGTCCAAGTAGAGAGAAGAGTTCCAGGCAAGTTCCCTAGGGGAAGACAGGTTGAGATGCAGCTAGGTCAAGGTCAATGATTGACTACCGCAGAACCAGACAATTTAAGGACTGAAATGAGACTGTTTCCATAACTTAAACTGACCAAGAGATCTTTTGTATCATCTGAAAATGAACAGGGAGGCTGGGGTGGGGGGAGGGATGGAAGAGAGTGCTGCCAGAGTTTTTATGCAGGAGTCAAGGACATTGGCCCCACTGAAGAAAGTTTATAAGAACAATAGGGGAAATGTAGTTGTATTTTGGTTCTGTTGAGAGTAGTACTTTTTCAACATATCAGTTACTTAAGCTACACATGATAAACTCCTTTGCTAGACTAGAAGCTCCAGAAGAGAGGCTCCTTGTATTTTATGTTCCTTGAGGTTTACCCAGAGTCTAATGCAGAGCCTGGGCCATGGCAGCCAGGGTAGCTATGCTACCCATTTTCAGTTTGTCGTTTTACTTTAAGCCATTCCTGTTCCTAGTGTTCTTTCCTGAAGAATCTAGATGAATATATTTTCTCATAATGGTTTTGATAACCCCTAAGACAGTCTTACTACTAAATTATTTTTCTTCATTCCATATTTTCTCCACATATTACTTCTCCTTTGCCCCATGTCTTCCAGAGAACCTTATATAACTCTAACCTTACAGCACATACAAGAGACACAAGTTGAGTTTTACCAAGTGTTGATCATTGGTGATCAAAAGAAGACTGATCAAAGCACACCTTAGTAAGCATACCTGAGAAGCTCAAAGTACATCAGAAAATCCAACAGCTTTTTCTCTTGTGAGCTTCTTTTACAGATCAATATCAATTCTTTCTTCCAGAAAAAAGAGAAGACACCCAATCTGTTTGTGACCTTCCTGTTCCTTCTACCCTCACCGCCACTCTGCATGTCAATGAATTGCTAAGAAGAGGCTTCACTAGCTACTTCTCTTTTTTGAGTTGCAGTGAAGTTCAAGTTATTTTGAGTGGCACAGAAGCAATTCCTCTTTGGCCAAAAGAGAAACTCAGGGGAAGGAAAAAAAAAAAAAAATCAAAGGCAAGCGTACTTGTGAGCTTCCCAAATTGAGCAAGTTTCGGTACAGCATATGCAGTCTCAGTTTTGGAAACCACAATCTGCCATTCATCCCTAACTAGATGACGGGACAGAAATGTTGTTGCTGAACCAACCAAGGGAAATATGCTTGCTGCTTACCCAAAACAAACTTGCAAAATCCAACTTCTATTGCTTCAAATTTTCAGACAGGAAGATTTTCCCAAATATAAATTTGACCTACTTTTTTTCAATTAAGGCGAAGACAGGTATTCTAGGGACACATTTGGGAAGATGGGGTTCTTACCTTACAAAATACAGATCCAGAACAGAAACAGTTGCTGCTTAAGAAAATTCAAAAATAGCTAAGGCAAAGTCCCTTCCTCAAGATGAGAATGGGTATGTATTTCGGAGACAGAGTGAATGGTGTCAAAGATACTGACATTAAACACACATCTTTGGGGTCAATGAAGCACTAATAATTCATTTCCTCTGCTGCACTGAGAGCCTTTCATCCATTCATTAAGGAATCCCCCTGACACCATATACATTTCTGGGTCTGAAATGGAGAGTTTTTCTTGCAGGAGGTACCTTTGAGGCCCAAGCCTAGATAAATTTGACAAAGAAAGCAGAGAAATTTCATTTGCATTTCAGACCCAGGCATAGCCTTTGGGAAAAAACCCCCGATGGGGGCCTTCTACTTGAAGACAACTCCCTAAGTCTGCTTGTTTTTAACACTTCCCTGTCTCCCTCTTCACGGAGAAAAAGTCCAAAATAAGGAGACCTGTCAGCCCAAATACGAATCCCAGGCGTCTGTCCATCAACTCTCTCTTCACTCCCAGAGCATGGCAATAAAGCATTATATCTGCAAGTACCTATTGTTTAGGGCTGTATGCTTTGGGGAACTTGAATTTGCAAAAATCCATCTTTAAACAATAAAGACCCAGCCGTCAGTCAGTGAAAAGCTCTGAACAACACAGGAGCATTCCAGCAAGATGGCAGAGTATACACATCATTCCACAAAATGTGCTGTGAGAATTTGAATTCCTGGCTGCTTCAGAGTGTTTATTAATGAATAAAACTGCCATTTTACCAAGTACTATTTTTTTTTTAACTATCCTTAAAACAGTGATATAGTTGTGCTCTATTAAGAAATAACTGCTGTTTATAGTTTTGGGGTTGTTTCTTTTCTTCTTTCTTCTTCTTCTTCTTCTTTTTTTTTTTTTTTTCTGGAATACTAGATTTATTTGAATCAGCGAATTGAGCAACAAAGGGTGGCCTTACATCTCTCCTCAAATTGGGGCTCCTGGACGAGTAATATGACAAGGTGATAACCTAATCATTATTGGCGAGGACATCATTTTCTCTAAAGGACTGCACCCAAGCAAAATAGGTAATGATTACTCATGCTCAGATTCCATGGCTTTAATTATCAGCTTTCTGAAGATGCCTTTTGGAGTCTGCAGGCAGCACTGGCAAAGATGAAAGGAAAAAGAAAACGTTTTCCTGGCAACTTGCGAAGTACAACTAGCACCCCGATATCCACCGTGCAGCAAAATGCACAGCCCAGGTCGGTCAAGCTGGATCACAGCTTCGGGAACGGGTGCGAGAAGCCAGCTAGGCCACACGGTAGCCACGTGTGCCCCACACCGTCTGAACCTAGGATGGAGGAGCCCACGTGTTCCTGATTCTTTTTCCTTGAACCGTCTGCCAAATTTTTTTATTATTATTATTATTCTTTGAGAAACCAGTGGGTGGGCACAGATGGGAAGTGGGAAGCTGCAAAATGGAAGAAGACGTATTGGAGTGGAACGCAGAGCCAGCACCTCTCCAGGCGCGTCCTCAACGACCCAGATGGCGCGCGCTGCGCTCCGCTCTGCCTGGCACGGCCGCCTCCGCCGCGCCCCCTGCCGGCTGCCAGCGCAGAGCGACCGGGCCTGAGGCCCGGCGACCCCCGCCCCCCACCTACTTGCGACCAACCTGGAGGCCGCCGTTGAACCTGTGACCCAGGGGGTGTTCCGTGCACACAACAAACATTTTTAAAAGCATAAGAAGTTAAAAACAGTCATTGGAGCTGCTCTACAATGTTAGGCAAGTATTGATGTGTTAACATAGTTTTATACGTGCAGTTTGATGCCATTAGTAGTAAAAAGGGCCTCCTTACTTTCTACCTTCATATAAAACCCAAATTCTGCTTAGGGAAGGGGGGGTGGGGAGGCGGGTATCTCAGCACATCCAGAAAACAAAATGCAGTCGATAGCTAATGAATTCGCAGCCAATGCCATCAACTGCAGAAAGTTAGGGCAGCCTAGAATTTAGTGCGTGTCCCCATCCAAGTCAGGGGTAAGGCATTCTAACATCGGTGTACGAGGCTTTGCAGCTGGATGTTCTCAGAGCGGACAGAGGGCAGCACGCATTGACGTGCTCATCCCCTTCAAGGTTAGCTACAGCAAAGAGAAATGTTTCCAGGGGCCCTTGATGCCATCTCTGCTTTTTGCTTCTCGGAAGGAGGCATGTTGAAGAGAGGAGGGTTAGAAGGGAAGCGGCAGGACTTTGACCCATGACCTGCGCCTGGAACCTTTTCTCAGGCTCTTCCGTCCTTAGCCTCGCTGTTAGGCCGCTCTCCTCCCTTACCGTGAGGGGGAAGACAAACCGCGGGCAGGAGGCTGCTGGGAGACCTGAGGAGTGCCCCAGACTAAAGGCGGAGGCCGGGGCCCAGCCCAGGGAGATGGTCCCCAAGGCTTACTTCCGTCTTGACCCTTCCTCAAGCCCGGCCGCCTTCGTGGTGTGGCTCCGAACGTCCACACAGACCAACACGAAGACTGCAGGCTAACTCATGCCTCGGTGTCCAGATCACGGAAATAAAAACCCAGTGCCCTGAAAGCTGCTTGAGGAGACACTGGGTATGAAGGTCTGCTGTAGCGTGGCAGTTTTTAAGGTTCAGGGCAGCAGATCCTTTCCTCAAATCTGAATTGTGACCCCCTCCCTCCCACCACCTGAAAACATACAAAAGCCATTCAAAAGTCGCCATGCTGAGAGAGAGGCTTTGGAACCCGACTGCTGGCTTTGAAGCTGGCTTTGCATTTACTATTTTTGTGATCTTGAGCAAGGCACAGGCCTGTCTTGTGCCTCAGTTTCCCCAAGTGATAAAAATCCTACTTTTCACTTAATGTTGTCATGGGGATTGAATTAATTTGCATAAAGTGTGTCGAATAGTGCCTGTGACACAGTAAATGCTATCTACACATTTGTTAGTGTTATTAAGACAACAGTAAAGGAGGTCAAGGCATCCAACACATGCAACCTCATCCTTACCCTGCAGTTTCCCTCAATCACACCCAAAGCACCCTTAAGCTCTAGAACTCAGCTTGCAAACTTCTGCTGTATATATTCAAAAGCCATGCTTATTCTGGATCCTCCTAGAACTGCTCAGAATCAAATACAAATTTCAGGTTTAGCATTAAAAACGGAGATAAGCTGAAATAAAAGCCCTCCTAGGGCTACTCAAAAATGGTGCTGAGTTAGAGGCAGCCTAGGTAGCTATCAATGATTGCATTGGGAGGGGGGCATCAATCAATCAATATCTTACACAGTGTGTACTGTGTGCCAGGCAATGTGTCGGGTCACACTGGTGAAAAAACAAATTCCCCCACTCATGGAAGTTGCAGCCTAGTGGCCAAGACAGATATAGAATACTATGTTGCGGAGAGTTTTGGGGAAAGGGGAAACATGAAATGCTATGGAGCAAATAGCAAAGGGATTCTACATGATTCCGCATGAGCTAGGAAAGGCTTCCCTGGAGAAATGACATTTAATCTAAGATGACAAAAAGCAGTTCAAGTCAGCTAGGAAATGAATTTCTTTCCTGACCACGGAATGGCATGTAAAAAGGGCCAAGAAAGGAGCCCAGGAAAGGAGGTGAAAGTTGGGAGAGAGGGGTGAACAGCTGTGGAGGTGGTGAGGTGAGGAGCAGCTCCTAAGCCTGAGGGCCTCCACCTGGGCTACACAGCAGCTTCGTGGCAGCTCTGTGGCCTCCTGCTCTCTGGGTCTGGGTTACCTCACCTCTGCCTGTAGTCCACGTTCCTGTAAATATTCCCTTAAGTGTAGAAAAATTGGCCTCATGAAATATTTCCAGAGAGAATGAAAAACCATGTGATTCATGAGTAACACAAGATCACAAACTTGAACCCGGAGACATACGCTAATAAACCTGGGCTGTGCTTCCTTCCACCTTCTTTAGAAAAGTGAATTTCTGCATTTTGCTTCCAAGCACAAGCCTCCAGTCAGTCCACTGTATCAGTTTCATTTAAAAAAAAAATCATTAAAATTTTCTAAAATTGCTGAGATTTTTTTTCTTCCTTTTTATAGCATTTTTTGTAAATGAAAAAAATAATTAAGACTAATTCAGGCATTCTGGGTGAGGAAGTAAGATTTCCATTCAAGATATTTAAAACATGATATTTAATATTATGAGTTACTGACCATCCATAGCCAGACTGAACTAAAGAAGTAGCATTGATAGAAAAAATTTTATACCTCTCTTCTTTCTTATTTTACTTATTTGTTGCAAGCTCAAATAATCGGCTTTGCCTTGAAAAGTAGTTAATAGGTCAGACCTTGGTTAGACGCCCAACACCTGCCAGGATTGTAATGGGAAGAACTTCACTACCAGCTCAGAGGGACAGTTCTGGGCCCTTTGCCACCGACTAGCCAGGTGACTAGAGTCAGTTGAGTGATACGGATGACTTTGACAGACCCACTCTCGGTTAAACTAGAAAATTACACACACACACACACAGAAAAACAAAAAACAAAGCAATAGCAACAACAACAGCAACAAAATAAAACAACAAGCAAACCCTAACAACTAGCCTTGATTCGACACAAAAACCCTTCACCACTGCAGGCCGTGTGCTGACGACCATCCTGCCCGCCTGTGGACACAGCTCTCTACCTACCCTCGCCCTCTACACCGGAACAGGACCCTCCCCACATCTCTACAGTCTCTGAGCTTTAGGAAAAGAAGGAAAATGCTCACATTGCCTACCCTCCCTCATTCCACTCCCCACCAACATGCCAAATCTGTAAAGAAAATGAATTTATCTATTAAAAACAATCAGCTCATGAGTCTTGCTCCTTCCAAACCAGGCTGTTGATATTTGGGTGGTATTTACTCCTGTGCCTTTTTACCACATCATTACTGCGGAGGGAAAATAGGAGAGGAGGAAATAAGAGGGAGGCCTCTGTGGAGCTACTAGTGCTGAAACACACTCTGGAACCACAGGGGTGCTCAGCCACAGAATGCTTGGGAAAGGCATCACCAATGACAAGTCTCAGTGAATCCTCCGCTAGTAGAAAACATAGCTTCCCACCACTCTTCCTCCATGTCCCAGGGCTACCTCCAATGGAAAGAAATCCAGTGGTAAAGAACAGAACACAACCACAACCCTCTTGCCACATTTTTAGAGGAAGGACATTAGGAACTAGTGAAATTATTTTTACTCACCATAAAAAGAATGATACATTTTTTAAGGAAATGTTTTAATGATAGGTTTACCATTTTTATCTGGATCACAAACACACATGCACCTGCACACTTCAATACATTCATAAAAACCCAAGAGCAATACAAAGCCTTGAATAAAAGCAGCAGCTGGCATACATTTTTTAAACTATTCTTCTCTCAAAAACATAGTCTCGATTATTTATAAATAATAATGCGTGTTATTCACCTTCCTACCAGAAAAATAAGAGAATTAACTAAAATACATGATTTGTAAAGCCTTTCCTGAATAGAAAATAAGAGAAGCATTCACATTTATGGAAAATAGAAGCTTTAAAAATAGAATAAGGTATAGCTCTTTCTCATTTGAAAGAACATGTTAAAACCTCATAATATCAACATAATATTGTAGTTTTAGAAGAGAAGTTTCACTTCTGATTTATCTGTGTAAACCCATAGAACCTAGCCAAATCACCTAGGGGGGTGTTGGTTACATAAATGGATAAGTTTACCCTTTAAAAAAAAAAAGCCTCACCCTCAAGTATTTAAGGCCTTAAATACTGGAATCAGGAACTAACGAAAGCAGTTAGATCAATTTTACAAACGAATTCTAGTAATCCTCCGATACTCATAGGTATAAAAGTCCCTGAAGTTCTCCTGTTTAAAATGCAGACTCTTCCTTGCAGTAGCTTTTGGTTCAACAAGTCTGGTCCTGAACCCAGGAATCTGCATTTTACCGAACGCCCCAGACGATTTGGAACCTATGAAAAGTGCCCGTGGTGGCTGTTCAACACATCCTGTTGTGGTCTGATGGCTAAAATTTGTGCCTGGGCCCAGAAGGCCTGAGTGCAGTTCCCAGGGCTGCCACTGCCTAGTTTCATACCAACAGGGCACCTTGCTTCACCTCCGTGTACCTCGGTTTCAAGATCTATAAATGAGGTGTAGTTATAGTACCTGATTTTTAAATTAGTTAGTGCAAAGTCCTTAATAAAAAGTACAGGCTTAGGTATTAAGCTGTCCTACAGCCAATATGGGGAAGCCCCAGCAGTTTGTTTATTCATCATGTTTAAGACCTAGATATTTCAGAGCCAGGTCTTTTAAAATCAATCAACCCACCAACCAATCTCAATCTCTCTCTCTCCCTCTTCCTCCCGCCCCCCATATATGCACTCATCCTATTGGCTCTGTTTCTCTATAGAACCTCAATACAGCTTCGAAATCTTTCCAAGAGTCGCTACACTCCAAAAAGTCTCTAAAGGGTGGAGGGAGAGTAGGAGCGGGTTGGATCCCCAGGCTAGGGGAAGACATGGGTGAGCACAAAATGGTCTTCTCACTTGGGAGCGTACCCATCCACCTCCCAATTCCTGCTCTGGCACAGAATTTTCATGCACGGGGCAGTCCTCAGCCCTCTGCCTCTGTTTACTTGTAGAAACCTCTGAAGGTGCTGGAACTGCCTCTTCTTCAAGAATAGGCCGTGTATCCCTCAGTCAGTGCCACATAGGCCTGCGAAGGAGCAAACTCGAGACCGCCCTCCCCTCTCACCCACAGAGCCTGGGCCCATGGGTTACCTATGGCAGGTGCCCAGGAGTTTCCAAAAGGGAATCTCAAGACCTGAAGCCCCTTCCTTCCCTACCACTCACTCCCACCCCACAGACCCACCCCAGCCACAAAGGCCAGTGGTCACAAACTTGGAGAATTGTCACTTCTACCTGAGAAATCCTCTTCTTTCATTTTTTAAGCAGCGGACCTAATTTATGAGCAACTTGTTTGATTTAGAAGCAACCTGGCCCAACATATCTGCTCTTGGTTGGTTCGGGGAAGTCTTTCTAGCTTATGGAAGCTTTTCCCTGGACAGATGTCCCTTTGCTTCTCAACTTGCTTAACTTGAACTAAGGAGCATGCCCCCATCCGAATAATAAAAGCTATGGACAAAAATATTTGAATGCTAAAAGAGTATATAAAAAAATTTCAGTGCTCTTGGAGACAATGATTTTGGTGTGGTAATACATTGAGAGCAATAACTGTGACTTGTTCATCTAAAGATCTTCAGCACCTAGCTTGAAATGAGTGGGTACTCTGGAGATGTGTGAAGGATGAAGGAATAATTGAATGAATGGAATTTGCCTGGTAATTATCATATACCATAATAAGCCATGAGTAAATTGTGGGTTTTTTCCATCCTTCAGAGTCTGGGGAGCTTCAAGACTTCCCTATTTCCACTGTGCATTACTGTGTAAATTGTCTGTATCCTTTTATTTATTAAAACAATGTATATTAGGAGCTCTGTTCTTCATAAAAACTTTTCTAAAGTGATCATAATCATATAGCATGAACATTTACCTCAAAACCATAGTAAAAATAAACATCTCTAAATCTCTTGCTACAGCAATCAAGTAAACACCAAGTGTCAGTGAGTTAACTTTATGTTTTCATAATATGCTTTTTTTCTGGATTGAAGAACATATTTCTTTCAGAAGATCCAAATTTTACTGCATATATTAAAAAAAAAAGAGTAATTTGTATCACTAGAGGGAGACACAGTTTGCCAAAAAACTGCTGTCAGGCAGAAAGGAACATTTTCCAGCTCTTAAGAATAAAACAAGAGATAAACTACTACATATTGTTGCATATTCATATCATTTTGTGAATGTAATAGGTTCATAGTTAGAATCACTGAACGGATGGCTTAATTTCTTCTATCTCAGTTAACATTGAAATGCTGAGTAAAAGGTAGAAAAAGAATCGCTAAATTATAGTACGATACTAAAATTCCAATGTCATGATGTTGAAATAGAATTTTTCAAGATCCTAGGAGCATTCACCCTAACAGTAAAAAACAGTATTCAGGGGCGCCTGGGTGGCTCAGTGGGTTAAAGCCTCTGCCTTTGGCTCAGGTCAAGATCTCAGGGTCCTGGGATCGAGCCCCACATCAGGCTCTCTGCTCAGCAGGGAGCCTGCTTCCCCCTCTTTCTCTCTGCCTGTCTCTCTGCCTACTTGCGATATCTGTCTGTCAAAAAAATAAATAAAATCTTAAAAAAAAACAAACAACATCCAAAGTTTCTATCTGTGTGCCTAAGCATCTGGCTGTATGAACAGCTGCTTTTCCAATGTCAAATTGACTTAATTAATCTAAATCTTTCTCCCAGTAAAGGAAGTCAAGGCTGCATTCTGTGTTCACATCACCATGTAAAATGTAAGGCCTGACAGTGACATGTTGTTGTAGGAGTAAATTGTCAGATTTCCCGATCTTAATCAGAAGAGCAACTAACAGTATACTTCTTCCCTTTCTTGTGATGTTTACATATATGTATGGGTTTATGTTTAAGTCACAGCTCAGTAAAAATAAAGAGAATATGCGTACGCTTCAGGCAGCTGGATTTATTTTGTTTTGTTTTTTACATGTGAGCAACTTAATTCATTTACATTTCCTACTTGGCCTCTGAAGACTTGGATTTTTAATGCCTATTATAGAAGTTTATGGTCTGGAGCATGTCAGAATCTGTAAGCAATGGTAACTTGGAAAAGGCAAAAAGTGTTAGTCAAGAAGTGATAACAATCTAAAACTCACAACTGAGGCACACAATTAATGCTCAACTTAAATAAGAAAAAAAAAATCCACCTAATACTTGAATAGCCTCCCTCCCTGCCCTTCCTCCTCTGTGACTCTGCTCCTGTCTTTCTCTTCACTTCTTGTGCATTTTCCTTTCCTTAAACCAATTCTCTCCCCTTTCTCCAAATCCCTATTTTCACTGTCTTATCTATATTTAGTGAAATACAATATTTTTATCTTAGTACTTGTTCTACTTATTGAATATGTCATATTCTTCATTTTTTATTTAAAAATAATATTGATTTAATATGTCTCACTTAAAAACTAAGTTTATGGGGCAACTGGGTGGCTCAGTGGGTTAAGCCACTGCCTTCCGCTCGGGTCATGATCTCAGGGTCCTGGGATTGAGTCCCGCATCGGGCTCTCTGCTCAGCGGGAAACCTGCTTCTCTCTCTCTCTCTGCCTGCCTCTCTGCCTACTTGTGATCTTTCTCTGTCAATTAAATAAAATCTTTAAAAAAAAATCTAAGTTTATTTCCTTTTACACCTGTCACGTCATTTGATTTTTTTTTTCCTTTGTAATTCAATGATTGATCTTCAGTAAAAACAGTTCTACCCCTCTCCACCTTCCCTTTAAACCTGGCTAATTATATGTGACAGTTAACTTTTCTGACTAGTAGTTGTACTCACTTTTTTTCAGACCACTGTATTTCCCAAGAAATTCTAGAGAGAAGTACAAGAGCATGAGGAGAGATGGTGGCAAAATTACCCTCTGTCACAGCCACTCACTGGAGAGAATGTCATTGGGTACCTGGGGATACAACAGAAAAGAACTGATGGGGGAAAGTGCCACTGCCTACAAGCCGGTCCCAAAGAAATGCCATCTTATAACTGGGGAACTTGAAAAGGAAGCCTGCATACCCAGCGATAAGGGTACACTGTTGGTGCCATAAAACAAATCCTACACAGGGAACAGCTCCTGGGATAAGAAGGGGTGGGCTGGGGCACCTGGGTGGCTCAGTGGGTTAAGCCTCTGCTTTCAGCTCGGGTCATGATCTCAGGGTCCTGGGATCGAGCCACACGTCGGGCTCTCTGTTTGGCAGGGAGACTGCTTCCTTCTCTCTCTCTGCCTGCCTCTCTGTCTACTCGTGATCTCTCCCTGTGTTGAATAAATAAATAAAATCTAAAAAAAAAAAAAAAAAAAAAAAAAAAAAAAGGGGGTGGGCTGTGTCTCTATGCCGTGGAGAGTACCTGCACCTCCACGCTTCCCAACACTGAAGCAGAGACCTCAGGGTAATCAGCATCACAGGCAGACAGCTCATCTTCCCAAGAGTGGTCTTGAGAAAGTCAGATTTGCCAGAGTGGCATGTGTGTGAGAATAATGATATTACTTTTTTGTTTTTAATTTAAATTCCATAAGCCAACATATAGTACATCATTTGCAGCCTAGCTTAGCTTGTAATTACATAGCAAAGGAGGGAACAAGAAACAGGAAAGTGCACTTGGCACTGATCAGAGCACAGCGTGAGTTCTAACTCTTGCCTCCTTGGGAGCTCTCTTTCACTGCTGGCCTCACTGCCTGCTCCTAGAGCCGTCACCCACTAAGCTGTGAGGGGGGGTAGACCCCCCTCTCCTGTTATTTGTTTGAAATTTACTGCTGGGACTGGAAAATCAATCTCAGTCAGCACTATTCCCTCCATGCTAGAAACAGTACTTTAAAAGTTGGAGCTAAACAGAAAACACAACCTGTCAATAACATTTGTAAGTGTGTTTTTGAAAATACCGAGAAGAAAACTTCAGTGGAGTATAACAATCCAATTCATTTATAAAATAATAGTAGCACTATAATAAAGCTTACACTTTTTCTATAGTTTCACAGTTGTGGTATACAGTTGACCCTTGAACAATGGGGGGTCAAGGTGCAGACTCCCAACAACTGCAGGGTATTTGAAAATCCATGGACAACTTTTGATCTTCCCCCCAAATCTAAGTACTAATAGCCTACTGTTGATCCGAAGCTTTACTGACAACATAAACAGCTGATCAATACATATTTTGTACATTATATGTATCATACACTATATTCTTACCATAAAGTAAGTTAGAGAAAAGAAAGTGCTATTTAGAATGTCATGGGGGTGGGGAGCCCGGGTGGCTCAGTGGGTTAAAGCCTCTGCTTTCAGCTCAGGTCATGATCCCAGGATGCTGGGATGGAGCCCCGCATCGGGCTCTCTGCTCAGCAGGGAGCCTGCTTCCTCCTCTCTCTCTCTCTCTGCCTGCTTCTCGGCCTACTTGTGATTTTTGTCTGTCAAATGAATAAATAAAATCTTAAAAAAAAAAAAAAAAGAATGTCATAGGGAAGAGAAAATACATTCACAGTATTGTACATAGTATTTACTGAAAAAAAAAAAATTCATGTGTAAGTTGACCGGTGCATTTCAAACCTATGTTGCTCAAGGGTCATTGATACTTTAGACAGGGCAAGAGAAGAGGGGACATTGGAATTTATAACACATCGTTTTAGGGTGACTTCCCATCTTCCCTGGGAAATATTCCAAATTAGATATCAAAGCCAGCTGTTTTCCTCCAGATGTTTTTGGAGATCGCCAATGTACATTTAGTCTGAGATTTAAGCTGCACACAGGGATTTAAAAAACATAAAATAGCTCTTTTATGATGCATTTAAATTAATTTCTTTTAGCATTTAGAATAAAAGGAAGAACAGATGGTGAAGACTTAGTTTAAAGTGTCAGCCATTAAAATAATCTTAACTGGAAAGTGAGTTTTCCATAACAGGAATTCATGCACCATGGAGTTGAGGCAAAGTTTTAAAATGACCCACAGAGTAACAGAATCTATATCATTGCCATTATATTCCATACACTATACAGATGTAAAAGAAATAATTCAGGATTTCCATAGTATGTTGGAATTCTAAAAATGGTGGGCTATCAACCAGAAAGTAACTGAAAAAATATTGATATAATTGCAGATTATTTTCTTCCAAATTTTACTTAGATTTTATAACTGTTCAAAGTTTTAGATCTCTAGCAGTTAGTCTTCATTTATATGTAGTCCATATATGTCTTCCATTCATAGGCAGAACAGTGTTTTATATATATATATTTTAATATGACAATGTTATTTATGACTTCTATGTTTTGAGTTACATAGTTCCTTTCTTTACACAGCATTTTTAAACAGAATAATGCAACGAAATTGCACCTCCAAATATATTTTAATAAATAAAGTGATTTCTGTCTCCAAATATATTTTAACAATTTCTTAGAAATTTCCCCAAATTATCTTTTTGAGTATGTACATAATTTAATACACATACATTTGGTGTATATTTACTACATATATTACTGCGATCTCACGTACCCCACACACATACCACACACACACACCTGTAACCCCTCCCCCTTCTACACACACACTCACACAGTGTCTTGCTAAATGTTATAACCCTGCAGCTGTTGAACTCCAAATGCTGAGTCAGTAATTTTTGGCTAACAGATTCTGACAATACCTATAATCTTATTGATAACTCCCAGTGAGAAAATGATTGTTAGTGATGGTAATGGAGCCAGAGTTTGATGAAAGGGGCTGGGGTTGGCCCAGTAATAATAGCTGAGGCATAAAGTTTAAACCTCTTTATTGCGTAGCTGACCCCAATTACATCTCAAGACAAATAACACCCTTTACTCAAACACCTGGTACCAAATGTGGCCACTTCAAATTTCTCCCTCGTGGGAGCCTGTAATCATTTTGGGACTGTTGGAACAATGAGCATTAATTGCCAGTCTTGTGTTTGATATGCTGGACCTCAATGAAGTTGAGCAAATTATTTTTTTTAATGCTTTAGTTTACTGAGCATAATTTTTAAAAGCACTTCCCTTAACTAATGCTTTGTTAAAAAAAAAAAATTAAATGATGCCACAAGCCAAGGTGGATATTATGCACATAATGAATAGTTCATGCAAAATGCTGTGTACTCCCCAATGACACGTGAAAATACTGGTTACATTAAGTGATAACTGTATTTATTTCAAAAATGATAAAAATCACCCAAAATATGAGGAATTGCCACTTGGCACTAATACAGAACATTTGAACACTATAAGATGACTTTGCACTAAAGTGTAGAAAAACATTTTTATTTATTTTTAAAAGACTTATTTATTCTTTTTTTTTTTTTTTTGAGAGAGAGAGAGAGATGTACGAGGGGGGAGGGGCAAAGGGAAAGGGAGGAGAGAATCTCAAGCACACTCCCTATTGAGCACTGAGACTAACCCTGACGTGGGGCTCCATCTCACCACCCTGAGATCATGACTTGAGTCAAATACCAAGACTCATGCTTAACTGACTGAGCCACCCAGACACCCCCAGAAAAACATTTTTAATTCAAGATTTCTGGAAGGAAAGACCCCACGTCTCAAGTTATATTTCATGTAAATAGCAAAGGTCTGGGATTGAGCTCTGGAATCAGACTGGCAGAGGTTAGACTCATCTTGGTTATTTTAGGCATGTTACTTAGCCTTCCCACATTTCAGTTTTCTCATCTATAAAACAGGGTAATAATAACACCTGTTTCAAATAAATTAATAAGTGTAAGGAAACTGGCACTACATCTGGTCTACAGGAACATTCCATTTTTAGAGGTTTTTTTGTTTGCTTGTTTTTTGGGTGTTTTTGCTTTGTTTTGTTTTTTAGAGAGATGAGGAGCAGAGAGAGAGGGACAAGCAGACTCTCAGCTGAGCATGGAGCCCCATGCAGGGCTTGATGTCCCAATGCTGAGATCATGTCCTGAGCCGAAATCGAGTCAGACATTCAAATGACTAAGCCACCCAGGTGCCCCTCAATTTGTAGTTTTCTTATTAAGATTATGGAAGAAGAAAAGGCTCCAGTAAGGACTATGGAACTCTTTAACTGAATGAAACAAATTATTTGCCTTTAGTGAAGTGCTGGGACAAACATTGACAGACCTACCCTATTTCTGTTTTGCGCTTATTTGTTTATTATTTCATTTGTTTATCAATCAAAACCCCCCTTTATGTCAGACCCTGGACTAAGAATATATTTCTGTCCTCAACATGGTTATAATCTCAATCCATTTTTAGGATGAGAAACTCAGGGCTATGAATTGAATGTTTGTGTCCCCCCAAAATTCATATGTTGAATGCTTAATCCCTGATGTGACTACATTTGGAATTGGAAGCTTTTGAAAAGTGGCTAGTATTAGATGAAGTCATGAGAGTGGGTCTGCAGATGGGACGGAGGCCCTTATAAGAAGAGAAGACGAGAGGCCCTCTCCTTTTGCCTATGAGGATGAAGCAGGAAGGTGGTCGGGGTGGAAAGCCTGCCCCTCCAAGCTGTGGTTGTGACCCTGCCACTCCAGTGGTTCTAGAAGGCAATCCCTTAAGGTCTCGTGGGATTTGCCTTGCTAAGTTTTCAACTTGCTTGGGATCTAGAAATCTTTTCTTCCTTCTGATATCTCACTTGTAGAATCAGAATGTCTATCCTACACCTGTCCCACCAATGCATTTTAGAAACAAATAATTTATCTAGTTTCACTAGTTCACAGCTGGAGAGGGATTTTTGCCTCAGGATGAATCGTACTCAGAGTCTCTCCCATATCTGATTTTGATGCTATTTCCCATATCTGATTTACATGCTATTTAGATAAGACTTTGGAATTCAGAGTTGATGCTAGAACAAGGTAAGACTCTTGGCATCATTGGGATGGAATGAATGTATTTAGCAAGTGAGAAGGACATGAATCCCCGGGGACAGGGACAGAATGCTCAGAACTGAATTTTTGCGTTCCTCCCAAAATTCATAGGTTGAAGCCTTAATCTTCTATGTGATGGTATTTGGAGATTGGCCCTTTGGGAAATAATTAGAATTATGTTATGTCATAATGGGATTAATACCCTTGTAAAAAAAGGAAAAGACTGGAGATATTGCTCACTCTCTGTCTCTCTCTCTCTCTCCCTCTCTTCCTCTCTCTCCCCCTTCTCTCTTCTTATCCCCTTTTCTCCTCCCTTCTTTCTCCCTTCATGAACCAAGGGAAGACCATGTAAGGACATAATGAGAACGTGACTGCCTGCAAATCAGGAAAAGGGACCCCACCAGACATTGAATCTGCCAGCACCTTGATCATAGACTTTCTAGCCTCCAGAGTTGGCACTCTGATCGCACCACTGTGAATTCCTGCTCAGAATCATGGCAGCTGGAGGTATTATGGGCCTGGGAGTACAGGGGAAGAGTGTAGAGCCTCGGGAGAGAAGGATAAGAGAACACCTAATGGACGTCGAATATCATGAAAGGGCAGCAAGTTGTGCAGTGGCCTGAGCAAGAATACATTGTCCTTCAGCATCACACTTACTAGTTATGCTACATAGTTTGTTCATTCATTATTTCATAGATCAAGGTCAGGCTTACTAAACTGGTGGTCCATCTTGCTCCCCAGATCTTTTCTTGCCATTCAATACCCATTCAGTCTTTCTCTTGCTTATAATTATGTCCCTTGCTTTCCTTCTGGCTTATTTAAGTCTGCCACTAGCTGTTGTGAAAGGATTTATATTTCAACCCAAGATTTGAACTAGGTAACAGTACAAATAGAATGGGGTAACCAAAGAAATCGATAATGATTTATTGGTACTTCCTGAAAGCAATACCAAAAGACAGGATGAATTCTCCTCATTACACTACAACAGTGTTAAAATTTGAAGAAACCAAAGGTACTGAAATTAAGAGTGAAGCAATATTAGGATATGACAAAGAGAACAAAAACAGTCAAAATAGGAATGCTGGAAGATATCCAGTGTCTATGTGTAAGTGCTAGGATAACCAGCTTGTGCTAGTTTGCCCATGACTTTTCTAGTTTTAGCCTAAGAGTCCCCAGTAGGGAGTCCCTTAGCCCTGGACAAAGTGGGAAGTTTTGTCTCTAAAAATACATACAAGTTTAGTTGTCTGTTTTCTCTTCAGTTATTTTTCCTTACAATAGCATATTACTTTGTTTATTCAGTTAGTATTTATTAAGAGTTATGGCAGCAAGGCCTCATTCTAGGTGCAGACACGGTGGTCTGTCACAGAGAGACTAGGCCACTGTTTTCATATAGCTTATTTTTCAGTAAGGAAGGCAGAGATAACCAAGAAATTGAGATAGAGTGTGACGTCAGGGAGTAGGAGCACTCAGAAGGCACTTGGAGGCAACACTTGGACTGATCCCTGGATACCAAGAAGGAGCCAGTCATGGGAATATCTGGGGAAGCACATTGCAGGAAAGGGGAGAGCCAGGGAAAAGCAGGTGGCAGAGAGGCACTGGTGTTCTTGTCAATGGTGGGAAGGCAAGCAGGGTCTGAGAATATTGGCCAAGGGCAGAGTGGAATGAGACATGCTCAGGACAGAACCAGATCATAGAAGACACTGGGGAATTTGAGGCAGGGAAGTATGATAGATACTGAGGTTCTTATGACCCAATTTACTTTTTTAAAATATAACTGAAAACTATGTGGAGAATGGACTATAGGGCAATAAAAGCAGGAGGAGGACCAAGTAGAATTCTGTTGAGCATGGTGGCTGCCTAGGCCAGTGGAAGGTTCTGTCACTAATTCCCATGTACGGAGAGTGGAGATTTCCCATACCAACAAACAACTCACCAAAATCAATTGGCTGTTCTACTGGGTATCCACTCAATTCTGACACTACCTAGAGATAGTGTGAGATCTTACCAGTTAAGGGCTCAGTCCTACAAGACTGCCCTCCCCTGCCACCCACTTCAGATCTGAACTGTAAGTCCAATTTTGGACTTCTGACCAACAGGCCATAGATCAGAGGTTCTTGGGTTTGATAAATTTGGGTAAATTGCCAGAGCAGCTCACAGAACTTAGGGAAACAGTTCACTTACTAGATCAACAGTTCGTTTATAAAAGAATATAACTCAGGAACAGCCATATGGAAGAGATGCACATGGCAAGGTATGGGAAAGGGACACAGAGCTTCCATGACTTCTCCAAGGGTGCCACCTGCCAGGACCTCCATGTGTTCATCACCCTAGAAGCTCTCCAAACTCTGCCCTTTTGGGGTTTTAAGGAGGCTTCATTCCATGGGCATGATTGACTAAGTCACTGACCATTGGTGATCTCTTATTATAGATCGCCACATCACACCCAGTGGCCCTCAAATTATGGTTCCCAAAGCAGCAGCTTCAGCACTGCCTGGAACGTGTTGGTAGAGATGCAACCTTCTTGGCTCTACCCCCAACCTCCTGGGTCTGAAATCCTTCGTTGTATAGCCCAGGAATCTGTGGCTTACCAAGACTTCCAGGTGAATCTCATGCAGGTTAAGTGTGAGGGCCTCTGGTCAACGGCCAAGACTGGGTGCACATTAGAATCACCAAGGTAGGTTTTTAAAACAACCAGTGCTGGTGCTGAACTTCAGACAGATTAAGTCAAGATGGCAAAAAAAAAAAAAAAAAAAAAAAAAAAAGGAAAGAAAAGAAAAGATAAAAAGAAAGATTTTGAAGAACATTGCTGATAGATTAGAACTATGGAGAAAGGGAAGGAAAGGAAACATCAAATACTTAGAAAAATGAAAGGTTCTGGTAGAAAAGCTAAAAGACCCTAAGATCACGGTGTGCTTAAACGTTTCATAATACCATGTAAGAACGTAATACATTGGGCTAACATGCCACAGATACAGTCATCTCCCCAAACCTCAGCTCTATCCAGGACCTTCCCATGCTTATCCTCCTCCTGCCAGCAACTCAAACCTCAGCTCCCTCAGTACGACATTTAGGATTACCCATAAATGGGCTCCTACTTGCCAAGTCAGTCTTGTTTTTTTAAGATTCTTGGTCTTGACCTTGGAGCACAGCCTATTAACTTGTGTATTATTCACTGAATACAAAAGGAGCAATCCTTGTTTCTTTGTCTGTAATATAAAATTTTGTATCTAGCAAGAATTTATTTTGATACAAAAAGCAAGACAGATATCAAGATTTCTTTTTCTCCAAGTGTCTTGATAGTCATTGAATAAATAATCTCTTCTTCAAGAATCCTCCAATGCTCTTTTAAATATATAATGGATTCTCCTGTCGAATCTGTGTCTATTTTTGGGTGTTCTGTTTTGTTCTATGTATCGGTCATCTCTTCTGGCCTTAGCTATAAAACATTTCAGTTGCTGTAGCTGCCCAGTCCCATGTTCTTGTGATAATATTCTTTACTGGGGATCTTCAGAACCTTTAATCAGAAATGTTCTCTATATCAAGATCAACTAGAAAACCACTTGTTATCTCATTTGTTTCCATTACAGTAAGGGCTGTTTTGGGAATCCTTACTTTTCCCATCCCCAGATAGTAAACTGTAGGCAAAAATTATATTTTGTTATTTCTTATATTCCCCAGAGTATCTATATTCTGTGAGGATGCTCAGTGTCCAACTGCCACAGAAAGCTCAAAAAGCAATTCAGGGAGGTGCTAAATTAAAAGGCATGAAGACAGTTCTCTTAACACAAAGTTAGATAACAGGCTGCCTGGGATGAAGGTCAACCTTGGCAGGAAATAAAGGAAGCAAGCTCACATAGCAAAGTGATCTGCCGAGTGGTGCAGATTGGGGGGGTGCTTTTATCCTCTTATGTTGGAGTACTGCTTGATCTGTAGCTGCTCCCACGTGCTCTCTCCGAAGCCTGGCTTAGAAATACAATCTTTCACTTTTGTGTTATGCACGAGTTACACACACCCACACCCTGACATTGAGCCAGGCTCAATGACTTGGGACATCCTCAACACAAAGATAAACTTGGAATCTAGCAATATACACCACTCCATTTCCCTTCCAGGTTAAACTAGAAAACTACGCCTCACTTTAGTTCTGAGCTGTCTGTGAAGGTGCTTCTGCACATGTTATAGGAGGAGTCTATGTTACCACTTGAACCAGGGCAACCTCCCTCTAATGGCCAGAACAGTCCCTGGGTGGGATGTTGGGCACAACAAAACACATACTAGGGTCTCTGTTATTTCCCATAGAACCTTTCTGGGAAGTCTGAAAACACAAGAGAATTTCCAGCTCTCACTAATTCCAGGGTATCAGTGGATACAAGAGCGTCGACTGACCGTTGGTATCAGCACAGCTCAATATGGTGGGCCCAGCGCTTGTGTCCACTGAGCACTTGCAATGTGACTCCATCCAATTCAGATGTGCTTTAAATGTTTAAATATACACTGGATTTCAAAGATGAGGTATGAATTTTTTTTAAAGGCCAAACAAGTCATTAATCATTTTTATATTGAGGCTCCTGGGTGGCACAGTTGCTTAAGCATCCAACTCTTGGTTTTGGCTCAGGTCGTGATCTCAGGGTCATAAGATCAAACCCACAATTGGGCTTTGTGCTCAGCCTAGAGTTTTCTTGAGACACTGTCTCCCTCAGCCTCTGCCCCTCTGCCCCCCCAAATAAGTAAATAAATCTTTAGAAAATAATTTTTGTATTTTTGTATTGATTGCATGTTGAAATGTTAATCTTTTGGACATATTAAGCTCAATAAAATGTATATTTTTTCCTTTTACTCATTCCTTTTTTTTTAGTGTGATCATTATAAAATGTTAAATTCCATATGTAGCTTGTATCTGTGGTTCAGATTGTGTTTTTATTGGACAACACTCATCTATATGGTTGTCTAACCACATAAGCAGAGACCGGTTCAGTACGGTTGTCTAATAAGATGGGGAATTGTCGAGTCCTCCCTCCACCTAAGTTTGCATAGTGTGTCTGATGGAATTAGCTGTCCATTTTCTTTTTAATTCAAAAAATAAATATGAATTTCTTTATTTCGAGCAGTGAATCAACTTGGTCCAAAGAGTGAAGCTCATGATACACAGCTGGAGAAGATGCACAGCTCTGCTCCCTCAGAGGACAGAATTGCTTATTTCCATGAGCAAAAAACCCAAAAATGAACAAAAACGGGTCTCACCAGAGTTACCCAAGATTATCTGTCTTCATATTTGCATAAAATTTGTCCTCAGAGACTATAGACGTGATGAATAGATGCGTTTTTGATTGCTGCTTCATTTGGGCTCTCAAAGCAGGGGGTTTAGGTGCAAACAGCAGCTCTAACATTTGTCATTTGTGTGACCTTGGATGAGGCACTCACCTTTTCTAATCCTCACTCTTGACATCCGCAAAATAAGAGTAGTAATACCCATCCATAGTGTTGTTATAATGATTAAGTTAATCCTGCTAAGCTCCCGAGAACTATTATTTCAAAAACTCAACAACTCTTATTTCTTTTTTTTTTAATTTTTTTATAAACATATGTTTTTATCCCCAGGGGTACAGGTCTGTGAATCACCAGGTTTACACACTTCACAGCACTCACCAAAGCACATACCCTCCCCAATGTCCATAATCCCATCCCCTTCTCCCAAAACCCCTCCCCCCAGCAAGCCTCAGTTTGTTTTGTGAGATTAAGAGTCACTTATGGTTTGTCTCCCTCCCAATCCCATCTTGTTTCATTTATTCTTCTCCTACCACTTAAGCCCCCATGTTGCATCACCACTTCCTCATATCAGGGAGATCATATGATAGTTGTCTTTCTCTGCTTGACTTATTTCGCTAAGCATGATATGCTCTAGTTCCATCCATGTTGTCGCAAATGGCAAGATTTCATTTCTTTTGATGACTGCATAGTATTCCATTGTGTATATATACCACATCTTCTTGATCCATTCATCTGTTGATGGACATCTAGGTTCTTTCCATAGTTTGGCTATTGTGGACATTGCTGCTATAAACATTTGGGTGCACGACGTGCCCCTTGGGATCACTATGTTTGTATCTTTAGGGTAAATACCCAATAGTGCAATTGCTGGGTCATAGGGCAGTTCTATTTTCAACATTTTGAGGAACCTCCATGCTGTTTTCCAGAGTGGCTGCACCAGCTTGCATTCCCACCAACAGTGTAGGAGGGTTCCCCTTTCTCCGCATCCTCGCCACCATCTGTCATTTCCTGCCTTGTTGATTTTAGCCATTCTGACTGGTGTGAGGTGATATCTCATTGTGGTTTTGATTTGTATTTCCCTGATGCCGAGTGATATGGAGCACTTTTTCATGTGTCTGTTGGCCATCTGGATGTCTTCTTTGCAGAAATGTCTGTTCATGTCCTCTGCCCATTTCTTGATTCGATTATTTGTTCTTTGGGTGTTGAGTTTGCTAAGTTCTTTATAGATTCAGGACACTAGTGCTTTATCTGATATGTCCTTTGCAAATATCTTCTCCCATTCTGTCAGTTGTCTTTTGATTTTGTTAACTGTTTCCTTTGCTGTGCAAAAGCTTTTGATCTTGATGAAATCCCAATAGTTCATTTTTGCCCTTGCTTCCCTTGCCTTTGGCGTTGTTCCTAGGAAGATGTTGCTGCGGCTGAGGTCGAAGAGGTTGCTGCCTGTGTTCTCCTCAAGGATTTTGATGGATTCCTTTCGCACATTGAGGTCCTTCATCCATTTTGAGTCTAATTTTGTTGTGTGGTGTAAGGAAATGGTCCAATTTCATTTTTCTGCATGTGGCTGTCCAATTTTCCCAGCACCATTTATTGAAGAGGCTTTTTTCCATTGGACATTCTTTCCTGCTTTGTCGAAGATGAGTTGACCATAGAGTTGAGGGTCTATTTCTGGGCTCTCTATTCTGTTCCATTGATCTATGTGTCTGTTTTTGTGCCATTACCATGCTGTCTTGATGATGACAGCTTTGTAATAGAGCTTGAAGTCCGGAATTGTGATGCCACCAATGTTGGCTTTCTTTTTCAATATCCCTTTGGCTATTCGAGGTCTTTTCTGGTTCCATATAAATTTTAGAATTATTTGTTCCATTTCTTTGAAAAAGATGGATGGTACTTTGATAGGAATTGCATTAAATGTGTAGATTGCTTTAGGTAGCAGAGACATTTTCACAATATTTATTCTTCCAATCCAGGAGCATGGAACATTTTTCCATTTCTTTGTATCTTCCTCAATTTCTTTCATGAGTACTTTATAGTTTTCTGAGTATAGATTCTGTGCCTCTTTGGTTAGGTTTATTCCTAGGTATCTTATGGTTTTGGGTGCAATTGTAAATGGGATTGACTCCTTAATTTCTCTTTCTTCTGTCTTGCTGTTGGTGTAGAGAAATGCAACTGATTTCTGTGCATTGATTTTATATCCTGACACTTTACTGAATTCCTGTATAAGTTCTAGCAGTTTTGGAGTGGAGTCTTTTGGGTTTTCCACATATAGTATCATATCATCTGCGAAGAGTGATAATTTGACTTCTTCTTTGCTGATTTGGATGCCTTTAATTTCCTTTTGTTGTCTGATTGCTGAGGCTAGGACTTCTAGTACTATGTTGAATAGCAGTGGTGATAATGGACATCCCTGCCATGTTCCTGACCTTAGCGGAAAAGCTTTCAGTTTTTCTCCATTGAGAATGATATTTGTGGTGGGTTTTTCATAGATGGCTTTGCGAAAATACTCAACAAAATACTAGCCAATAGGATTCAACAGTACATTAAAAAGATTATTCACCACGACCAAGTGGGATTTATTCCAGGCCTGCAGGTTGGTTCAACATCCGCAAATCAGTCAATGTGATACAACACATCAATAAAACAACTCTTATTTCTTAATGGTGTCATTATTACCTTGCCTGTGTCTATGCATCTTACAGCAATGAGATTATTGATTTTAAAACATCAGAATATTGTATCTCAGTTTTAAACAAAGCTCAGATTCATGGACATAGAAGTGGGGAACAATTATCAGAATTCCTGTTATCTTACTTTGTGCCCAAGTACACATCCTGGGCAGAAATTCCAAAATAGGCTTCAAAGTAGAGTACTTCTATTTCCATTTAAATAGTAAGATAAAATTATATAACAGGCACTTTAATTTGTTACTTTAAATATATAATTCTTTATTTGTCTCCTAGTTCTGCTGCAACTACTTATTATAAGGTTAGTGGTTTCAGACAACAGTTTTATTCTCTTATAGTTGGGGAGGTTAGAATTCCAAAATTAGTTTCACTGGGGGGCACCTGGGTGGCTCAGTGAGTTGAGCCTCTGCCTTCCGCTCAGGTCATGATCTCAGGGTCCTGGGATCGAGTCACATATTGGGCTCTCTGCTTGGCAGGGAGCCTACTTCCCCCTTCTCTCTCTCTGCCTGCCTCTCTGCCTACTTGTGATCTCTGTCAAATAAATAAAATCTTTAAAAAAAATTAGTTTTACTGGGCTAAAATCAAGATGTTGGCAGAGCTGCCTCCTTTCTAAGGGCTGAGGTGAGAATTGGTTTCCTTGCCTTTCTCAGCTTTGAGTGGCCACCTATAATCCTTGCATGTGGTCCCTTCATAACTCTTCAAAGGGCATCACTCATGCTTTCCTCTTATAAGGACCCATGTGAATACATCTGACCCACCCAGATAATCCAGACTGATCTCTCATCTTAAGATCCTTAACTTACTCACACCTGCAAAGTCCCCTCTGCTAATATGTTAACACGGTTCTGGAGATTTGGGTGTGGACATATTTTGGAGGCCATTATTTGGTCTGCCGCAAATTCCAAAACAGAATTTCTTTAGAATATACACATTCTTGGGGCACCTGGGTGGCTCAGTCAGTTAAGTATCTGACTCTTGATTTCCACCCAGAGAATCATCTCAGGGTCATGGGATTGAGCCCTAGGTCAGGCTCTGAGCTCAGCAGAGAGTCTGCTTCTCTCCCTTTCCCTTTGCCCCTCCGCCTACTCTCTCTCTCTCCCTGTCTCTCAAATAAAGAAATAAATCTTTTTTAAAAAGAGTATATATGTTCTTGTTATGATTTTTGATGGAAAGCACTAGATTTAGCCTGAGTACCTCCCTTAACCATAAAATGTTATGATACAAAATAAAGAGACTCACCAAGCTCAGCTCCAGTCAAGTTTCTCCCCACTCCCCGCCTGTCCTCACCTGTCTTGGCCTCTCCCTGCCTCCCCACCAGCAGCCCCTTCCACATACCCCTACTTTCTACAACAGTAGTCCCCATTCATTTAGGTATCCATGCTTGTGCTATCTTTATCCCTACCAGCCCACTTCTTTCATCCTCTAAATCCCCATAAAATGTCATTCGATGACATTCATCATATTCTGCCTCTAGTTTATTTGTGCCCATTGATTAGAGGAATATATACAATTTTTGATTCTTCCTTAATTCTTCAGAGTACCTGAACACTAGTACGTGAAATGGTGCTCAGCATTACTAATCTTCAGGGAAATGCAAATCAAAACCACAATGATAACACCTCACACCTGTCAAAATGGTTATTATTCAAAAATAAAAAGATAACAACTGTTGGCATGGATGTGGAGAAAAGGGAACCCTGGTGAACTGTTGGTAGGAATGCAAATTGATATAGCCACTATGGAAAACATTATGGAGGTTCCTCAAAAAAATTACAAATGGAACTACTGTATGATCCAGTAATTCCACCTCTACTTACTTATTCAAAGGAAATGAAAGCACTATCTCAAAGAGATATCTGCACTTCATGTTTATTGCGGCTTTATTCACAGTAGTCAAGATCTAGAAACAACTTAAGTGTCCATCAACAGATGAATGGATACAGAAAATGTGATCTACCTATTTATATTTATAGATATGTGATAGATAGATAGATAGATAGATAGATAAAGAACAATAGGGATGAAAATGGGAGATATATGCTGAGTGAAATAAGCCAGATACAGAAAGACAAATGCTGTGTGATCTTACTTTATACAGAATCTAAAAAAGTTGAACCCATTGTAACAGAGAGTAGAATGATGGTTACTAGAGGATAAGGGGTGGGGGGAAATGGGGAGTTGTTGATCAAAAGGCACATTAAGTTATATATATATATATATAGATATGTAGTTATAAGATGAATAAGTTTTGGAGACCTATGGTTCAGCATGATGATGATGGTTAATAATATACTGCATACTTGGAAGTTGCTAAGAGACTAAATCTCAAGTATTCTTACCACAGAGGAGGAAAAAAAGGCAACTATGTAAGATGTTAGCTATGTTAATTAGCTTAATTGTGGTAATCATTATGGAAATTAATTATAGGAAACCTCACTAAAATGGAGTCAAGAAGTTTTAGCAGGGGGAGCTCTCACACCTTACCACTCTAAGTCAATTGTAAGCCCAATAGAAAGAGACAGGGACTTGACCTTACATAGACTTGACCTTGCACATGAATACAACTCTACTACTCCAGCTGGAGGGGACATTCCACACAATAGCCAATGAGAAGCCACCATACTTCAAATTCACAGTTTACTCCAATGAACTTTAGCTCATAATAGCCTTTCAAACTTACCCCTTTTCTCTTAAAAAAAAAAAAAAAAAGCACACCTCCTAAGGACTTGCCTATGCTTTTGCCACAGATGCTTGTTCCAGATTGCAATTCTCTTTTACTCCTGAATAAACCCATCTTTTGGTGGTAAAATAACCGGAAGTTTTACTTTTAGATTAACATAATTCCACAATATATATGTATGTTAAAATATCACATTGTACACCTTACCTATACATAATCATACTTCAGTAAAGCTAGAAAAAATTTAGCAGACATAAAACAAGGCACTACGATCCATAATTTAGAGATAAAGAAGAACAGACGCAGAAATATCAGAGATGATGAGATTAACAAATAAGAATATTAAAATGACTATTATAAATATGCTTCTTGTATTCAAGAATCTAGAGGGAAATACAAATATAATTGAATGATTAAAAGGAGACATGAAAAAGATTAAGATACAACTTGTGCAGATAAAAAATATATCTGAAATAAGAAATACACTGGATGGACATAAAGGATATTATTATGATAATTTTTCAGTGTATCAATCTAATCATTAAATATAAGTCATTGGATCATCTTTACTCATAAAAACAAAAGCTTTTCAGTGGCTCAACAAAGAAAAAACAGCACATTGTTGGTGATATTTCTAAGCTGGAAAGTCCTGGCCATCACCGTGCCATGAAACCTAGATGCACTCCAATTTCATGAACATTGATGCTATGGATTATTGAGGCACACTTGACTATGCATGTCAGAATCCACGATTTTAATTAAAGTTATGATGTGAACAAAGAGTGTCCATTAGACAAGAAGAATTTGGTCTTGGCAAGTGATATTTGCATCAATTTGCTTAATTAGATCAGTACTTTTAAAACAATTTGTAAAGCATAGGATTAAAGGCCTGAATTTCAAAGGATTTAGCAGAAGCCACAATCATGGTTTCAAACAAATCATCTGCAAGAAATTGTAGGCTGAAAATAGCAATTAGCAGCCCACAGAAAAAATTTTAATGGAGACCATTTCTATCCATTGAATAACCATGTATAATATGGCTTGGCTTGAATCACTGATAACTTAACCTTCACCAAATTTTTCAGAGTGGAAGCAAACTGCCCCTCTTGTTTATTTCAGACTAGATTTCAAACAAAAATTAATCCCAGGTGCAAAAATATTCTGTGTCGCTTTGGCTTTGGGGGGAAAGCAACAAAGGAGGCAGGGTTGGCAAATCTCACTCTTAGCCTTACCTCTTAGATTCACACAGTCCTAACCTTACCTCGCCAACTTCCTATTTTAAAAACGTGAATGCGATGTAATCAGTCAGTAGCCAGTAGTAGTCAGTAGTAAATCAGTTAGTAGTAAATCAGTTAAATTTATAATTTGAATATTGAAAATATTCAATACATTGAAAATGTATTTTATTTATTCCTAAACAAACTGCTTCATCAGTAAACTTGCTCATTCCTCTTCCAGAAAGAGAAAATGTTTGGGGGGGAAATAATTACGTGAAGAAGGTAACCAATTATTGTATTGTATGATCTTACCTATATGCGGAATCTAAAAACAAACTCAAAGAAAAAAATATCAGATTTGTGGTTATGGGCATAGGAAACAGGGAGGATTTGGAGGAAGGTGGTCAAAAGGCACAAGTTCCAAACATAAGGCAAGTACCAGGGATGTAATGTAGAAAAGGATGACTACAGTCAACACTGCTGTATGGTATATTTTAAAGTTGCTAAGAGAGTAGGTCCCAAAAGATCTCACCACAAGAAAAAAGTTGGGGGGTAACTATATGTGGTGATGGATATTGGCTAAACTCACTGAGGCGATCATTTTGCACTCTATGTAGGTCGAATCATTATGCTGAACACCTTAACCTTATATAGGCTGCATGTTAATTATATCTTAATAAAACCAAGAAAGAAAGAGAGAGAGAGAGAGAAAAGATAGAGCTAAGAGATCAGTGGCTGTAGGGAAGTAAGGGGGTGGGGGTAATAGGAGAAAGAAATCTGAGAACAAAGCAGGGCAACTCATACAGGACCTTGTGCCTTCTCAGGAGCTGGGCATTTATTCCACGTGTGATGAGGCATCACTGAAAGGCTTGAGCAAAGAAATGTGGGTGTCTGGCTGCCAGTTTACCAGGGTTACCCCTGCTGCTGTTGGAGAACCTAGCCTAGGACAAAGGCAGAGCAGGGGGAATCTCTAAGAGGCTACAGTCATAAGCCAGGCAGAGGTCCAAGTTGCCTGAGCCAGATGGGGAGAGTTGGGGTTGCAAGGATAGCTCTGACACTGGGACAGGAGAGGGGCATGTAGTGAGGAATAACATCCACTGGCCAGACCTGAGAAACTTGAGCAATGATAAAAGAAGACCGAACAAGTGAAGGTTTTGGAGGGAAATGTCAGTTTTGGATATATTAGTGTATCTCTTGTCATTGTCATCTTCAGATATAAAGAGCAACTCAGACGCTGGATAAATGAATCTAGAGTTTGGGGAAAGATCCAGGTGGTAAATACAAATTTAGGAGTTAAGGATACATAGATGATATCTCAAGCCATGAGATTAGATGAAATCCCCAAAAGAGTTAATTTAAGGTCAATACAAAAGAGTGATGATCATCAGTATTAAGTTTCTCGGATTAGAAAGATGAAGGACAGAGAATTGACCATTGCAATTATGCAAGTGGAGGTGATCAGTGAGGCGCGATGTAGCTGTCAGGAGACAGAAATCAAGTGCTAGTGTCAGGGTTGATTCAGCCTACCCTGTAACCACCTACAAGAAATGTTGTGAGTGATGAGGCTGGAAGGCAAGCAGGGTCTGCACTCAGACACTGTGATTTACGGCCACAGATGTGTTGTATCTGCGAAGAGTTGAAGCAGTGCAATGACATGCCCAGGGGTTCATCTTAGAACAAGGTCCTACTGACAACATGGAACAAGAGGTGGCAAATTGCCATATGGATGACAAACGTGTGAGTGCAAATAATAGGACGTCCTTAACATGTGTAAATACATCTAGGTTAAAGTGGAGACACTCAGTTCAACAGTCCTGGTTTTATATCACTTCCTCCCACACAGATTCTTTCCAGGTAGCGTTTCATTTCAGGCGGTAAGTTGTCCCAGTGATTTTAGTGGTGCTGTAATTTTATTATCTCTTAAAGGCACCTAAGTCCTTACTGTCCCTGCCATACCTACATGTCAACTATTCTACTGGCAATGAGCATCACATGAATGAAGACAAAGGACTTTTGAATGAATAGAACTTTACTTTCCAAAATTTGACTTCCATCAAACTATTCAGAAATAAATACTTACATACAGTAGAACCTACCTATAAAAAATTGTTTTCCTTTCTTTTCCTTTAACAGGAAAACAGCATACTTTACAAAGCAAAGATAAATTTTGTCCTTAAAATCAAATCAAAATCTCATTTTTTAATCCCAGACCACTTTGTCCCTGTACATATGACAAGCTCTTGAGTAATGTTTCACTGTGACTGTTTCATGTGACTCACCATGGTCTAAAGAATTGCTGATAATTAAAATATATTGAAACAATTCATAATTATTTATTTTAGGGTTATAAAACTGAAAAAACTCTATGCTTGGAAGAGTTATGATTCATGATTGAAATAATTTAGCTTTACTAAAGCTTTAATAAAACTAAATAATGTCCTCACTCAGCTCACAGAACAGTCTTCAACTTAAACCTGTGTTTAAAAAGCAATTTAATAGATAGTAATTCATTTTATCCTCAGAATAACTTCTTGAAGAAGATAGCATCACTAGTATTACTTTCTCGGTGGCAACGGGAGGAAGGGGAAGCAACTTTGCACTTAATTATATTTCCCAAAGATTAATTCTCTGAAAGAATTCAAGACAAATTGTACTTCATGAATCTCAAGATGTAAAAAATTAAGAACCACAAGAACTTAGCCACGTGCTAGGGCAAAGTCATGGGGGGGAAGGAGAGTTGTTGAAATACTTCAGGATCAACCTATACCAATATCTTCTCCCACCCCCCAAAAATAAACAAACAAATAAATAAATAATAAAATCCTTTATTCTCATTAAAGGGTTTCAGTATCTTGATAATTTTCTCCACTACAGCTTTGCCTTCCCTTATTGACATACCTCCAGTTGATCTTAAAAAAATGGAAATTGCTCTTCCTTAAAGGGAAGAGAGAATCTGGCTTGATGAGCTTTCTGTTGATTAAAAAAGAGAGTGAATAAGTCAAAGAGCAGAAACTTGCAGATACAACTGGATTCATGTTGGAGAGGAAAAAGTCAAATTGTGAAATTGTGAAAAAATACCCACTTGTACCATTGTCCATGTAGTTTCACTCAACTGAGGAGATGAAAAAATTGGAAGGTGCTCATGATCAAACAAGACAGCTTCATGTGCATGTAGTACAAAGATCATTTGTTTCTAAGAAAATATATTCCCAAAGCATTTGATAATTTTGATCAGCTTCAGTAAATATTATCCATGCTTCTAAAAGAGGATTCCTTTCTTTTTTTTTATCTCCTCCCGCAGCTTCTCATTTATCCCAAATAATTTGCCATATTTAGTAAATATTAATACAGGACACCCAGTGAAATTTCAATTGCAGGTAATCAATACATTAATTATTTAGCATAAGTTTATCCCAAATATTTCATAGAACACACTTAAACTAAAAAATTGTTCTTTGTTTATCTGAAATTCATATTTAATCAGACACTTTAGTAGCCATCCCAAAGTAACAAAAAAATGAATCTTATGCAGGGATTTTAATTCCTCTACTCATTGAATGCACTATGAGAAAGCTCACCAGTCTGGCATTCTAGTTATCTGAAAAGCCTATCTGAGAAATATTTTAACAAATGAGAATACATATACAGATCTATAGGCATCCAAGGAGCTTTTTATTCCTCTTGTTATCTCTTATAGATCTTTCATTTTACTTCAACCTGTTGTCCCAAAAGAAAACACAGTTACTCTTTCAACAAGTTTCAAGATTTCAGAGGCAGTAACTCCTCATTGACTGGAAGCTGTTCTTTCTGCTGCACATCAAGAAGCCGCAATATCAAAGGAGATGTTACATTTTCCAAGTAGACTCAAAGGTATTTCCTTAGGAAACAATTACCATTTCCATAACTATGAGAAGGTTAAATTTCCTTTTATCTCCAGTAGAGAGACCAAAAAAATAGATATCACACCACATCATTATTTCTGAAATCCCACTGTCTAACCACAACTTCATGCTTGTTTACTTAGTCTGATTTTCATTCTTCTAGAGGTCACTATTTTAACTTTCAATAATATATGTTTATGCTACATTTCTTGATTTTCTAGTATGAGATTTTCTCTTGACTCCCAGCCATGAAAGACCAATTAACTTGCATATTATAGGTCTCCCACCTTATCTCCTATCCCTCCTTTCCTAATTTTTATGAAATTAACCATTATTTTATATTCTTACTGATTTTAAATGGTAGTATGCTTCCATATCTATTGATTGATTTATGAGTTTAAAAATATTGTCTTTTGTGCCCTGGTCATACAATGTAAGGAAACACTTTGGTTTCTGTTCCCTATCCATCCCAACTCACTGCCTGTTCTTCATAGGTTCTATTATTACTTCTACATTGTGGAAATGTATGATATTTACATTCAATCCTATTTCCAGAGTTCCTGTGGATATTTAGCCTTAATTCCATTTTAACATTTTTTTTTCTTTTACCTCTCATTTGGCTCATTTCAACAAGTAATTTCCTTTTTCTTTTTTTAAATTTTTTATTTATTCATTTGAGAGAGACAGAGCAAGTGAGGGGGGGGGATGGGTAGAGATAGAAGGAGAAGGAGGCTCCCTGTCTGAGCAGGAAGCCCAAGGTGGGGGCTTGATCTGGTACCTAAGGATCACGACTTGAGCCAAAGGCAGACTGAGGCACTCAGGTGCCCCAGATATTTTCCTCAAGGAAAACACATATAACTTCTGGGTTTTTGAAGAGCTGGAAACATCTGTCTGCCTGTTGCCTTCATACTTGAATTAAACACAAAAATTTCTTTCTTTCCAAAGGCAGCTTTAGTTTTGCTCCACTATCTCTTCACACTAAAAATTACTATGAAGTCTAAACTCAATATGGTTTGTCCCCTCTGTGTTTCATTTTGTTTGTTTGTTTTGATCCATAGGGTTCTGGTCTACCTTTATTTTTGCAGGCTAGTAACATTACCAGTGTATTTTAGAGACTGTTTTGTTCTTTTCATCTAGGACACGTGGCGCCATTTTAACCCACAGACTCAGGCATTCCTTTAATGAAGTTTTTCTGTTTGTTTGTTTTTTACTGTGTCTTTGAAATACTCTGTTTTGTTTTGTTTTTATTTGTGTTGCTACACAGACCTCAGGTGCATAGAACTGAAAGATAATATTCCCTAGTTCCTTTCTTAAATCTTTACCACCTAGGTCTCTTGTCCTTGGGCACTGCTCTATTATACTTATTTTGTATATGCTTCTAACAAATTACCTATATGTGTGTGTAGATATATGTGTGTGAATTCTTTAAATATATATAGAGCTTTACCGTGTGCACATCTTTAACCTACATAAATAATACTATGAAATAAATCTTACCCTGTTTCTTACTATTTTACACTCAACAATTTCTGAGATCTCTACATTGCAACATGTTTAAACCCTAGTTCATTATTTCTGGTTGGTGCACAAAACTCTATACCTGTGCCTCCGGTTTTATTTCTCTATTTTCTTACTTCTGGCCACCTTGGTAAATTATTCAATAAACATTTCTCTTCATTGACCTGTACAAAATTTTCCCTATAATGTATAACCAAGAATTAACTTCCTGGATCATAGAAATATGTACATTCTTAATATATTCAAATGCTGTCAGATTATTGTCCAGAAGGATGTGCCAGTTTCTTAAATCTTCACAGCAATTAATATTAGTTTTCTAATTTTTGCTATCCATTTGGGTTTAAAGTTGTATATCACTGCTTTAGTTTGCATTTCTTATTTGGTAGGGGGGCTAAATATCTTTTCATATGCTTATTAACCATTTAGTTTTCTCTTCTGCAAAATGTCTATTTATACCCTTTGCCCATTTTCTATTGTGTTTCTTGTATTTTTCTTTTTGATTCCTAATATCTCGATATAGATTGCTTGTTGGCATTGGACCTTGAAAATACCTTTGTCTAGTCCATTATCCATCCATTAATTTTGTTTTTGGTGTCCTTCATAGAATAGAAATCTTTAATTTTGATATAATAAATCTACTTATTTTTATTTATTTATTTTTAAGACTTTATTTATTCATTTGACAGAGAGAGAAAGAGCACAAGTAGGCAAAGGGAAAGGAGAAGCTCCCCACTGAGCAGGGAGTCCAATATGGGGCTCCATCTGAGGACCCTGGGATTATGACTTGAACCAAAGGCACACACTTAACCAACTAAGCCACCCAGGTGCCCCAAAATCCATCTATTTTTAAGCTGACAGTTTTTATTATGGTCCCCTTTTAATTATTCCTTTTTAAAAGCCACAAAGATATTCTCTTATACTTTCTTCTATTTCATTTATAATTTTACTTTTCACATTTGGGTTTTTTAAAATATTTTATTTATTTATTTGACACAGAGAGAGATCACAAGTAGGCAGAGCAACAGGCAGAGAGAGAGGAGGAAGCAGGTTCCCTGCTGAGCAGGGAGCCCGATGTGGGGCTTGACATGGGGCTCAATCCCACGACCCTGAGATCATGACCCGAGCTGAAGGCAGAGGCTTAACCCAGTGAGCAACCCAGGTGCCCCAATCACATTTGTGTTTTAATAGACTGAAATTCATCATTGTATCCAAAGTGAAATGGTATTTCAGGTTTGTTTGTTTGTTTTCCAAATGGTAAGACCATATTCCATGTATTATCAGCAAATAAGATGTGCTTCTCACCCATTTGTGTTGCCTCTGCTTCACAAATCAAGCTTCCATAAAATGGCTTTTCTTCTCTGCTCCACTGATTTCTTTGTGGGCGTCCATAGAGAACCCACACTTTTCATTATTAGAGCTGTGTAAAATGGAGTATACTCTATATCCTTGCCCTATGCTTTTAAAATTGTCCAACCCTTTAGTGGGCTTTCATTGTTTCATTTAAGTTTTAGAATTAGTTTTCCAGTGTCCACAAATAACTGCTGAGATTCTAGTTAAAACAATTGAATATATAGACTAATTTGGAAAAATTAACATTTTTATCATTAAAATTATCCTATCCTTGATCTTTTCAAGTCATTCCAGAATGTTTTAAAGATTTTATTTATTTATTTGAGAAAGAGAGAGAGAGAGCACGCAAGCAGGAGGAGAGGCAGAGGGAGAAGCAGGCTTCCCACTGAGCAAGAAGCCCAATGCAAGACTTTTAATCCTATGACCCTGGGATCATGACCTAAGCTGAAGGCAGATGCCTAACTGACTGAGACACCCAAGTGCCCTCCAAAATGTTTAAAAATAGTTTTTAGTTTCCCTCCTGGAGATATAATTGTTTTTGCTAGGCAATTTTCTAAAAATTCTATAGTTCTATTATTATTTTAATTGATAATATTTTGGCTGTTTTTCTAGATGATTAATAGTGATATGTATGATAATTATTGATTTTTGTGTCTTCACTTAAATCTGGAAATCAAGCTGAACTTATTTTCTGGATTTTTCTAAGTAGACCAATTTAGCAGCAAATAATGACAATTGCCTCACTTCCCTCCAATCTTTTTATAGATTATTACTTCTTTCACCCAAACTTCTGGGACTTCTTAAACAGCAACAGTTATAATAAAAAGAGGGAAGATAAGAAGGAAAAAGAGGAAGAGGAAGCAGAGAAGAAGGAAACAGAAGAGCTCATGTTTATCAAAGTATTCCTATTTTCCAGGGGCTAATCTGAGTACCTTATTTAAATTAATTTGGTCTTCCAAACATTAGGATGTAAGTACTACTATTATTTTTCCATTTTAAGAACTACGTATTTTCCATTTTTAAGCAGAAAATTCATAACTTGCCCCAGGTCTATTGCTGACAAATCCTCCTTCTAAGGGTAGAAAATATCATTTTGCTCCCAACAATTCAAGAGCATTTATTCATGTATTTGAATGTTCAAAAATTGTCTTCAAGAATATCAGCTATATAGCTGTTGATTCTCTTTTCCTTTCTATAAGTCGACTTGTGTCCAAATATTTTTTTGATCTTATTACTTTTCACATCATTTTATATATCTGTCTTCCATGACCAAAACTGCATGGTCAGAAATATATTAAATCTTCCTTACAAGTGATTCTCATTTCTAATGTTCTAATTTTAAGTTTCAGTGCTTTTCTAACTCTGCCAACTCATTTTATATTTTGTTCCACTATATTACCCTCTCTTATTCTTGAAAAAGGTTAAACTTACTTTAATCATTTTAGATTATGAAGAAACATCAAGTATTTACACTTCAGCAGTTTTCTTTCATATGTGTTCTTATATTGTTTTTGTTAGGTATATTTCTGCCTTTTTTTTTTCTTTTGGCATTTAAGTCCCATGATAAGTTTTTGTCCAGTTTTTATTTATGGGGTTCATTAGTCCCAGCCAAGCCTAGCCACAGTAATTTGTTTTGAGGGGAAAAAATGCATGAGGAGGATGCAGAGATTGAATTAGAGCCACAAGAAATTTCTATTCAAAATATCTGCTCTACAGCAGCTTTTCTTGCTTCTACCCATGGCTGGGAAAAGGGGAGGGGCTGCTCATCACCCAGTAAATCCCTGTGTGTCATGAGGGTGGTGACTTGGACTTCATATATGTAACTGTATATATGTAGGTGTGTACTGTGAAGGGCAACCACAAAACCGACTGACACCTGAAAATCAGGTCCTTATAAAGATGTCTTTGGGGTTGCTGTCTCCACCCAATACCCCTCCACTCTATGATATGCAGTGGGGTCAGGAATCTTGCAGATACCTGATGGCCCCAGACCATGCTGGGCCAGGTAACAGATCATTGATTGGATCCCTCAAATTTCCCCCCCTTACTGCTGAAAAATGTGGCCTTACATAAAATTTTAGAAATATGTCTAACTCTTCATGTTCTCCCTTCACCTGGCCCAGAATTTACTATATTTTGCAGGTATTTTCATCACTTATGACTTAAGATTATGAAAAATGAGATTTTTTTTATTTGTTTACATTGTTTTTCTTGCTTTCCCTAGTTTGGGGACTGTAACTATCTTTGCTCTGCTATTTCCAACTGGAATGTCTCTAAATATTTACCCATCCATTTTTCTCCATGCCTACTGCTATCAGTGGGGTTTAAGCCACCATCAAGACAGATGGTCATTATGCATCCAATTCTGCTCCCACCAATCCATTGTCCATCCCACAACCAGAAGAGTCATGTCTTAAAATGTAAGTTGAATCATAGCATATCCCGTTTTAGAAACCTTGAGCAGGTTTTGCTCTTAGGAGAAAATGTAACTCTCCCTACAGCTTAGAAATTCTCCTACACCTAGGCACAGCCTTTCCCCATCATGTTCTACACCACAATCTCCTCCTTGCTTCTTTTCTATCAATCTGGACTTTTCTTACTCCCTCAAACCCTCCAGCCCCTACCTGTGCTCTTCCTTCAGGCTGAGACATGCTCCCTGCCCTTTTACCTGAGTCCCATACCAGACTTCAGATTTCACCATAATAGGCACTTCTTAAGAAAGTCCTCCATGAACACTGTGCTCTATCTCATCTCAGTGCACCGATGGATCTATTCTTAAAACAGCATTTCAGTTTCATGCTATTGGCTATTTCATGGTCTGTCCCCTGGTGGACAGCTGGCAGAGTGTCACATGACCACCTATCTTGGTAACCTTGTATCCCCAGGACCTACAGGAGGGACCAGCTGCTGGAAATAACTAGCAAACATTAACCTAGATTAAATGAGCCAAGCAGCATACCAAGCCCTGGAGGCACAGACATAAAGAAATTTAAGAATATCTTCTTCAAGGAATTTATATTTTAGTGATACAAAATATAATTACATAACATATCTGATATGGAAAACTATGGGAAAGATCAAGAAGGATTTTCTTTTTACAGCCATTGCATTTGACATATATTAATGCAATAAAGAAGAACATTAAAAAATAATTCTAGTGGAAAATTAAATAAATGTGCTCAGTAAATCTAGATAAGAATTTAACGTTTCAGACTAACTTGTGAGAAGAATAAAGCTCATGTTAGACTGACCAGCCAACAGCCTAAGTCCTGCTCTTCAGTCAGTGGTCAGAAATCCTGGGCTCTCTCCTTCCTAGACCTGTTTCCACCATGTCTCGGACAGAGCAGTAAAATGCACTTACTTTTTTCCTTTTCCATGAACATCTTTTAATGTATGTATTATTTTCAAACTACATTTAACAGCAGACTTTTGGTGGCTAAGAATCTAGAGGCTCACATCCTAGCCTGAAGGCTTATATTTGGGGGATTTTAAAAACTAAGGTCAACTACAACTAGAAGGGTCCCAGTAAAATTCATTTGTATAGCACCAAACAAAACATCTACCACCATTGCACACTACCACCATTGGCCAAGACACACCCTGAAAAATGGGCCCAGCCTCTTGACAACAAATTGGGACCCTTCTTAACCCTGTAATATAGGGCTGCTATTTGACTCAGAATGCGGGCTAAACTCAGGAAAAAAGAGGAACCCGAATATTTAGTGTCAATAGCATCTATTTAAGAAGATGGTCCCTGTCACAGGCCTCTTCATCTTCATTTAAGAACATGGTCCCTGTCACAGTGAAAGTAACTATGGAAGAAAAAAAAATGGAAACCTAGTGCCATAATCTTAGAAGATTTTACACTAAAAAGACTTACTTTTCCACTTTAAAAGCAAGGTTGATAAAAACAAATTAAAAACTGTTTTGGGGTTCTTGGACCTATTTCCAACATTATGGGAGGGGGTCCCCCACAATAACGCCAAGGATTCAACTCAATACTGACACCGTATATCCAAAGACAGCATCAGATTTCACAAGTCAAGGGCTCAGTTTCACAAGACTGCCTCCACCTCCAGTTCAGTCACCAGCCAGTCACAAGCCCCATGCTGTTACCTACAATACTTCTGACTGACCAGCTGCAGATTAGGGTTTCTGATACTTCCTCCTTAGATATGATTAATTTCCTAGGGCTGTTCACAGAACTCATGGGAAACACATTTACCAGCTTATTAAAGGATATGAGAAAGGATAAAAATCAACAAGATGAAGGGATACATAAAGTGAGATATGGGGAAGAGGGGCAAAACTTCTATGCCTTCTCCAGGAGCACTCCTCTCCCTGCACCTCCACACGTTCCCCAACCTGGAAGCTCTCCAAACCCAGTCCTCTTGGGATTTAATGAAGGCTTCATTGCACAGTCATGACTAAGTCATTAACCATGGGATATTCAGCCTCCAGCACCTCTTTCCTCCCTTGGAAGTTGGGGAGAGGGGTAAACGGAGACATAGGGAAGAGACTGAAAGTTTCAACCATCTTATCATATGGTTGGTCTTCTGGTGACTAGACTCAACACATAGGCGAGGTCCAAAAAGTCACTTTAACTAATATAACAAAAGACAGCTTAATCACTCTTTACACCTAGGAAAGTCCAAGAGTATTGGGAGCTGTGAGCCAAGAAATGTGGAGGAAGACCATACATATATGAGAAATATAATTTGGTCATCCAAATAACCATATATATATATTTCTTATTGCAAGAACATACACATATGCCCATGACAGAAACAGAGTCTCCTGGAATCAGAAGGTACATTGTAACATTTTTCCTAAAAGAACACCCTTGTAGGCTACCTGAATTTATGAAAAGAGAAAAATTCTCCACACATCTATGTACATAAATGACTACCAAAAAAATACATTTTGAGGGTACTTCAGTTGATTAAATCCATTAGCTTTCATTCAGCTTAGGTCACTATCTACTGGGATTGAGTCCCACACTGCTTCAGGCTCTCTGCTCAGCGGAGATCCTGTTTCTCCTTCCTCTACTCCTCCTCCGGATCATGCTCTCTCTCTCTCTCTCAAATAAATAAATAAAATATTTTTTACAAATCTGATTATAATACTACCAAAAATATGAAATAGTTAGGAATGAATTTAACAAAAGATGGACAAGTGTTCTACATTTAAAGCTTCAGAACATTGTTAAGAAGAATTTTAAAAATGAAGACATATTCTATGTTTAAGTATAGTAAAACTCAGTATTATAATGCCAATTCTCCAAATTGATTCATAGATTCAGAAGAATCAGAAAATAGCCTCAGCCGGTGTTTTTCTTTTATACATTTTGATAAAGTGGTTGTAGTTTTGGGGTTTTCTTTTAAAGACTTATTTACTTGTTTTACAGAGAGAAAGAGAGTAGGGGGGAAGGGCAGAAAGAGAGGGAGAACAAGAATCTCTGACTCCCCACTGAGCACAAAGTCTGACTGTCAGTTGAGATTCTTGTTTTCAGCTCAAGTCATGTTCTTACAGTTTATGGGATCAAGCCCCATATCCCGCTCTACTCTCAGTGCATGGTCTGCTTGAGTTTCTCTCTCTTTCTGCCCTTCCCCCCAGCTCTCCTGCACATGCCCACACTCTCTCTCTTGAAATAAATAAATAAATAGATAGATAGATAAATAAAGAAAGAAAGAAAATGTTTTTAGAAAGATGATATATACAACAATTTGGATGACTCTCAAAAACAATGATAAATGGGGGGCGCCTGGATGGCTCAGTGGTTTAAGCCTCTGCCTTCAGCTCAGGTCATGATCTCAGGATCCTGGGATCGAGCCCCACATCGGGCTCTCTGCTCAGCAGGGAGCCTGCTTCCCCCCTCTCTCTGCCTGCCTCTCTGCCTACTTGTGATCTCTCTCTATCAAATAAATAAATAAAAATCTTTAAAAAAAATGATAAATTGAAAAAGACAATAAAAAGAATACAATTTGTGTAATTCCATTTATAGAAATTTCTAGAACCAGCAAGTTCTAGAAAGTTTTCTACCACAGAATCACAACACAGTAATCGCTGTGGATAAGAGGTAGGTGTTAGAGGTGGGAACTAGCTGGGAAACTATATGAGGAACTTTCTAGGGTAAGGATATTCCATTTGGGAACACAGACATATATATTTTTCAAAAGTCAACTAATGTACACTTAAGATCTGTATATTCTTTTTTTTTTTTAGAAAGATTTTATTTATTTATTTGACACAGAGAGAAAGAGATCACAAGTAGGTGGAGAGGCAGGCAGAGAGAGAAGGGAAGCAGGCTCCCTGCTGAGTAGAGAGCCAGATATGGGGCTGGATCTCAGGACCCCGAGATCATGACCTGAGCGGAAGGCAGAGGCTTAGCCCACTGAACCACCCAGGTGTCCCCCAAGATCTGTATATTCTTATGTGTAAATTTTATATTAAAGTCATAAAATATTATGACATAATATTAATGTATGTTATATTAGATAATATTGTATATGTGATAATATATATTTGATATATTAAAAAAATATAATGTGTTAAAAGTTTTGCTTTTAACAAAACTATGAACAAATATTGAACTCTAATGATATGAAGTTGTTAGGGAAAAGTGTACAGATGTCTGCAATTTACTTAGATGAATGTATAGATAAATATACAAGTAGTAAAACAAGAATAATAGAGTGTTAATGGTAGAATTTCAGTTGGGGGTCTATGGAATTTTTACTGTAAAGTTCTTTGAACTTTGTTACATGCTTGGAATTCTTCAAAATAAAAATATTAGATATTTTGGGGCGCCTGGGTGGCTCAGTGGGTTAAGCCTCTACCTTCGGCTCAGGTCATGATCCCAGGGGCCTGGGATCGAGTCCCGCATGGGGCTCTCTGCTCAGCAGGGAGCCTGCTTCTCCTCATCTCTCTCTCTGTCTGTCTCTCTGCCTATTTGTGATCTCTCTCTCTGTCAAATAAATAAATAAAATCTTTAAAAAATATATTAGATATTTTTATGAAGCATATGTATATTTGTGGAGACTTATGGATCTCATGTGTGTGTTTATATAAAAGTATACATGCATATATATGTGCTAAACACAATTTAAGGAGCTCAGTGACATAAGTGAGATAACCTGTTTGTAGCCATGTTCTATGTATAAAAGCCTCAGAGCCTAGTATTGGACCCAGAATTTTTTCTAAAGAAACATTTAGCCCTGCTCAAACGAACTTGTTTAAACTGCCTGCACAAGGAAGACACACAGGTTTGTGCCAGTTCTAGGCACCCACTCTTGAAAGAGAAGTTTCCCCATACCATAAGCTGGTAGTCAAAACTTGCAAATATTTCACTAACAACAAAGTGGGCTTTTTTTCCTGCTGTTTCTAGAAAAAAGTAAATTTCATTGATTGAAAGATACTTTATCATTGGATCAAGCCAGACTACCATAGATCTAAAAACATTCTTACTGAAATAGTGGACACAATATTCTTTGGTTCCTTCCCAGAACTGGCACTGTGGCCTAAATGTGCACTGAAGGACATTCAATAATCTTGTAAGAATTTCATTATTGTAAATACTTTAAGGATGTTGTTGACAGCATAATCCAGGATCCTTCAGTGCCTGCTTCCTGAGAATCCAAAATAGCCCTTTCACTGATTTCATTTTCAGGATGAGCTTTACTTATCTTGAGTGCCTGGTTTATTGTTACATGGACAGTGTGAATATTATATCTAGTTGGAGCAAAGGAGCTCAGAGCCAAACTTGTAGAGCCCCTCTAATAGTGACCCAGTGATGAGCAGTAACCATTAGATAAGTACCCCAAATCATAAAACTTTCCTACCTTTATTTTCCCATTCCCATACTTCCTATCTGCATCTTTTTATACTAGAGTGTCTTATATCTTTCATTGTTGTGGTTCATACCTTTTTTTAAAAATGGGGTCATTTTTTTTTTAATTCAAATCAGTTCCTATAATAGTCTTTGTAATATAAATAGTGATCATGACCTAATTTGTGTGTCACCATGTCCCTCTGTTTAACTACTTTTATATCTTTGATGTTATGTTTTATAACCATAAAAGTAATTTCATTTTGGGGTAACTGGGTAGCCAAACAGAAAGGCAGCCAAACAGCTGCCTTTCTCAGGTCATGATCCTGGAGCCCCTGGATCTAGCCCCTCAATATGGGGCTCCCTTCTCAGTGGGGAATCTGTGTCTCCCTCTGACCTTCCCCCACTTGTGCTCCCTCTCTCTCACTCACTCACTCTCTCTCAAAAAATAAATAAAATCTTAAAAAAATAATAATTTCATCCCTTTGAAGTAACTAAAACAAATCAAGAAAAGGATTATTTTAAAGAAGGAATAACATATTTCAGTAAAGGACATTCTAGAACACCTGTCTCATCAGGCAAGATGTAAGATATTAATACAATGTTCCTTTCTGCTGACTCTTTGGAATGGAACCAAATATAAATGTATTTAATCATGTGCATTCAGCAATCCATTAATCTAATATCTCCATAACAAATAAAGAAAGAGTGGATTTAAGTCTTCTTAGGAATGAGTGTTAGTAATCATACATCATACAGTCTTTACCAACTAGTGTTGTGGGTTATTGTTTTAAAGAAAAAGTAGTCACCTCACATATTTTTTCCAGAAAAAGACAGAAGATAATTTTGTCACAAACTCTACATGGATTATGGATTATGGGGCAGAATCAAGAAATTGATAAACTGAACTCATAGCCTAAGGGAATTTTTATAATACCAAAAAATAACAATTATTATCTACCAACCAAGAGATATTGAATTTCCTTCCTTTAGCAATAATATTTTGAGTGTGTGTTTTTCATACAACACTACAGTATTAGAGGTAGCTAAAAAAAAAAGAAGGAAAAAAAATGTTAAAGGAATCAATACAATGTCTGTCCCAAGAGGTTCATTACTTTAGGTGAACAGACAAAACCCAAATCCCTGAAATGTCTGAGGACACGTATGAAGAGAGGTGGGAGCATGAGGACTATGGTGGGCTCTGTCTCAACCACAAGTCCTGAGGGGAAGTGGGGCAAAGGGGACCACTGCACTGAGGCGCCTGGGGACATGCCTTAGGCCGGGTATGAGGATTTTAAGAAGCTGTGATGCTGGTGAGTAACACAGAACAGTTCCATGAAGGTGAGTGACTCACTGAGATTTGGAAAAATATATATTTCATAACTTAGTAAGAGTAGCAAAGTTTTAGGTCTCCTCTCCTAACCCCTGCTCTCCATATGGATCAGGTATTTCAGGAGGAATACATTCTTTTATGGACACATCTAGCTATTTTCATATAGTTTAGTTACCGACTGTAAACAATACCGAGGCTTTTGACAAGTCTAAGACCCCTTTAAAGTAAGCACGGACTACCCCAAAATAACAAAGACATAAAGAAACATCCCCAACCAAACAACATTAACCTTACACTAAAAAGAAAGAAAGACCTTTTTTTTTATACAGTCAATAACATTTTTAAATGTCCTAATCAATCTGTGTCCAAAAGAAAATGAAAGGCAGAACAAAGAGAATTCTTAGCAATGAAACCACAGCATTACGTTCATCTGAATTTTGAATTAAGAAGTCAGTATACAATTTCTTTAAAATTATTTAAAATCTTACTTGTGGAAGAAGTTGGAAAATCAGCTCCAAAACAGCTGGAGGGAAATGAAGTCTGACAATTTTGAAGGACTCACATCTAAAACCTTGACACATAACACACAGAGCATAAAAAAGGGGAAAAAAAAAAAAAAACAACTTTCCACCAACTTTGAAACCACATGATTCCAACTTTAGTCCTGTAGCAACTTCTCCTTTTTCCGTTTGTTCATATTCAAAACTTCCATGCTAATGTACACAGATTTATTTATTATAAGCAGGTGGTTTGCATTTAACTCTTCTCTGTGTAAGTCTGAAGCAGAAATTAAGTAACATCCTCTGGTGAAGAGTCGAACATACTTTCTATGAGTGTTAATGTTGTAGATTATAATCTTCTGTCATTTCACAGACAGGTCAAAAAAGTATTTGCATTGCCCTTCAATAACTTTGCCATTAGTTTCACCTAATTGATCGAAGGGTATTACTGTTCAAAGGTATACGGTAAATGAAAATCCAAGTGGAGAAATGTCAGGAAGAAAGCCTGGTATCAGCATGTCCCCACCTGCAGAGCAGAGCCTTCTGGGGAGAGGGGCTACCAGAGCCTGGCAGAAAAAAACATACCAAAGGGTACATTTATAATCCACTATTTGTTGTAGGCTTTGCCACAGCATTAGTTTTTACATCACCTTTACTTATTTAACTCTTAACAAAGAAGCAAATTCCACACATAATTTGGGACCCAAATAAGCTAGGTAAGATCATTTTTTTTTTTAGACATTAGTATTCATGGAAAAACCAAAACCTAACAAAACCTATACCCAGTTATTACAGTGTGATCTCTGGGTTTAATATTTCTCAAACTAGTTATGGCCCTGACCTGCTTAGATCAATACAGAAACCTCTTTCTCTTTCCTCTTAGAAACAGACCAGTGTTGTTTTTGTGCAGTTAAATGAACAACTGAGACAGAAAGTAAAAGCTTAAAAAATTCCTTTTGTTGTATAAAAGATTCTGGCTTATGCCTGCTGAGAAATTCCACTTTTTAAATATTATTAACCACAATCCAAGTTGATTAAATTGTGCAAGGAGTTTCTTGGGGGTAAAATGTTAAATTTGAGGCTTTCTTTAGGTTTTGTTTTTTAAAGCATAGAGTTTGTTTTTGTTTTTGTTTTTTCAACTCAGCCTCAGTTTTAAGTGTGAATGATGGAGGTAATGGCAAATATTTACCATTTATTTTCTAAATATCTATGTCTGCTTTTCTGGAAAGAATATAAAAACTATTTTTTAAAAGATTTTATTTATATGAGAGGGAGAGTGAGAAAGAGAGAAAGCATGAGTGGGAGAATGAGGGGGTATAAGCAGGGATGTGTTTCAGGGAGCAGAAGCAGATACCCTGCTGAGCAGGAGCCTGATCCCAGGGCTCAATCCTGGGACTCTATCCTGGAAGACCAGGATCATGACATGAGCCAAATGGAGATGCTTTACCAACTGAACCACCCAGGAACCCCTCTGTTAAATTTATTTTTCAAAAATAGTTCTTAGAGACTCTGATTTAAATACAACAACAATAAGAAGCAAAGGAACTGCAGAAAACTCTTAAAAGCCAAACCCAAGAATTTAGTCTGAGATCTTCTAATTAGATTCCATAGGTTTAAAAATAGCCATCAAAACTGAACAAACTTAAAATATGTCATTCCTAGGAGAATGACAGTAGAAAAATATATATCATCAGTCTCAACCATGTGCTGATGTAACTTTCATTCAGGAGCAAGATTTGTTCACTAAAAATACAATAACCTATTTTTTCCTCTACTCAATCACAATTTCATATAGTCCCATTTATGAAGTCTGGAAAACAACAATGTAGTTATTATCACTACAGTGGAGGGAAGGTGTTCATAGTTAGCTTTAGGACTAAAGAGTTTGGTACTAGCTCTGCATAGTATTAATAACTGTAACCAGATATATTTGAAAAGCAAATACCCAGTCCCCAGTTGCTATAGAAATAAAATGAACAATAAGAGATAAAGATCTCTTTCAAAACATCTTGGTTAGTCTCCTTCTTGAAAATACCTCATTTCTGCTTTGGCAACAATCAGAGGGAGTAGAAAAGTAGCTGAATATTTGTAAAACTTTAAAGGTCAACTTATACAGCACTTCTTGGCAAAGATTCAAATCAGCTCACAGACTATCATTTCTGAAATTTGGCTTGAAATTGTGAATGTTGCCTGCAATACATTTGAAATATCTATCAGATTAAAATTTTTCAGTGGATAATATGTAATTTTAGAATCAAGGAAAATTACTCTGAGGCATGTTAAACCTTAAATGTATTTGACGTATGAGAATTTAGTTGGAATCCAAGTGGATCAATAAAACAGAACAGGAAAAAAAAAAAAAAAACCAAAATAGCAGTCAAATCAGCCTGAGCAATGCTCTAGAAATTTCAAAAACATTTGCATGAGCAGCTTTGCATTGGTTTTACATGGGCAAAGTTATCTTTTCAGCTCTCTTGTTAGGAAGGAGAACTACATCACAAGCGAGAAAATAAATATTAAAGTTGATCATCGAAATGAGACTTTATATTTTTTTACATTCAGCTCAGGAGAATTGTATAGACAATGACTACTTTGATAGAGACATGTTGAAATGGCCCAACCTGTAAGGAAGTATAGAAATTAAACTAATGACAACTAAATAAATATAAACAAGTTAAAAATAAAAGTGTATCTAGTAGGGTACCTGGGTGGCTCAGTCGGTTAAGCGTCTGCCTTTGGCTCAGGTCATGATCCTGGGGTCTCGGGACTGAGCTCCGTGTCGGGCTCCATTCTTAGCGGGGAGTGGGCTTCTCTCTCTATCTCTCTCTCCCCTCTGCTCCTGCTCTCTCTTGCTCTCTCTCTCTCAAATAAAGAAATTAAAAAACAAAAAATGTATCTTAGGATACTGAGGAAATTACTTTGAACATTTGGTAAAATTGCCACTAACTTGCATAACTATCAAAATATGACTTATATTATGCTCTCCCCAAATTGTTAAAATGCTATGGGCACCTCAATAAGTATTACCATATTTTCGATGCAGAGTGAACTTCCTCTCATGGAAGGAAGGCCTGCAGGAGGTGCTCACTAAGCACTTGTGAAATGAGTGATTATGTCAGAATGCAATTCAGAATACGTGTTCAGTTTCCTTAACCTGAAGCCTCTAGTTATTAAACCCAGAAATAACTTTTACAATAATACTCTTAGCATGATTTTAATGGTGAATTCAAACAAATTGAGTAAAAACTGCTATTTGTGTTAATTACTCTGGCAGGAACTGACCTAAATTTCTTTCTATAAGGTAGACAGATTTTTGAGATTTTAAGATGACATCTAGATGAAGAAGGGAAATAGGACGGAGGAAGTGGTTCAGTGTTGACTACCATTTGGATAAGGTTGTTAAACCTTAATGCTTGGGACTTCTAACATTTCAAACTCTCTTTTTTTTCTAATTTTTTATTTTTTATAAACATATATTTTTAGTCCACAGGGGTACAGGTCTGTGAATCACCAGGTTTACACACTTCACAGCACTCACCAAAGCACATACCCTCCCCAATGTCCATAATCCCACCCCCTCTCCCAAAACCCCTCAACCAGCAAGCCTCAGTTTGTTTTGTGAGATTAAGAGTCACTTATGGTTTGTCTCCCTCCCAATCCCATCTTGTTTCATTTATTCTTCTCCTACCCACTTAAGCCCCCATGTTGCATCACCACTTCCTCATATCAGGGAGATCATATGATAGTTGTATTTCTCTCATTGACTTATTTCGCTAAGCATGATACGCTCTAGTTCCATCCATGTCGCAAATGGAAAGATTTCATATCTTTTGATGGCTGCATAGTATTCCATTGTGAATATATACCACATCTTCTTGATCCATTCATCTGTTGATGGACATCTAGGTTCTTTCCATGGTTTGGCTATTGTAGACATTGCTGCTATAAACATTCCGGTGCACGTGCACCTTTGGATCACTACATTTGTATCTTTAGGGTAAATACCCAGTAGTGCAATTGCTGGGTCATAGGGCAGTTCTATTTTCAAAATTTTGAGGAACCTCCATGCTGTTTTCCAGAGTGGTTGAACCAGCTTGCATTCCCACCCACAGTGTAGGAGGGTTCCCCTTTCTCCGCATCCTCGCCAGCATCTGTCATTTCTTGACTTGTTGATTTTAGCCATTCTGACTGGTGTGAGGTGATATCTCATTGTGGTTTTGATTTGTATTTCCCTGATGCCGAGTGATATAGAGCACTTTTTCATGTGTCTGTTGGCCATCTGGATGTCTTCTTTGCAGAAATGTCTGTTCATGTCCTCTGCCCATTTCTTGATTCGATTATTTGTTCTTTGGGTGTTGAGTTTGCTAAGTTCTTTATAGATTCTGGACACTAGTCCTTTATCTGATATGTCGTTTGCAAATATCTTCTCCCATTCAGTTGTCTTTTGATTTTGTTAACTGTTTCCTTTGCTGTGCAAAAGCTTTTGATCTTGATGAAATCCCAATAGTTCATTTTTGCCCTTGCTTCCCTTGCCTTTGGCGTTGTTCCTAGGAAGATGTTGCTGCGGCTGAGGTCGAAGAGGTTGCTGCCTGTGTTCTCCTCAAGGATTTTGATGGATTCCTTTCGTACATTGAGGTCCTCATCCATTTTGAGTCTATTTTTGTGTGTGGTTTAAGGAAATGGTCCAATTTCATTTTTCTGCATGTGGCTGTCCAGTTTTCCCAGCACCATTTATTGAAGAGGCTGTCATTTTTCCATTGGACATTCTTTCCTGCTTTGTCGAAGATGAGTTAACCATAGAGTTGAGGGTCTATTTCTGGGCTCTCTATTCTGTTCCATTGATCTTTGTGTCTGTTTTTGTGCCATTACCATGCTGTCTTGATGATGACAGCTTTGTAATAGAGCTTGAAGTCCGGAATTGTGATGCCACCAATGTTGGCTTTCTTTTTCAATATCCCTTTGGCTATTCGAGGTCTTTTCTGGTTCCATATAAATTTTAGAATTATTTGTTCCATTTCCTTAAAAAAGATGGATGTTACTTTGCTAGGAATTGCATTAAATGTGTAGATTGCTTTACGTAACAGAGACATTTTCACAATATTTATTCTTCTAATCCAGGAGCATGGAACATTTTTCCATTTCTTTGTGTCTTCCTCAATTTCTTTCATGAGTACTTTATAGTTTTCTGAGTATAGATTCTGTGCCTCTTTGGTTAGGTTTATTCCTAGGTATCTTATGGTTTGGGATTGACTCCTTAATTTCTCTTTCTTCTGTGTTGTTGGTGTAGAGAAATGCAACTGATTTCTGTGCATTGATTTTATATCCTGACACTTTACTGAATTCCTGTACAAGTTCTAGCAGTTTTGGAGTGGAGTCTTTTGGGTTTTCCACATATAGTATCATATCATCTGCGAAGAGTGATAATTTGACTTCTTCTTTGCCGATTTGGATGCCTTTAATTTCCTTTTGTTGTCTGATTGCTGAGGCTAGGACCTCTAGTACTATGTTGAATAGCAGTGGTGATAATGGACATCCCTGCCGTGTTCCTGACCTTAGCGGAAAAGCTTTCAGTTTTTCTCCATTGAGAATGATATTTGCGGTGGGTTTTTCATAGATGGCTTTAATGATTTTGAGGTATGTGCTCTCTATCCCTACACTTTGAAGAGTTTTGATCAGGAAGGGATGCTGTACTTTGTCAAATGCTTTTTCAGCATCTATTGAGAGTATCATATGGTTCTTGTTCTTTCTTTTATTGATGTGTTGTATCACATTGACTGATTTGCGGATGTTGAACCAACCTTGCAGCCCTGGAATAAATCCCACTTGGTCATGGTGAATAATCCTTTTAATGTACTGTTGAATCCTATTGGCTAGTATTTTGTTGAGAATTTTCGCATCTGTGTTCATCAAGGATATTGGTCTATAGCTCTCTTTTTTGATGGGATCCTTGTCTGGTTTTGGGATCAAGGTGATGCTGGCCTCATAAAATGAGTTTGGAAGTTTTCCTTCCATTTCTATTTTTTGGAACAGTTTCAGGAGAATAGGAATTAGTTCTTCTTTAAATGTTTGGTAGAATTCCCCCGGGAAGCCGTCTGGCCCTGGGCTTTTGTTTGTTTGGAGATTTTTAATGACTGTTTCAATCTCCTTACTGGTTGTGGGTCTGTTCAGGCTTTCTATTTCTTCCTGGTTCAGTTGTGGTAGTTTATATGTTTCTAGGAATGCATCCATTTCTTCCAGATTGTCAAATTTATTGGTGTAGAGTTGCTCATTGTATGTTCTTATAATAGTTTGTATTTCTTTGGTGTTAGTTGTGATCTCTCCTCTTTCATTCATGATTTTATTTATTTCAGTCCTTTCTCTTTCCTTTTTGATAAGTCTGCCAGGGGTTTATCAATTTTATTAATTCTTTCAGAGAACCAGCTCCTATTTTCGTTGATTTGTTCTATTGTTTTTTTTGGTTTCTATTTCATTGATTTCTGCTCTGATCTTTATGATTTCTCTTCTCCTGCTGGGCTTAGGGTTTCTTTCTTGTTCTTTCTCCAGCTCCTTTAGGTGTAGGGTTAGCTTGTGTACCTGAGGCCTTTCTTGTTTTTTGAGAAAGGCTTGTACCGCTATATATTTTCCTCTCAGGACTCCCTTTGTTGTGTCCCACAGATTTTGAACCATTGTATTTTCATTATCATTTGTTTCCATAATTTTTTTCAATTCTTCTTTAATTTCCCGGTTGACCCATTCATTCTTTAGAAGGATGCTGTTTAGTCTCCATGTATTTGGGTTCTTTCCAAACTTCCTTTTGTGGTTGAGTTCTAGCTTTAGAGCATTGTGGTCTGACAATATGCAGGGAATGATCCCAATCTTTTGATACGGTTGAGTCCTGATTTAGCACCGAGGATGTGATCTATTCTGGAGAATGTTGCATGTGCACTAGAGAAGAATGTGTATTCTGTTGCTTTGGGATGAAATGTTCTGAATATATCTGTGATGTCCATCTGGTCCAGTGTGTCGTTTAAGGCCTTTATTTCCTTGCTGATCTTTTGCTTGGATGATCTGCCCATTTCAGTGAGGGGAGTGTTAAAGTCCCCTACTATTATTGTATTATTGTTGATGTGTTTCTTTGATTTTGTTATTAATTGGTTTATATAGTTGGCTGCTCCCACGTTGGGGGCATAGATATTAAAAATTGTTAAATCTTCTTGTTGGACAGACCCTTTGAGTATGATATAGTGTCCTTCCTCATCTCTTATTATAGTTTTTGGCTTAAAATCTAATTGATCTGATCTAAGGATTGCCACTCCTGCTTTCTTCTGATGTCCATTAGCATGGTAAATTCTTTTCCACCCCCTCACTTTAAATCTGGAGGTGTCTTCGGACTTAAAATGAGTTTCTTGGAGGCAACATATACATGGGTTTTGAATTTTATCCATTCTGATACCCTGTGTCTTTTGACAGGGGCATTTAGCCCATTAACATTCAGGGTAACTATTGACAGATATGAATTTAGGGCCATTGTATTGCCTGTAAGGTGACTGTTACTGTATATGGTCTCTGTTCCTTTCTGATCTACCACTTTTAGGCTCTCTCTTTGCTTAGAGGACCCCTTTCAAGATTTCCTGTAGAGATGGTTTGGTGTTTGCAAATTCTTTCAGTTTTTGTTTGTCCTGGAAGCTTTTAATCTCTCCTTGTATTTTCAATGATCGCCTAGCTGGATACAGTATTCTTGGCTGCATGTTTTTCTCGTTTAGTGCTCTGAAAATATCATGCCAGCTCTTTCTGGCCTGCCAGGTCTCTGTGGATAAGTCTGCTGCCAATCTAATATTTTTACCATTGTATGTTACAGACTTCTTTTCCCGGACTGCTTTCAGGATTTTCTCTTTGTCACTAAGACTTGTGAATTTTACTATTAGGTGACGGGGTGTGGGCCTATTCTTATTGATTTTGAGGGGCGTTCTCTGAACCTCCTGAATTTTGATGCTCGTTGCCTTTGCCATATTGGGGAAATTCTCCCCAATAATTCTCTCCAGTATACCTTCTGCTCCTCTCTCTTTCTTCTTCTTCTGGAATCCCAATTATTCTAATGTTGTTTCGTCTTATGGTGTCACTTATCTCTCGAATTCTCCCCTCGTGGTCCAGTAGCTGTTTGTCCCTCTTTTGCTCAGCTTCTTTATTCTCTGTCATTTCATCTTCTATATCGCTATTTCTTTCTTCTGCCTCATTTATCCTAGCAGTGAGAGCCTCCATTTTTGATTGCACCTCATTAATAGCTTTTTTGATTTCAACTTGGTTAGATTTTAGTTATTTTATTTCTCCAGAAAGGGCTTTTTATATCTCCCGAGAGGGTTTCTCTAATATCTTCCATGCCTTTTTCGAGCCTGGCTAGAACCTTGAGAATTGTCATTCTGAACTCTAGATCTGACATATTACCAATGTCTGTATTGATTAGGTCCCTAGCCTTCGATAGTGCCTCTTGTTCTTTTTTTTGTGTTGAATTTTTCCGTCTTGTCATTTTGTCCAGATAAGAGTATATGAAGGAGCAATTAAAATACTAAAAGGGTGGCAACAACCCCAGGAAAATATGCTTTAACCAAATTAGAAGAGATCCCAAATCGTGAGGGGGGAGAAAGGGGATAAAAAGAGGTTCAAAAAGGAAGAAAGAAAAAAAAAACTAAAAAGAAAAAAAAAAGAATTAAAAAAAAGAAAACAAATAAGAAAAATAGAAAAAATATATATATTAGATAAACTAGTTAAAAAAGAAAAAGGTAAAAGTTAAAAAAAATTTAACCAGAAGGCGAGAAAAAAAACAGAAAATGAAAAAGAAAAAAACTAAATTAATTGCAAGACTAAAAAAAATCACAGGGAAAAAGCCATGAGTTTCGTGCTTTGCTTTCTCCTCCTCTGGAATTCTGCTGCTCTCCTTGGTATTGAAACCACACTCCGTGGTAGGTGAACTTGGTCTCAGCTGGATTTCTTGTTGATCTTCTTGGGGAGGGGCCTGGTGTAGTGATTCTCAAGTGTCTTTGCCCCAGGTGGAATTGCACCGCCCTTATCAGGGGCCTGGGTGAGTAATCCGCTCAGGTTTGCTTTCAGGAGCTTTTATTCCCTGATCGCTTTCCGTAGAGTTCCGGAGGATGGGGAATACAAATGGCGGCCTCCTGGTCTCCGGCCCGGAGGAGCCGAGAGCCCAGGGCCCCACTCCTCAGTGCGCCCTCAGAGAACAGCGCCCAGTTACTCCCGTCTGCCTGACCTCCGGCCCCGCTCCGAGCTCACCGAGCCTGTGACCGGTTCAAGGTAACACCGAGCTGCGAGCTTACTGTCGGCTCTGTCTCTGTAGCCAGCTTTCCCGTTCCAATACCCGCAAGCTCTGCGACACTCAGACACCCCCGATCCTTCTGTGACCCTGCGGCACCTGAGGCCACGCTGACCCCACGTGGGCTTCGCCCCGGTTTAGCCTCTGGCGCAATGTCCGTCATCGGAACAGACTTTTAAAAGTCCTGATTTTGTGCCCCGTTGCTCCACCGCTTGCCGGGAGCTGGCCCCTCCCCCCGGGGTCTATCTTCCTGTCGCTTTGGATTCACTTCTCCACCGGTCCTACCTTTCAGAAAGTGGTTTTTTTTTCTGTTTACAGAATTGCTGTTCTTCTCTTCAATCTGCCGATGGATTTTCAGGTGTTTGCAATCTTTAGATAAGCTATCTAGCTGATCTCCGGCTAGCTGAAGTAGTCTCAGCCTGCTACTTCTCTGCCATCTTGACTCCTCCCCCCATTTTGATTCTAACATTTCAAACTCTTGATTTCAAGATCCAATAGTACTTTGCACTTCTTCAATAATTTTCACAGTGTTATACCTCCCTCATCCCAGTTCCTCCATATTGTCCATTTGCTGTAGTAATAACATCATCATGCACCCAGGATAAACTTAGAAGAGGTTTAAATCCTTTTCTTTCCTTTTGATCCAACATTGAATTTGCCATAAAATCCCACAAATTCGATCCATGAAATCAATTTCGCTCAAATTCGTTTCCTCCTGTCCATTCTCATCTCAACTGTCTTGATTCAAGCCCCCATAACCTTTTGCCTAAACTTTGCAAGAATCTGCTAATTGAACTGCTGAGCTCTTTGCATTTCAACCTTCCTACTATGAGAGCTAACAATGACGTGGACAGGTAACTCAGCCAAGTTTTTTAAATTTTTGGTAAATCCACTCCACAATCCAATCCAGTTTACCTTCCTGGGTTCATCTTTCAGTACATACCATCTACCCTGGTTGTGGGCACAAGTCACTCAGAGGTCATTGATGCCAACACCATTGACCTGTTTGTTTGTGATATTTACGGGAAAAATACAATAATCATAGTTGGAAATGCCTTACAGAAAAGAGAAATTTGCTTTTTCCATATGCAAGACATGAAGCAAAGAATGTGAAAGTTAAAAGTTAAAGCACTAAAGATAATCCAGACTATTTCTAAATAGCTTATAAAGTGTAGACTGGAGAGAAACAAAGAGCCCAAATAATCTTTAAGGATTTTTCATTTATTTTGGTCCATAAATTCTACTCTTTACCAGTTCTGCATGGATATTTTTCAGAGCAAAGAACAAGAAAAAAATAAAGTTAAATTGCACCTTAAAATTCAGTTGGACAAAAAGAAAAATGTCCAATATTCAATAGCATAATCAACTGCTTCACTTGCTAAAATGATCCCAAGATTCACCCTACAGAAAGGGAAACCGAGGCAAATAAAGATTAAAGACTTGTCCAAATCACTGGTTCTCAACCATGAAATTCAGATATGCTAATATATTGGGATCCAGTGTAATGTACAAATCTAAGTAACATCAAACCATTTGTTACTAGTAGGGTGTCAAAATTCATGAATGATTTACTTTAAAAATGGATGGATTCAAGATTATCTTTGTAATGCTTTGTTTTCCTTTGATTTGTATCTATTGTACCACTTCTGAATAGTATTCAAAGCTACAATGCTTATAATGCTATGTTATCTCTTACAAGTTTTTCCCACTGAGTGACTATATGTCAGTAAGGTGATGTGCTTTTCCTAAGGTGTGAAGCCACTTATCCATTTCTTTTTTCTTTTCTTTTTTTTAAAGACTGTATTATTTGAGAAAGGGAGCGAGCACAGGCAGGGAGAGCAGCAGGCAGAGGGAAAAGCAGACTCCCTGCTGATCAGGGAACCCTATGCTGGACTCAGTCCCAGGACCCTGGGATCATGACCAGAACTGAAGGCACACACTCAACCCACTGAGCCACCCAAGTGTCCCAGATTATCAAATTCAGTGTGATATCTTCTTCTTTCAATTTTCTCTCTACTTCATAAGGCACTGGAATCAAGAAAGATGCTAAGCATAATTTATAGAAGTTCATAGACAGCATATATATTAAAACCAGACAGCATTCTGTCCAATTATGTGTCAAATACAGCATTATTGACAAACTTCAGAATGAAGATTTCTAGATAGATTTGAAAGACTTCATTGAAAAATACTTCCCACAGTAGTTTTTTTTTTTAATTGAATATTCTATTTGGAAGCTGACAAAATTTAAATAACCTCAAGACACCAATTTGTCTATTTGTCTCATTCAATAAAGATATTAAATACACAAAATTTTTTTAAGATTTCATTTATTTATTATTTATTTATTTAGACAGTATAAATTCAGGGAGTGGGAGCAGGGTGTGTAGGGGGTGGCAAGCAGAGGGTGAGAGAGAGAGAGAGAATCTCAAGCAGACTCCCCGCTGATCACAGAGCTCCTTGTGGAGCTCAAACTCATGACCCTGAGATCATGACCTGAGCTGAATCATGAGTCAGAAGCCTAACTGATGGAGCCACCCAGGCACCCCTATATACATACAGTCTTAATCCAACTAACTGAATCTGGATCTGTTCGAAAGTACTTTTGTTAATAATCCATTTTATTTCGAGACTTAATTATCAGCATAAGTTAGTTTTGAAAGGAATTGAGTTTTAATAACAACTTTGAAGTTTAAATTTTTCTGAGTCTAACAAAAAAAATAGTTCTTTTTAATTTTGAATCAAAGTTTAGCATATGCTACTTTCAATTTGAAAATGAAAATGGTCTTGATTTTCATTTGAGCATCTTGCCACAGCTTCCTATTTTTGATTCATGGCCTCACTAAATCTTTGATGACACCTCTCCTCAATGGCCATGACTTGGTAATTGTAAAAATAAGGAGTGTGAGAGTATCCTCTCAGTCATTTTACAAACTGACTTAGCAATTTTAAAATGCATCATTTCAGAGACAGGAATTATAATTTTTTTATGTGGAGTATTGCAAATCATTATTTCCACCTTGGATTGTAGTTATACTGATTTGTAAAGTCATAGATAAATTAGATGTAACATGGCTCTTCTATAAACACAAAATTAAAAATATTTTTTCTTAGTTACCTTCAGGGGTACTACACTTTAAAAAGTCAAGAGATGCAAAAATTCTCAAACTACCCTAGAATTTTTCTTTAAAATAATTTACACTCTGTTGAACTTGCATTCTAAAGATTTTTCCTTATTCTTCCACTTTGAAGTGGTTATTTTCCTTAAAGATAAACAAGGAAAAGAAAGCAGGATTTCTTGCTTCCCCTGAAACAGCTGAATACTTAGTCGTTTTCCTAAGAAGCCACTTCAGTACAAAACAAAAGAAAACTTTGGACCAGGCAGATGGCTTTATTTACTTAGGTAAAGTTCACATCTGAAGAGCTTGCCAGACTTGTAAAACAACATTGTCCAAACAAGATTGCCAAGCAGCTTAAGCCCTCAGATATTCATGCAGCATAAATGACCACAATAGTGTGTGTGTCTTCCCCCTCAGGTGCCTGTTACCCACTCCAGGCTCCTCCCCACCCTCCAGGTTGCCCCCCTACACTCCCGCACCCCCTAGGCTCCTCCCCACTCTTCCGGGGGCCTGAAGTCCAGTCTCCCTGTCCGGGAAGAACCGAGTACTGATCTCACCACCGGGTGGAAGAAATCAAGTGATCACGGAGCATCCCATCTTTAATCCTGAAAATTCTGAAAAACGTACCTCACAGTGATACTGCATTTAATCTCCTCCTGTTCTAGCGTTTCTTTTTTAACAGCTTGGCATTGTTTTTCCAGGAGGGGGTTTCCGCTGCCCGAATGAGGGGTTTTTAATTACTTCAGACTGAGGGCACCTGGCCACAACAGCTTCAACAGTAAGTGAGAAGAGGATTTCTAAAGAGCTGACTCCTGCTCTGCATTCAGGAATTGGAACAAAAGATTAATTATGCACACCTGGTGCTGCCCATTTGCTCACAGACTCCAACAAGTTTCACTGGGTTTATTAATGTGGCTGCATTTCCCACTATTTCCCTTCAGCTCTTTGTGCATCCTTATTTCCCATGGTCATATATCAGAATAAACTTTTATTGGAAGATCACACTTTTTCCCCTTGCCAACATCCATTTCTTCAATTTTATCTATTTAATTGATATGTATGTATTTAAATTGGGATAATATTTAAGTTGCAATTGTTTCCATTTCTAAATATGCCTACCACGGATGATAAAAATTTGTGTGATAGAGGTGCCTGGGAGGCTAAATTAATTGGTTAGGCTGCCTTCTGCTCAGGTCTTAATCCCAGGGTCCTGGGATTGGGTCCCACATAGGACTCCCTGCTCAGCAGGGAGTCTGGTTCTCCCTCTTCCTCTGCTATGCCCCTGCTCATTCTTTCTCTCTATCTCTCTCTCAAATTAATAAAATCTTAAAGGAAAGGTCCTGTGGTTAAGCCCATATAGGTCGTGGACTTGCATTGTCTCATCTCATCCTGTGGAGTGGTATTTTGACATTTGTTGCACAGAGGAGGGAGGAGAGTTAGAGAAGCTCCAGGTCACATAGCTGGTTAGTGGTAGAGCCTGAGTGACCCAGAGTGGTCCTGAGAAACCAGCTAGTTTATGTCTCCTATTTGCTCGTCAATTTTCTTGGGGCAGTAACATCCAGGGTCCTAACAATTGCACACGTAATGCACCAACCAATTCAACTCTACCTTAGAAACAGCTACGCAATTCAAGTCTTTTCACCATATCCACTATCAACCAACCTGGGCCCAGCCCCTGTAACTTCCTGTCTAGATAAAAGGAGAAGCATCCTACCCATCCCCTGCTTCCATCTCTGCCTCTCTGCAGCCTCCCCAGCACCCATATGCCAGAAGATCCTGTTAAAACAAAGATTCATCCTGTCATCCTTCTGCTGAGGACCATGACCTCTGTGGATCCATGACACTTTAAATCCAGTTCGTCTTTGCTGTTGCCTGGAGGACCTATCTGTCCAGCTTCAGCCCCTTCTCTGGCCCTTCACCTGCTTTCTCCAGCTCCATCCATTACCTTCCTGGCTATTCCTAGAGCAGTTGGTGCAGGCAGACTCCCACTGCTTGGAAATTTGCAGCCATAGCCTGATCTGCCTGGACGGTTCTTCCCCAGGTGTCCTCATGGCTCCCTCTGCTTAACTGTCACCATATTCCAGAAGCCATCCTCCAATGCCAAGTAGAAGTCTCCATGACTCAACTTCATTTCTCTTTAGAGAAATTAATCACCTCCTGCATTTTAGATGTTTACATATTCACCGTTTGCTTCTTCCATGCAACAGAAACTCTGAGAGAGCATTCGCAGTTCCTAGAATGAAGGTTGGCACAGGCTAAGCCTTTAATATAAACTCACTGATTGAACAAATGAATCCATAGTTCTCACAGAAGAGCAACTCCAACAATCTAGTACCAGTTCTAGGCTACAGGATACTCCAAAGTGGTACCCACAATGTTTCAGAATGATGTTGACCCTACCTGTAGACTTATGTTTCTCAGATTCTCAGATTAAGTGGCCTGTGGTCAAATACATTCAGAAAGCACTGACTTAAGTAAACTGAAGCAAATTTATTTACTTCAGAACTTCTCAGTGCTTTAAATGCTCTGATATGTACTGACAAGAGGAGAACAGTAAATGAACCAAGTTCCAAAGTGCTTTGGCCATGGAATCCTTTCAATACCAACCACTATTCTAGTGACCCCGCTGAATGCTATGCTAGTTCCGGCATCCTAATAATTAAGAAGTACTAATTAGGCTACTTCTTTTTAAGGTATTTTATTTGTTTTTTATAAGAACTTAATCAGGTTCAATTCCAGTAGTAGTAATCATCCTACAACCCTTGGAAAGGCTTCTAAGAAGGAGCTTGATCTGAAATGGTACAGTTTGCTGTGTGCACCAGGCTGCTCTGAGAAACGGTGTGCACCAGACAACATTCCATCATGGGGCTCCCCCACCTCTGCTCTGCATCCTGCATCCTTCCAGCTTCCCGGCATGGCCCTGCCCCTTCAATCTGCCAGGCACCATCAGGACCTCTTTCCTGCATCTTGAGTCTCAGAGCTCTGAGATCTTCTGTACTTACCCAAGAAAACTCCACTATTAATCACTAATAACTGACCAAAATCCTTCTTCTCGCAGATCATGTTAGTGCTTTCCAAACATGTTTCAGTGTCTTAACAGAAAAGGCACCTGTGTCTTCTGTGTGACTTCTTTAAGCACAATAGTAGGTGTGACTTCTTTAAGCACAATAGTAGGGCCATTGACAGAAAATACTTGAAAGCAAAGGGTATTTTCACATTCTTCCAGAGTAACCTGATGTTTGAATGCTTACTCTCCAGCCAGTATTTGTCCGAAGCCTTTATTCTCACATTGTGTCTAATTCTGCAAGAACCCTCTGTAAATATTATTATATCATTTTTTAAATATTTTATGTATTTATTTGAGAGAAAGAGTGTGAGTGGAGGAAGAGCAGAGGGAGAGGGAGAAACAGACTCCCCACTGAGCAGGGAGCCCAATGGGAGGCTCAATCCCAGAACCCCAAGATAATGACCTGAGCTGAATTCAGGCACTTAACCCACTGAGTCACCCAGGCACCCCTATTATATCTATTTTTTAAAGAAAAGTACTGAAGAACAGAGAGGACTTGCTCAAGGTCACATTATCAGTATGGAATGGTGAACCCATTTGTTCCAAATCCACTTTGTTCCAAATCCCATATTCTCTTGGGAAGACATCCGGAACTTTCATGGGAAATAGCACCAGTAGGAGACTCTGCTGCACACCAGGCCCTGCATGAAGCACTCTGGTCACTCTACTGGACACTGGAATTCTTCAAAAAGTAAAGATTTTCAATTAATGAGTGAAAGTAGCACCCTCTTGACAAAATTATTCCCATTTTCCATAGGAAAATATGAGAAAACTGAGGCTACAAATAGTTAAGAAACTGTCTCCAGACACATGACAACATTCTTACCACCACATGGAGGGTAGTCTTTGGGAAGTATGTGGTGCATATTTGTTGAATTAAAAATAATGAATGGGTGAATATACTTAAGACTAAGTTCTGCATTCTGATCTCCAAATATATGAAGCATTACTTGTTTGATGATAAAAACCCAAAATTAAAAAGAAATGGTTCCTCAAAAATATTAAACATAGAACTACATATGATCAGGGTGCCTGGGTGGCTTAGTCAGTTAAGCATCCCAATTCTTTTTTTTTTTTTTTTAAGATTTTATTTATTTATTTGACAGAGGAGAAGTGAAAGAGGGAACAGAAGCAGGGGGAGTGGGAGAGGGAGAAGCAGGCTTCCTGCTGAGCAAGGAGCCCAGTGCAGGACTTGATCCCCTGACCCTGGGGTCATGACCTGAGCTGAAGGCAAATGCTTAACTGACAGAGTCACCCAGGCTCCCCAAGGATCCCAACTCTTGATTTTTGGCTCAGGTCACCATCTCAGAGTTGTGGGATCAAGCCCCTCATCAGGCTCTGTGCTCAGTGGTGAGTCTGCTGAGGTTCTCCCCCTCTGCTCCCTGCCTCAAATAAATAAATAAATCTTAAAAAAAAAAAAAAAAGACTACATATGATCAAGTAATTCTGCTTTCAGGTATATATCAAAAGGAAATGAGATCACTATCTCAAAAAAGTACCTGGCCGTTATCTTCATTGCAGCATTATTTGCAGTAGCCAAGAAATGGACACAACCTGAGTGTCCATCAGTGGATGAATGGACAAAGAAAATGTGATACACACACATACACACACACACACACTATGGTACGTTATTTAGTCAAAGAAGAAAATTCTGCCATTTACAGCAACATGGATGGACCTTAAGTGCATTATGCTAAATGAAACATCAGAGAAACAAACACTGTCTGCTTTCCTGATCTCTGAACTCTCAAAGAAACTGAACTCATAGATACAGAAAACAAACTGGTAGTTGCCAGAGGTGGGAGGTGGGGAGTGAGCAAAATGGATGAAGGTGGTCAGAAGGTACAAACTTCCAGTTATAAGATAGATGGTGTATAACATGGTGACTAGACTTAATAGTACTCTCTTATATATTTGAAAGTTGCTAAGAGAGTAGATCTTAAAAGTTCTTGTCACAAGAAAAAAAAATTGTAACTATATGTAGTGATGGATGTTAACTAAACTTATTGAGGCAGTCATTTCCAACATATACATATATCAAATATTTATATTGCATATATTGGACAAATACAGTGTTTTATATCAATTATATCTCCACTAAACTAAAGAGAAACACAAGTGGAAACATTTAATGAGGACAATAGAAGATCTTCATAAGTAAACCTTAATGTTCTTAATGAATGATAATGTAATTATTCTATTCTTTTTTTTAAGATTTTATTTATTTGACACAGAGAGAGAGAGAATAAGCAGGGGGAGTGGGGAGAAGCAGGCCTCCCACTGAGTGGGGAGTCCAGTTTAGAGCTTTATTCCAGGACCCTGGGATCATGACCTGACTGAGTCACTCCTTAATTAGCTTGTTCTTATGCACTTTTCTATTTCCCTCCTGTCTTTGGGTTAAAGAATTTTTCTCATCGTTCTTGTTTCCTGTCGTATCCATGATATTTTCAGTTATCAGGGAATTTTGCAAAAGATTATCAAATAACATCCCAGGAAATTAACAAAAACAAAACCTATGAAAAGAATATATAGAGGAATTCTCTACTTAGCCTGATTTTTTAAATAACTGAATATAATCAATAATATAAATATTATATTTTGTACTCGTATGGCCAAATTGCTACAAAATCGACAGATCGAACATTAGACCTAACATTATATATTCCAGACAGCCCTTTGATTCAAGCCTGGCATTCTGATACTTTTGAGTATTAAGTAACTATTTTGAAATGGGGGTGGATATAATAGCACAAAAGAAACAGGAGAAATATAGAATTGGCCTTTGAACAATGTGAGGGTTAGGGCCATCAGTCCCCTCTCCATGCAGTAAATATCTGCAGCTAACTTGTGAATTCCCAAAAAGTTAACCTCTAGTAGTCTGCTGTTGACCAGAAGTTTTACTGGTAACATAGTCAATTAACACATATTTTGTATGTTCTATGAAATGTATACTATATTCTTACAATAAAGTAAGCTATTAAGAAAATCATAAGGTAGAGAAAATACCTTTATAGTACTATACTGTATTTATCAGGACAAATCTGGGTATAAGTGGACCTGCACAGTTCTTACTCATGTTGTTCAAGGGTCAGCAGCACATCAGGGTGTAAAGCAGTTCTCCATCTGGTCTTTTCTTGCTGGTTTGTTGCTGTGAAGCCCATCTTTTCTGGAAAGAGAATGCTGTTTAAAAATGAACCAACAAGTTAAACAACCAAAGAAAATAAAATACTGTCAGGAACTGCAAGAGGCAATTAGGGGTGGTTTGGACTTTAAGAACCAATGATCAATTGTTTTGCTAGTCTTGGTTGCTGTCCATTTTATAGGTCAATGGTTTCCTGATGTCTATGAGTGGCTCAGCTCTCCTCTGCCTAGATGCAAATACCACCTGGATTCCAGAACAGACTGAGCTCTTGACTGTAAATGTGCTGGAAAGATCTGTCCTAGTCAACTCAGAACCAGGACATTTGACTAACATGGTATTACTGAAATCATGCTTCTCATGAAGTCATCAGACACCACCCATGTATTTAAACTTTATCATCTAAGCAAAACATGGAGGGGGGTTTCTTAAATGATATGTTGCAACAAAATCTTCTATATATTGAAGCCCCAAAACAGCCCCTGTTACTAGAGCCAAATTTAGTATGTAAAACAATCCAATGAGGGTTACAAGATGAAGATGCCCACATAAAGTATATGGCATGGCAGGTAAAAAAATCAATTCTTAAAGCAAAATAAATATCAACTACAGCATGTCTATAGGGAAAACACTCTTGTTGACAGGTCAGTAGGTCAATAGATAAGGAGCTCCCCTAGATCTGATGGGCAATAGCCAGTGTTCAATGCAGATCCACCAGCCCTCACAATCAGCTGGCTCTTCTATCCACCACTCTCTGCTTCTCACTGCCTAGTCAGTCCCGAGCTCCCCTGAGCCCAAGCAAATGCCAGTGGCTCTCCAGCTGTTGGAGCAAATCCCAGGGCAAGGCTTGCCACTCCCTGGGAAGCTTGCTTAGAAATAAATGAGTTGGAAGTTGCTTAGCCCAAGGCCTGTCCCAAGCTAAGGACTGAATGAATAGGAGCTAGTATTAAGCCTTGTCTAACAAGTTCTCGTCCTTGAGTAAATAACATCAATAACAGTATGAAACCCTTGTCGACTTTTTATTAAAACTGGTTGTGGGGGGGAGGAGTCAAGATGGCAGAGAAGTAGCAGGCTGAGACTACTTTAGCTAGCAGGAGATCAGCTAGATAGCTTATCTAAAGATTGCAAACACTTGCAAATCCATCGGCAGATTGAAGAGAAGAAGAACAGCAATTCTGGAAACAGATAAACAACCACTTTCTGAAAGGTAGAACTGGCGGAGAAGTGAATCCAAAGCGACGGGAAGATAGACCCCGGGGGAGGGGCTGGCTCCCGGCAAGCAGCAGAGCAATGGAGCACAAAATCAGGACTTTTAAAAGTCTGTTCCGCTGAGGGACATTGCTCCAGAGGCTAAACTGGGGTGAAGCCCACGTGGGGTCAGCATGGCCTCAGGTCCTGCAGGGTCACAGAAGGTTCGGGGGTGTCTGAGTGTCGCAGAGTTTACAGGTATTAGAACGGGGAAGCCGGCTACAGAGACAGAGCTAACAGTGAGCTCACAGCTCGGGGTTACCTTGAAAAGGTCGCAGGCTCGGTGAGCTCGAAGGGAGGCGGGAAGTCAGGCAGACGCAGTTACTGGACGCTGTTCTCTGAGGGCGCACTGAGGAGTGGGGCCCTGGCTCTCGGCTCCTCCGGGCGGGAGACCAGGAGGCCGCCATTTGTATTCCCGTCCTCTGGAACTCTACGGAAAGCGCTCAGGGAATAAAAGCTCCTGAAAGCAAACCCGAGGGGATTACTGAGCCCAGCTCCTGGTAAGGGCGGTGCAATTCCGCCTGGGGCAAAGACACTTGAGAATCACTACAAGAGGCCCCTCCCCCAGAAGATCAACAAGAAATCCAGCCAAGACCAAGTTCACCTACCAAGGAGTGCAGTTTCAATACCAAGGAGAGCAGCAGATTTCCAGAGGAGGAGAAAGCAAAGCACAGAACCCACAGCTTTCTCCCTATGATTCTTTAGTCTTGCAGTTAATTTAATTTTTTTTCTTTTACATTTTTTTCTCTTCTTCTGCTAAAATTTTTTTAACTCTTACCCTTTTCTTTTTTAACGCTTTTTACCTAGTTTATCTAATATATATATATTTCTTATTTATACTTTTCTTTATTTGCTTTCTTTTTTTAATTCTTTTCTTTCTTTCTTTCTTTCTTTCTTTCTTTCTTTTTTGCTCTTTCTTTCTTTCTGAACCTATTTTTATCCCCACTCATGATTTGGGATCTCTTCTAATTTGGTTAAAGCATATTTTCCTGGGGTTGTTGCCACCCTTTTAGTATTTTAATTGCTCCTTCATATACTCTTATCTGGACAAAATGACAAGACGGAAAAATTCAACACAAAAAAAAGAACAAGAGGCAGTACCAAAGGCTAGGGACCTAATCAATACAGACATTGGTAATATGTCAGATCTAGAGTTCAGAATGACGATTCTCAAGGTTCTAGCCAGGCTCGAAAAAGGAATGGAAGATATTAGAGAAACCCTCTCGGGAGATATAAAAGCCCTTTCTGGAGAAATAAAATAACTAAAATCTAACCAAGTTGAAATAAAAAAAAAAGCTACTAATGAGGTGCAATCAAACTGGACGCTCTCACTTCTAGGATAAATGAGGCAGAAGAAAGAATTAGTGATATAGAAGACCAAATGACAGAGAATAGAGAAGCTGAGCAAAAGAGAGACAAACAGCTACTGGACCACGAGGGGAGAATTCAAGAGATAAGTGAAACCATAAGACGAAACAACATTAGAAAAATTGGGAATCCAGAAGAAGAAGAAAGAGAGAGGGGAGCAGAAGGTATACTGGAGAGAATTATTGGGGAGATTTTCCCCAATATGGCAAAGGGAACAAGCATCAAAATTCAGGAGGTTCAGAGAACACCCCTCAAAATCATTAAGAATAGGCCTACACCCCGTCACCTAATAGTAAAACTTACAAGTCTTAGTGGCCAAGAGAAAATCCTGAACGCAGCTCGGGAAAAGAAGTCTGTAACATACAATGGTAAAAATATTAGATTGGCAGCAGACTTATCCACAGAGACCTGGTAGGCCAGAAAGAGCTGGAATGATATATTCAGAGCACTAAACGAGAAAAACATGAGCCAAGAATACTATATCCAGCTAGGCTATCATTGAAAATAGAAGGAGAGATTAAAAGCTTCCAAGACAAACAAAAACTGAAAGAATTTGCAAACACCAAACCAGCTCTACAGGAAACATTGAAAGGAGTCCTCTAAGCAAAGAGAGAGCCTACAAGTGGTAGATCAGAAAGGAACAGAGACAATATACAAAAACAGTCACCTTACAGGCAATACAATGGCAATAAATTCATATCTCTCAATAGCTACCCTCAATGTTAATGGGCTAAATGCCCCAATCAAAAGACAAAGGGTATCAGAATGGATAAAAAAAAAAACAAAATCCAACTATATGTTGCCTACAAGAAACTCATTTTAAGCCTGAAGACACCTCCAGATTTAAAGTGAGGGAGTGGTAAAGAACTTACCATGCTAATGGACATCAGAAGAAAGCAGAAGTGGCAATCCTTATATCAGATCAATTAGATTTTAAGCCAAAGACTATAATAAGAGATGAGGAAGGACACTATATCATACTCAAAGGGTCTGTCCAACAAGAAGATTTAACAATTTTTAATATCTATGCCCCCAACGTGGGAGCAGCCAACTATATAAACCAATTAATAACAAAATCAAAGAAACACATCAACAATAATACAATAATAGTAGGGGACTTTAACACTCCCCTCACTGAAATGGACAGATCATCCAAGCAAAAGATCAACAAGGAAATAAAGGCCTTAAATGACACACTGGACCAATGGACATCACAGATATATTCAGAACATTTCATCCCAAAGCAACAGAATACACATTCTTCTCCAATGCACATGGAAAATTCTCCAGAATAGATCACATCCTGGGTCCTAAATCAGGCCTCAACCAGTATCAAAAGATTGGGATAATTCCCTGCAAATTTTCAGACCACAATGCTCTGAAGCATTGTGGAGGATCATTGAACTCCTCTCAACCACAAGAGGAAGTTAGGAAAGAACCCAAATACATGGAGACTAAACAGCATCCTTCTTAAGAATGAATACGTCAACCAGAAAATTAAAGAAGAATTGAAAAAAATAGTGGAAACAAGTGATAATGAAAACACAACGATTCAAAATCTGTGGGACACAACAAAGGCAGTCCTGAGAGGAAAATATATAGCGGTACAAGACTTTCTCAAGAAACAAGAAAGGTCTCAGGTACACAACCTAACTCTACACCTAAAGGAGCTGGAGAAAGAACAAGAAAGAAACCCTAAGCCCAGCAGGAGAAGAGAAATCATAAAGATCAGAGCAGAAATCAATGAAATAGAAACCAAAAAAAACAATAGAACAAGTCAACGAAACTTGAGCTGTTTCTTTGAAAGAATTAATAAGATTGATAAACCCCTGGCCAGACTTATCAAAAAGAAAAGAGTAAGGACCCAAATAAATAAAATCATGAATGAAAGAGGAGAGATCACACCAAAGAAATACAAACTATTATAAGAACATACTATGAGCAACTCTATGCCAACAAATTTGACAATCTGGAAGAAATGGATGCATTCCTAGAAACATATAAACTACCACAACTGAACCAGGAAGAAATAGAAAGACTGAATAGTCCTATAACCAGTAAGGAGATTGAAAAAGTCATTAAAAAATCTCCAAACAAACAAAAGCCCAGGGCCAGATGGCTTCCCGGGGGAATTCTACCAAACATTTAAAGAAGAGCTAATTCCTATTCTCCTGAAACTGTTCCAAAAAATAGAAATGGAAGGAAAACTTCCAAACTCACTTTATGAGGCCAGCATCACCTTGATCCCAAAACCAGACAAGGATCCCATCAAAAAAGAGAGCTATAGACCAATATCCTTGATGAACACAGATGCGAAAATTCTCAACAAAATACTAGCCAATAGGATTCAACAGTACATTAAAAGGATTATTCACCACACCAAGTGGGATTTATTCCAGGGCTGCAAGGTTGGTTCAACATCCGCAAATCAGTCAATGTGATACAACACATCAATAAAAGAAAGAACAAGAACCATATGATACTCTCAATAGATGCTGAAAAAGCATTTGACAAAGTACAGCATCCCTTCCTGATCAAAACTCTTCAACGTGTAGGGATAGAGGGCACATACCTCAATATTATCAAAGCCATTTACAAAAAACCCACCGCAAATATCATTCTCAAGGGAGAAAAACTGAGAGCTTTTCTGCTAAGGTCAGGAACATGGCAGGAATGTCCATTATCACCACTGCTCTTCAACATAGTACTAGAAATCCTAGCATCAGCAATCAGACAATGAAAGGAAATTAAAGGCATCCAAATTGGCAAAGAAGAAGTCAAACTATCACTCTTCACAGATGATATGATACTATATGGGAAAAACCCAAAATACTCCACTCCAAAACTGCTAGGACTTGTACAGGAATTCAGTAAAGTGTCAGGATATAAAATCAATGCACAGATATAAAATCAGTTGCATTTCTCTACACCAACAACAAGACAGAAGAAAGAGAAATTAAGGAGTTAATCCCATTTACAATTGCACCCAAAACCATAAGATACCTAGGAATAAACCTTACCAAAGAGGTACAGAATCTATACTGAGAAAACTATAAAGTACTCATGAAAGAAATTGAGGAAGACACAAAGAAATGGAAAAATGTTCCATGCTCCTGGATTGGAAGATAAATATTGTGAAAATGTCTATGCTACCTAAAGCAATCTACACATTTAATGAAATTCCTATCAAAGTACTATCCATGTTTTTCAAAGAAATGGAACCAATAATTCTAAAATTTATATGGAACCAGAAAAGACCTCGAATAGCCAAAGGAATATTGAAAAAGAAAACCAAAGTTGGTGGCATCACAATTCTGGACTTCAAGCTCTATTACAAAGCTGTCATCATCAAGACAGCATGGTAATGGCACAAAAGCAGACACACAGATCAATGGAACAGACTAGAAAGCCCAGAAATAGACCCTCAGCTCTATGGTCAACTAATCTTCGACAAAGCAGGAAAGAATGTCCAATGGAAAAAAGACAGCCTCTTCAATAAATGGTGCTGGGAAAACTGGACAGCCACATGCAGAAAAATGAAATTGGACTATTTCCTTACACCACACATGAAAATACACTCAAAATGGATGAAGGACCTCAATGTGAGAAAGGAATTCATCAAAATCCTTGAGGAAAACACAGGCAGCAACCTCTTCGACCTCAGCTGCAGCAACATCTTCCTAGGAACATCACCAAAGGCAAGGGAAGCAAGGGCAAAAATGAACCATTGCAATTTTATCAAGATCAAAAGCTTTTGCACAGCAAAGGAAACAGTTAACAAAACCAAAAGACAACTGACAGAATGGGAGAAGATATATGCAAACGACATATCCGATAAAGGACTAGTGTCCAAAATCTATAAAGAACTTAGCAAACTCAACACCCAAAGAACAAACAATCCAGTCAAGAAATGGGCAGAGGACATGAACAGACATTTCTGCAAAGAAGACATCCAGATGGCCAACAGACACATGAGAAAGTGCTCCATATCACTCGGCATCAGGGAAATACAAATCAAAACCACAATGAGATATCACCTCACACCAGTCAGAATGGCTGAAATTAACAAGTGAGGAAATGACAGATGCTGGCGGGATGCAGAGAAAGGGGAACCCTCCTACACTGTTGGTGGGAATGCAAGCTGGTGCAACCACTCTGGAAAACAGCATGGAGGTTCCTCAAAATGTTGAAAATAGAACTGCCCTATGACCCAGCAATTGCACTACTGGGTATTTACCCTAAAGATACAAACGTAGTGATCCGAAGGGGCACATGAACCTGAATGTTTATAGCAGCAATGTCTACTACAATAGCCAAACTATGGAAAGAACCTAGATGCCCATCAACAGATGAATGGATCAAGAAGATGTGGTATATATACACAATGGAATACTATGCAGCCATCAAAATTAATGAAATCTTGCCATTCATGACAACATGGATGAACTAGAGCCTATCATGCTTAGCGAAATAAGTCAAGCAGAGAAAGACAACTATCATATGATCTCCCTGATATGAGGAAGTGGTGATGCAACATGGGGGCTTAAGTGGGTAGGAGAAGAATCAATGAAACAAGATGGGATTGGGAGGGAGACAAACCATAAGTGACTCTTAATCTCACAAAACAAGCTTAGGGTTGCTGCGGGGAGGGGGGGGTTGAAAGAAGGGGGGTGGGATTATGGACATTGGGGAGGGTATGTGCTTTGGTGAGTGCTGTGAAGTGTGTAAACCTGGCAATTCACAGACCTGTACCCCTGGGGATAAAAATATATTTTTATAAAAAATTAAAAATTAAAAATTAAAAAAAATGGGTTGTGGACAAGGGCTTAAAATATACAAAATTATTCAAAGAATTCAAGCCATCATCAAGCGTCACCAAGAATTCCCTCCACGTAAATGATGCTGCTTACAGGAAATTAAACTGTGAACTGGCCACAGTTTACCAAGTATCAAAGTGATACACAGTGATACCAGATATCACTGTTTGTGGCCCTAGAGCCTGAAAAACTGCCTGGCTGTTCAATAAATATTTGTCAAATGACTGCTTTCTTGATCATTCCACATGTAAAACATCTAAAACTGTTACAACAGAAGATTAGCAAGTGTGGTGGTCTGACATTCATTCTAATACTGACAAGCTTCATAGCATGTGCCAAGCTATTCCACACAGTTTATTAAAGGTGTGCACTTTTCTGTAGGAAGTAATAAAGTGATCCAAACCCAGAATTTACATTATCCTTATAGATTCACTTGAGAGGATTTAGGAAATGAAAGTCTCTCTTGCTCTGTTGTTTCCATGGTATTTCCAGCTATTGGGAATTTATATAAAATCACATTTGGGTGTGCTTACAGTTTTCTTTTTTCTTTACAGTGGCATTCCTGAGTTTTTTGTCATCACTCTCACTGTACAAATCAGGAAATGGAGGCTCAGAGAGATTAAGTATAATTTGCCAAATGTTATGTTGCTCTTAAGTGGAAAATACATTCAAGCTCAGGTTTGTCTGGTCAAGAGTCCTTTGTTTTTCCTGAGGCTTTCTACCATCCCTGTAACCATCTTGAGAGATGATCACTTCACATATAACAAACACAGGGCCAGTCATGGTGTCTACTCTAATGTACATGAAATGGAATGTTGGCTGAGATTACCATACTTAATAATTCTCTTGTGGGTCTGTTCAGTATCCCTTTCTCATGCTCTCTTTCTAGGATTTGTTCTAACCACTCCTGATGGAGTCCCTGCAACTGTCAGAAAACCAGATCTATCCCCAGATCCAGGTGTGGACCCTGATGAGTCTAATCCAGCATGAGTAGACTCATTTATCTTGTTGGTGATACTGTTAGAGTAGGCAGCTAGGTTTTAATAAGACACCTGGAGGCCAGCAAAGAGGAAGTCCTTGCCAGCTATTGAGAAAGTCAGGCCAGTCCAGGCAACACTCCACTAGAAGCAGGATCAAACCAGACAGACCCCAGATGGTTAGAGCCATGACAGAAAACCCCTGAGCAAATAAGAAAGAAAAACCATGAAATGCTGCCTCTAAGAAAACCCTGACTCAAGTTAAGAATATTCCACCTCCTTGTTAACAACTATAAAAAAAATATGAACCTAAAGCCCAAGGAGGCAGCTCTCTCTCTTGAGCTTTCCTGCTCTCACATTTCACTTTAGTAAACTTTCTCACCTGTGTCCCTCATTGGCTGTATTGTGTTTGTCCTTGAACTCTTTCTTGTGATGAGACCAAGAGCCTTTGATGACATCTTTGGGACAGGTTGTATTGAAACCCAAGGACCTGGGATCTCCTCAGTTGACCCAGCAACATTAAGTTCAGGACCAAGGTTATGATTTGGTGGGAGCTAATCAGATCTGAGTAGAAACTTCCGGGAAGGATCATATCAATTCTCACAAAGCCTTCAGGGGTTAATTCTATGGGCACAAGTAGAAGCATGGAGCCTAAGCAAACCATCTACATAAAATCCTGGGAGTCACAGGCAGAGAGACACTGGGGACAGAAGAGTCAAGGATCAGGAAGAGCTTGTCCTCTTGTCACAGGGGCCCACGTCAGGCCATCTTAAGATGGGTCACTTTAGTGTGAAGGTTATTTTGATTTATGGGCCCAATGCATTTCTGTTGTGTGATTCTGCTGCCTAAGATTATTCTCAGTTAAAAGCAGTCTCCCAGAAGATGCAGAGAAAAGTTATTTTATCTCCCCCTCAGCTGCCCAAATCTTCATTGGAAAGGAGAGGTGTATCAGGAAGAGAGCTATTAATAGAGATTCTTTGCAGAAATGTATCTGCATAACAGGGCTACGTTTATTTTCTAAACATCTGCATAACAGGGCTACGTTTGTTTTCTAAACATCTCCTCTCACCTTCCTGCTAATGGTCTTCCCCTACTTTGTATTCTCAGACCCCTACCCTTCTCCCAAACTCAGGATGCTATATAAGCCTCCTGTTACCTGACTGTATTTGGAATTTCAGGTCTATATGGCTTCCCCAAATGAAATTAGTCTGCTAATCTGTCTCAGGTAAATTTAATTCTTAGTCCAACTAGAAGAATCTTGGACAGAGATAAATTTCTTCCTCCCCAGCAAGCCAATGGGTGAATCAGTTCCTGAATCCTTCCAGCCTCTGGAAGTCCAACGCATAAACCAATGAGTAACCTCTATCTTTAAGCCACTTTGGGTTGGGTTCTGTTACTTCAAACAAATAATCTGACTCTTGCAATGAATATTAATAAGGTAATTACAATTTGAGGATTATTGTACTGTCCTGGAAAAGAAACACCAAATAAATATAAGGCGTAGGCTACTTTAAGAGCATGAAATGTTTCCCAGGAACAGATACTTTATGTATAAACAAATGTTAATCTATTAGGTGAATTTAAAAATTGGAATAGCTGAAACTCAGTTTGGCAAAGCAGATAGAATCCAAGGCTCACTCGTTTTGTTTTCTTAAAATTTGGGGCTTTCATGTATAGAAATGGGAAATTTATGTGACTGTTGGCACACCACTCTGTGCCTCTGAAATTCCAGCTGGATATGCTAGTAAAGCTGCTTACTGTGAGAACTAACAGCCTGGACCCCCATGTCCTGGCTCATCACTGATCAGCTTACCTTAAGCTTTCCTCATCGGAATGGGGTGACCAACAACACCTGTGCAATCCTCCTGAAGGTCTGAGTTGAGGGTCAAAAGATGGAATGTCTCTGGAAGGGTTTATAACTAAAAGGGTCTCAGAAACACCCAGCCTTGCACTGTGGTCTTCTCAGCAATGCCTCCTAAATCCAAACTTCGACCACATTTTGTGCTCAGCCTTTATTTCTCTTTGGAACAAAGATGTGAGGCTCAGAGAGGCTCAAAGATTAGTTCATCTAAGACAGAGCCCCTGATCCATCTGCCAGAAAACGGCAGCCCATAAAGTAGCTGGCAGCGACCAAGCCAATATCAGCCTTGTGTTCTCTTCCTTTCTCTCTCTCTCATCTCACTGTTAATGCAACTCCTGACGCAAAACGAACAAATGGCAAGGACTTGAGGTTTTCACACAGAACCAGGCACGAGCTGAAAGACGGCAGCCTTGAGAAACTGCGTGTTTTAATTTCTGTGCTCCTACTGGCCCATCCTCATTCTGACAGAAGTCACAATACAGAACAAACAGATGTTGAGTGACTTCCTGAGAAAAAGAGAGTAGATTAAATGACCCAAACTTAAAGATTCTAATTCTGAAAAACTACCCAATAATGTTTAATGTTTCAAATATTGCATCCTGGGCTCTTCAGAGCATAGTGCGACTCCTCAGCACCCTTAAGCCATGGGTCCTCTGCTGCTTTCATACCCAATCCCCTGAGCATGTTCCAGAAAATGTGCACCACCCAGTGGGCTTAGGAGTGGGCCAGCTGCCAGGACTGCTGTTTCAATTTCACTGGTTCTCCCACGTCTTTTGTTTGAACACTGATGTGACAACTATTGAGGGAAATTCTCTTAAACAAACACAGGTAGTGAAAGACTAGTAGTGAGGCCTCTTGAAAGGTTAAATTTCTGGTCAGGAACAATATGATCCTCCCTGGTAAGGGTTGCGGGGGGGCACACATTTTACAATGGAAAAATGGTCAACTTTACCCAAATGAAATCTCGGGTTTTTCTTGGAGACATGAGAGGAGATAAAAATTGCCCTTTGTACCAGGGAAGTACTGATCTTGCCTGCAATTAAGCTGCATTTTGTTTTATGTTACCTTATTTTTTGAATGTTCCAGTGGTATCATTCTTGTTCTTCTAAAGGTAACTTAACTAAACAAATGACCATGGGAACATTGAGTTGGCATTTCACAGATGCATTTTTTTTCTGAGAATAATAATAATAATAATAATAAACCCTAACATTGTTATAGCCCTTACAGTTCGCTTTCTCTCGTTGATCTTATTTGGTAGTTATGCCAACTAACCCTGAGAAGAACTAAAGCTTAGAAAGGACGTGTTTTCTTAAAGCAGAAATTTTCCTAACTCGATACATTAAAACAAAAAACAGAAACACTTCTAAAAACTATGCTTAAATTTCCTGTCCCAAATTTAAAACTAGATTCCAGTTAAAAGTTCCCCCTAACCCATTTTAGAGGAAACCTGAGGACCTGGTGATTCCAGATCACCCACATGTCCAGAGCTACCTCTAAAACCCTCTTTGACTCAAAAGTCCTGTTCTTTCCACTGCCTACCCTGCAGATTCCTGTCTACAGACTTAAGGGAAAAATCATTGCTTGCCCCCCAGGTTCTTGGTGGTGTTTCCCATAGAGGTGGGGAAGGGCACTGGCCGGTGACTTGCATCTTTTGCTCTTTTTTTAAATATGCCATTTGATTATCTTAAAACTAGAATGTATTTATAAATTACTTGGTTTTATTTTTTTTTAATGAAGATTTTATTTATTTACTTGACAGAGAGAGAGAGCACAAGCAGGTGGAGATGCATGTAGAGAGAGAGGGAGAAGCCGGCTCCCTGCTGAGCAGAGAGCCCGACATTGGGGCTTGATCCTGGGACCCTGGAATCCCAACCTAAGCCAAAGGCAGATGCTTAAATGACTGAGCCACCCAGATGTCTGAATTACTTGGTTTTAAAAAGGAATAAAAGTTTAATAATCTCTAAGAACTATAAAATACTAAGCAGCCATGAAGTGTTTTTGTTCATTTTGCTATGTGCGCATGTTATCACACTTTTCACATACTCTGTATGTATGACTTTATGTGTTCATAGAGTAGCTATGCCATAAATTCTGCACCCAAGAAACAAAAGGAGGGAAAGAGGCCAACTATTCAGTCAGTAATTGAATAATTCAATTCAAGGATTAATAACGGTTTTGTACACTAGCTGTTGAGGTAACCAAGCTCAACTCTCTCCCTTCCTTTACTGTCTTATTTGGATCTCATAACTGATGGCCAAAACCACTGACTCACAAACACCCTTAATTTCTCCAAACGCTTGCCTCCCAGCCTCCCCACTGCCCGAATGCTAATGAAGAAATTCAGAAAGTCATGAAGAAGACGGCCATTAAAAAGTGTAGCCTTCAACCCAACAGGACAATCATCACCACCAGTGACTTCTGTTATCCCTGCTCCTTTTCCTTTTCTTGAGTAATTATTCCAGTCTTGACTATTTTCTTCAGAATGCCAGCTGTCTCTAACTTCTTCACTCTCAGAATATGAACTCGCCTGTAATTTCATCAGTAAAACAGAGGCCCTCAGAAGCAGCCACCCCACACGCCTTCACGTCACACCTTATCCATAGCCAAACCTGCTGTGAGGCATCTCCTTCATCTTCAGAGAATGATGAGACCCTCAAACCAGTGCTGGCTCCCCCTTTCCTGCTGACTGCCACCCAGCTCTCCTCACTGGCTCAGGCTGGACTGCACAGCACTTTATTCTTTATCCACAACTTCTCCCCTCCAGCCCCTTCCCTTGGCCCACGAATATGTATATTTATCACCCACCTTTATAGAGGTATTTCCTCAGGTTACTACCAAACATAATTCTTCTCCCCACCTTCTTATCTGAACTTTCAAAAAGCCGTTTCCTCTCCATCCTTTTTTTTTTTTTAAAGATTTTATTTATTTCTTTGACAGAGAGAGATCACAAGTAGTCGGAGAGCAGGCAGAGAGAGAGAGAGGGAAGCAGGCTCCCTGCTGAGCATAGAGCCCGATGCGGGACTCGATCCCAGGACCCCGAGATCATGACCTGAGCCGAAGGCAGCAGCTTAACCCACTGAGCCACCCAGGCGCCCCTCCTCTCCATCCTTTAACTCATGTCTTCTGCTTCCCCAGCTCTACTGAAACTATATTCACATGTGCATTCAACTAACTCAAATCGAAAAAGTCAGAGAACGGGGCACCTGGGTGGCTCAGTTGGTGAAGCATCTGACTCTTGATTTCAGCTCAGGTCATGATCTCAGGGTTGTGGGATAGAGACGCAAGTTGGGTTCTGCACTCAATGTGGAGTCTGTTTGAGATTCTTTCCCCCCCCTCTCTCCCTCTGCCCCTCTCCCTAAAGTCAATAAATAAATCTTATTTTTAAAAAAGTCAGAGAACATTTTGAGTCTCACTCTTATTTCATGTGTCTGTCACATTGTTGATTAGTTCTTTCTCAAAGGGCACACCACCTTCTTTTCTAGGACAATTGATCCTCTGTCTCACCCATCCGTCAGTCTCGTATTACTCCTCATATGATAGCTGCTGTAGTTTTCTGTCTGAAGCCTTCTTAGACAACTTGTACCTTTCTCTATATGCCATTATTTGCCCCGAGATTTCCAAGTACATGTTGATCGTTAAATCTAATGACCCAAGCAACAGACTCAAGCTAATTATTGACTGTTTCCATCTAGATATTCCCTAACCCACACAGTCAACCATTCTAACATGTCCAAAACTAAATTTGTCCTTTACCTAAAGCACTGTTAGGGGGGCCATGATCTCCCATCCCTGAACTTAGAAACCTTAGAATAATCTCTGACTCATTTCTCTCACTTGCTCTATATATCCAATAAGTCATTATGTTTTGCCAATTTTCATTCCTAAACATAAGCAAACTGTATTTTCTACAACATTCCCTACCCAAAAGGCCATTCTAAAGGGACACCTGGCCACTCTTATATCTCTACTCTAGAACCACTTGGGCCCATGGAACACAGCAGGAGGAAAACAGGCCAAGACCACTGGCATCTCTTGGAAGCCAGCCATGTCTGACTCTTGGAGACCACCATGCTGTGAAAAGCCCAGGCCATGTGAAGTGGGCCCAGGAGATAAGACGCCACAAGCAGGGAGAGAGAAAATCAAAGGGCACAGAGGCACCAGAAATGTAAGTGAAGAAGCCATCTTGGATTATGATCTTCCAGCCGTGGCTGACTTTTCCCTGCATTCCTACTAGGTCTTTCTGTCAAAGCATAGCTCCCAGACCTGTGGATATGAGTGGTCTAGTGGTAAGCAAGACACTGTCATGAAATTCAAGCCTACTTGTTATACTGTCTGTATTTCCTGTACAGATAGCTTGGGGTCATGCGCTCTGACCATAGCCTGTCAGAACTTGATCTCCGCAGGATGCTCTAAGTGTGGCCTTCCCCATCCTAGACCTCTAGGGTCTGTTTGAGGCTGGTGCAGCGTGCTTCTCCTCTTACCATCCCACCTTCCAGAGTGCTGGTTGGAGAAGGAGCCTGCTCAGTGGTGCTGATGGGGAATGGCTGAGGTGTGGAGAAGCAGAGCTGGACTCTTCCAACACGTCCTCGAACCCAAGAGTGGCAGGAAAGGCAGCATCTACTCCCAACCACTACATCTCAGCTTCCTAGACCTTGTGGTGTCAGTGCACACTTTGCCTGTCTGTGAGGGGACAAGGGGTCTCCCTGATGTGAATGGTGTTGTTTCCAGGAAATTGCTCGCCATTTTTAGTATGCAGAAGAACAACCTGAGGAGTTGTTCATATGCAAATGTTGCAAGCCCATCCCCAAAGCCCCTTTTCTGGGATACGGATGGGAACTTGCTTTGTTGCAAGCTTTGGGGGGCATTAATAACAAGAGTATCTTGTGGACCACAATTTTAGATAATGTTTCTAATAAAATGTGTGTCATATCCTCTGTTTTTAAGGGGTTTATGGTTAAATCCAATTCATATGAAATAAAATACTCTAGTATACACTAAATACACAGGGGCTTTTGAGTGCTGATGAAGAAAGTGAAACGGATGAGGTGGATTGTTGTGTAGGCAATGTGGGATTTGTCTTGGGCCTAATAAAGGTTAAGATTCAGGTGGAACACTGCTCCTCAAAATGCACTGGTGACCCAGCAGCATCAGCATATCCTGATTTGCTAGAATTTGTTAGAAGTTCATCTTTCCAGATCCCACCTGCTCTATCAGGTCAGGGCCTCTGGGACTGGGCCCAGGAATCAAGATTGAGCATCACTGAAATGGGGAGAAGTCAGGGACTGGGGGAGAATTCAGGAAAAGGTCTAAGGCAATGTCCAGAGATCAGATGCCTCCAGAGTATAGTGGGTAATATGTTGGAAAGTATTAAAGTAACATGTTTTATAAACAACCACCTCAGTGATTATTCCGATCCCCATGTTAATCCATTATTTTGTATGGTAGTTACCTGTAAAGTACAAGCCCTTTTCTTGTCCTGCCCATTGGTCCTCCATTGTACTCAGAGTCAGACCTCTGCAGTGAAAAATAAGTCTGGGTGGAACAGTTGCTCTTAATGGTTTCTTATTTAAAACATAGCCATCTGAATAAATCATGACTGGTATATAAAGACCACCATAAGACAGTGTTATGTTTTACAGTGTTTGGTTAGTTTACATTTAGCATTCCATCTGTACCAATTAAATCATAAATTTGTTCAGATACTGGGAAAAAAAAAAAGACTGTGTTCTTTGAAAGTGGTAATAAGCCAACAGGTTTCAAAGCGGTAATGCTTAATAAACTATATGTGCATCCAATATGTTACATGTACAGAATGGTCTCTCATGATTAAAGGGGAGTCGTAGTTAGTAATAAAAAATATGAAAATGAGTTCATTGAATTGTAAAATAGAGGTCCATTAATCACAAACCGCTTTATTTCAGAAAGCCATTTGCACTGTTTGAACTACCAATAAGAAATAATTTGAGTTAAGAATGTGGCTTACAACTTCTCGTATTACAAACGTATGGGGGAATGTCATGAACTATAATTAATCTGTTTGTAAGAGGGAAAACAAGGAAGTACTGTGCCCAGATGAAAGGTCTTTTTCAGTTTGTTAGCTGGAGGAATACTGCTTTTTTTTTTTAAGATCTCATTTTGTTATTCATAATGTAGAATATGTTATTTGATGAAATCTGTGTTTGTTCACCTTGTAATAATATTAAAAGCTAAGTTCAAGAGTCATTTTGTAGATATGAAAAGAGGAAGTAAGTTAGTGCAGCAATGCTGTAACAAATAGAGTAAAAGCAAATTTTGTAGTTAAGTACCCATAATCCTATTTGGGATTTTACTTTATGTGTATATTTAGTAAAAGGAATTTTGGAGAAAATGTCCAGCAGAGTTCTGGGAAGGAACTTAACAGGATCTCACCAACAGAGTTAAAAAGAACAGTGTTTTGGGGTGCCTGAGTGACTCAGTTCCTTAAGCAGCTGCTCTTGGTTTCAGCTCAGGTCATGATCTCATGGGTCCTGGAATGGAGCCCCACAATGGGCTCTATGCTCAGTAGAGAGTCTGCTTGAGATACTCTCCCTCTTCCTTTCCCCCACTTGGGTGTGCATTCTTTCACTCTCTCTCTTTTTTAAAGATTTTATTTATTTTTCTTGTGAGAGAGAGCGAGAGAGAGAGGAGCTGGGGGGAGGGGCAGAGGGAGAAGCAGACTCCCTGCTGAGCTGGGAGTCCCACTGGGGATTGAGCCTGGGATCATGACCTGAGCCGAAGGCAGACGCTTAACCCACTGAGCCATCCAGGCACTCTCTCTTTAAAATAAATAATCTTAAAAAAAAAAAATGTCCTGTGTCATTCTGATAACTACAATTACATTCTCTTCTATTAAACTTTTGTGTTACTTTCAGGCTAAACATACTGGGAGTCATCCCACATAATAATATTTTCCTTAATTATAAACTTTAGTTTATTGCTCTTGTGTCAAATTGCTATAGTTTGGCACAAATTATATTTTAAAAGCTTTGGCTATCTGTTGCCTGTCAGCAAGGAAGTGTTTGGAGTCAACATTGTATGTACTCTTTTTAAAAAATCAGACGTTTTTAACATTTATCTTGGTCTATAGCTGTTAAACATACATTTTCAAGGAAACCCATCAATATCAAGAGTACCCTAGAAAATGCTAACCTATTCATCTTTGCATTTGAATAATTCTATAATTAGAATTATGTTTGTTTCGCAAAGGAATAGCACAGTATAAGGCAGATAATAACCAGAAAATGAATCCAGGTTTTTCTGATTAGCAATACTTGTTTCAAATATTCTACACATTCTCTCAATTTATTCCATAGAGGCAGAAAGAAATGTTCCTGCACCACTGGTGGAAGATCTCAGTCTCTGTGATCGACTGATAGATCATACACCATCACTTCTCTTCATACCTTTTTCTGAACGTGAAGCAAATACTTCTGAGAAAGTCCACCAGGAGGAGTGCTTGCTACAACTATAAAACAAAAGGGCTTTTGCAGTTTGCTGATGGAGACTTTTGGCGTCTGCCTTGAATTTTTCTGTGTATTTCAAATGGCAAACAAAATGCTCACTCCATAGACATCAGATGCAAATATGAAAACATTCCAATAAGAGTTTATTAAATCAAAGAAACAAGGATGGTAATCTAGCCCAATATTCCCATTTAAATTAAGAGATACATACATCTTCTGATAATTAAATATGACTATTTCCTTACAAAGACTAATATATTTTAATAGGAAGACATACTACTGGGATTTTTCTTAAAATTTCACGGAAATATTTCTATTTCAAAAACATTCTATTTCTATTGCGCAACGTTTCTTAAAGTCTGGTGATCAAATGTGTTCCTGTCCAATGCTTCTACACATTTCACACCTATATCATTTTCACTCAGCTGACCTTGATACTTTGTATTGTGGAGGCACTGACTCTCCATCTTTAAGTAAAAATGATTTTTATATGAATTTTAATTAGGCATTAAGAACAATAAAATTCACACCCCTAAGCTCTCACATATAGAGCTTTAACACCTGTACGCGAAGATTTATTTTGAGCTGTGTGTGTGTGTGTTTGGTAAGCTGTGTTTCCATGTGTATGTATGTGCACTATCGGGCTGGCCCACCGACATTAAAGGAAAGATGGCTCCTATTATCATGTCTTTATTTGAGAATTAGCCATGGGCTTGACTTCGTCTGAAGGAGAGATTGCATTTAGTCTTCTGCGGAAGGATGGATGAAAGAAGAATAAGGAGGAAGGGAAAAGTCGAAGCTGCGTTTTTAACCTTCCCTGGCGCCGCATGCCTGACTTCCAGGCCTTGCGAAGGAGCCAGACCTCCATGAGTGAGCAGCAGATGGAACAGGCAGTAGTAAGACATTATAAACATTTTTGAAAATGATTCTACAAAGCCAAGTGGCCTGCGGAGTAGTGATAAGGGAGGGGAGATTGAGGGAGAACAGCAACCTGACTTTGAGATTTTTCAGCAGGTGGCAAACACGACCAAATGATTCTGGTATTAAAACCGTGGAGTTGGGGGGAAGCCGGGTAGAGCACTGTGCGGAGGAGCAGATGCTCCCCTGTTCCCTGTCCTGGTCTGCCTGCGCGTCCTGGCAGCCATTTTCTATACTACACCCATTTGTTCAGAGCACATTCTAGGCCAATAGCTACAGTGGCTCCAACCTCGCCAAAGGCAGGACGGTCCATGAAAGTGCACAAGATGCTATGCAGACTGGTACTAAAATCCTCATTACCTGTGGGATAAAATCCAAACTCCTTAGCATGACATTCAGGGGTCCTCACACTCCAGTCTTGCACAACCTTCCAAGTTGGCCCCCAACCACTTCGGTGCCCGAAAGCCACACTCCACTGAAGCAATCATCGTTCAGTCCTCACGTCACGCTCTCTCTCCTTCATGCAGTCTCTCGGCCCAAGATGCCCTTCCTGTGCACCTGTCCAGTCCCCCAGGACTCCTCGGAAAGGCCCGATCCTGGGCAAGCAGCTCCAACCCCTCTCACTAGCCCAGATTACTCTCTTTTGTGCCCCAGCAGCACTTGATTATTTCCTCATTACCTCATTTAGGTCTTCGTGTCTCTCTTCCCTACTAGTGGGGAAGCCCTGGAAGGGAAGGCACTCAGCCTTGCTCATGGGTGTCTGTGCATCCCCCCACCCCTGCTCCTGCCACCAGGCCTCCCAGGCCTCCCTCCTGCTCGTTGTCAGCGACTGAACCCTTACTGAGTACACCGCTTCATTTCAATCTGCCTGGGTTTCAATCCTTTTCTCACCACCCACAAGTGGTGTAAACTTCAGCATGTTGCTCTATCAGTGCCTCAAGGACCTCATTTGTAAAATGGGGTAATAATGGTAACTCTGTGTGGCACATAACACAGATATAGAGAATATGCAGTGTATGGGAGATCCCTCATCCAGGGAAAGGACTCAAAACCTATTGTTTCTATTATTATTGCTGTTGTTATTCACTCTACATAACACCACTGTAAGAGAGGTATTATCTCAACCTTTGCCTAAAGCCACCAGCAGCAAAGATGGAGTCAGGGTTCAGTGTGTTGCGCCTAACTCCAGAGCCCATGCTCTTGACCTCTAATGCCGGGCTATCATGTTTAATATCATTTCTTAAATAAAAGAAAAAAGAAGATTTGGGTAGGTTTGTTGACTATGTAACAAATGAATCAAAATAACTGGCTTAAAATACTTTTGTGTTAGAATATAAGAATCTGAAAAGACCTCCAAGATCATGGAGTCTAAGCTCTCTATCCTTTACAAATAAGGACATTCAGCCATGTTCATGCATTTAAAAAGTTTATTGAGCAGCTACTAACTATGAGACTCTGGGGTAGGCATTTTGGCAGGAACAGGAGGGAGCAAAGAGATGCCTGACCTCAAAGAGGGACAAACAGAAAACCTTGAAATCTCCAAATAAATCAAACAAATTATGATGAAATGACTATTTAGATCTGCAATAAATGTTGATTTTCCTAGAAATAACAAAGTTTTTGTAAGAAGATTCATGTTAATGCCCCTACCTGAAGTGATGATGGAATACATCTGAGTACAGGCCTCATTCAGATTTTTGACAGTGGTAGTCCCCATATTAGGCTAATATTAGCATATTATTCTATGCTTGCTTAGTTAGTGCATGCTACAATTGATTATAGATTAGGAAATGGATATTAAATGTACTATAAAGAAGACAATAGGTAACAGGTGTTGGCAAGGGTATGGAGAAAAGCAATCCTCTTGCACTGTTGGTGGGAATACAAATTGGTATATCCACTGTAAAAAAATGTATGGAGGTTCCCCAAAATTTAAAAATAGAACTGTCCTATGATCCACCGATCCATCTGGATATCTACCCAAAGGAAATGAAAACAGGATATTGGAGAAATGTCTCCTCTCCCAGGTTTATTGTAGCATTGTTCACAATGGCCAAGATATAGGAACAACCTAAGTGTCCATCACTGTATGAATGGATAAAGAAGATGTTTTAGGAGGGCACCTGGGTGGCTTAGTTGTTAACTGTCTGTCTTCAGCTCAGGTCATAATCCCAGGCTCCTGGGATCAAGCCCTGCATCAGGCTCCCTGCTCAGCAGGAGGCCTGCTTCTCCCCCTACCGCCCCCCCCAACTTGTGTTCCCTCTCTCACTGTCTTTCTGTCAAATAAGTAAGTAAAATCTTTTAAGAAAAAGATGCTTTAGATGCATATGTAATTCAGCCCCAAGAAAGGGGAAAATCTTGTCATTTGAAACAAATGACCTGAGGCCACTATGTTATGTGAGATTCGTCAGAGAATGATAAATACTGTATGTTATCAGTTATATCTGGAATCTGAAAAGGCTGAATTCATAAAAACAGAGAGTAAAATGGTGGTGACCTGAGGGTGAGGGTGAACAGAGATATTGTTTAAGGGACAAACTTGCACCTAGTAAACAAATAAGTCCTGGAGATCCAAGGCACAGCATAATGATTATGAACAACAATATCATGTCACAAACTTCAAAACTGCTAAGAGACTAGATCTTAGTTGTTCCCACCATACACACACATATACACGCACACACATACACGGAGTAATCACGTGACAAGATGAAGGTGTTAGCTAACACTAAGGTGATAATCATATTGCAATACCTAAATGTATCAAATCAGCATGTTGTATATCTGAAACTTACACATGTTATATAGTTGTATATCAATTGTATCTCAATGTATATATATTTATAAATATACAAAATATAAAAATCTATATTAATTTATATATTTATATATGTTCTATATTTTCTAATATATTATGATTATATATTATATCATAATTATATAATATAATGTTAGATTTTTTATGACATACACATTTTTTTTTCTGGAGACCAGGAAGTATTTTATTGACCTGATAGAACAGAGATATGCATCTAGCTGCTCCATTGCAGATACTTCCCCAACCGTCCCATGTCCTTTCACACAGGTGTGTGAAGGGGATCCTCTTATGGCAGAGATTTTTCACAGTTCCTCCAGGGACAGAGCCAGGGGCTTTGCTTGGTGTGGCCTGGGGTCTCAGTCTTGGGTGCTGACTTTCAACATTGCTTTGTACTTTCCTGTCAGCTCCTTGGGTAATGGCACAGGACAGGGCAGGGAGGCTGCCCTTCTGCCTTGCAGATACATTCCCACAGGAAGTATTTTCGAGGGCCAAAGTGGGCTGGGTGAAAAAGCTGCTTTTTCTCCTGCTCCTCGTTCTCCAGGGTTTCCTCATTCTTCCCAAAGATTTTTTTGATGTGCTCCATGATCTCCTTATTGCTCTTGGTCTCCACATCCATGAGCACCTGCTCTCCAGAATCAGCGAGAACTACAGGAAGGGGGATGGCAAAAATGTCAGAGTGGGAACTTCTGAAGGCCACCCCTCCCCCAAAGACACTGAAAGACTTGACAAAAACTGTCAGAATCAATCTTATCAAAACTCTGGAAAATAACTAAAGGTTTACAGCAACCGAGTGAACACTTAATCAGTGTTGAATTTGTCACTTTGTTGCCTGACCCTCACCTCCTCTCCCCCTGGTTTGGTGGAAATATTGCAGATAAGGGCCTACGTTCCTGGTATGGGGTCCTGGTTCTAAAGGGAGCTGCTGAGTGGACCTTGTCACCAAGGAACCTGTGTTTGTCTGCCTTGACCTGACAAAGTTTTTCCCCAAAGGAACCCTGCAAAGGCTTTGCTGTGTGTGCTGACTTGGAATACTATCTTGCCTCATGGCTGCTTTGTTTTTAAAAAGAATAAAAATAAAAACCCTATGAACAAGCCACTGCTTCCTGTGTGTGAGTGGGGTGGGGGGCACTTAGGCCAACAGAGATTCCCAAAGCCTGGAAGGAAGTTCAAGGAGGTATATTTTGGGGATGAATAGGGGCTTTGAAAAACTAAGCCAAAAAGAGCATGCTCAGAACAGGACACGTGCTAGGAACAGGTCAGAAAAGACTCCAAGCTCTCACTTCCAGCTAATCTTCAGGCTCAGTGCCAGCAGGAACTACAGGCTCCAGAAAAGTTGTAAATGGTCAGGCTAAGCATGGAAGGAGAGCCTCCAGTATGCACAGGGTTTTCAGGAACATCTCCATCAGGTACTGCGGTAACTCACCAAGCCTCATACCACTTCAACGTGGCAGGAGATGTGGGTCCACAACTTATTCACTTAATAGGATTGGAGACAAATAGTCATCACAGCACCTGTAGACGCATTAACAACAGTGTTTGCAGCTGATATATATCGACTTCTGGAGACTGTCTCATAGTTAGAGCACTTTATAGACAAATGTCATACACAATTGGATTTTTCTTTAAAGAGTTTAAGTGTAACAAGATAATATGCTCATTTTCAGCCCTTTGAGTTTTGCAACAAGGCAATAACAGTGTTTTACCAACCCAAGATATGTATCTAAAACCAGGGAAAAATGAATGCAAACAAGATGCAAATTTTATTCAAAAAGTTGATAACGTTTCAATATGCAATTTGGAAGGAAGTCTTGGAGCACTTCTTTAAAACAAATGAAAACATACAGTCTCCTGATTTGGACTTCACAAGGAGTACTTCTTTTTGTCATCTCTATATAGAGAAAAGTCAAATAAAAATTATTAGCATATGATATGATATCAATGAAGAACAGCAAGAAAATCAATAGAAATTATAGTGCTATTAAGAGATTTTTTTTTAAATTTTCAGGTGAGCTCAAAAGCAGTAACTCATTAAGAGAGAAATAATTTCAAACAGAATAATACTCGGTTCCTTCGTTGTCTGTGTATTGGCGTGAGTCATAAGAACATGAAAAAGATTTACATGCTTTGCAGGCTAGATGTAAAACATCAAAATTCACGAAAATAACTGTAGTAGGCAGAATAATGGGATAGATCATCAGAGATAGATGTCCATGCCTTAATCCCTGGAACCTGGAAATCTGTTAGGTCTCGTTGCAGAAGGGAAGTCAAGCCTGCAGATAGAATTAAGGTTGCTGCTCAGCTGACTGAGATGGGGATGGTATCCTGGACCACCCAAGTACGCCTACTGTAATCACAGGGTCCTTAAATTTGGGAAAAGGCAGTGGAGATTGAAAGATGCTGTGCTGCTGGCTTTGAGGAAGGAACCACAGTCTGAGGAGGCATGGTGGCCTCTAGAAGCTGGAAAAGTCAAGGCAAAAAAATTGTTCCCTGGATCTCCAGAAGTGATGATGTCCTGTATGCCGAATTTAGGCCGCTGAGATCCATTCTGGACTTTTGACAACCAAAACTGAGAGAATAAATTTGTGCTGTTCTAAACCACTAAATCTGTAGTAATCTGATACAGTAGCAACAAGAAACTAATACACTAACAGAAAACTTGAAATCCTGCAACAAGGAAATCCACAACCAAGTGGCTTGGATATCAGTAGTTCTAATAGAATTTAAGATCAGTTGCTGCAAAAGAACTTGAAATGCCCTGAAAAATGATCGGTAGAGCTTTCCCCCAATTTGATTACCAGTTGTGAAGCTGACAGAAATTTCTTAAATTATTGATAACAAAAAAACAAACCTTGGTCAACCATGCTAAAGGGAAGACTGGATTATCTTCTTAATTTGAGTAAAGAAAAGCATACTACAGGGTCCATGGGTGCCTCAGTCAGTTAAGTGTCTGCCTTTGGCTCAGGTCATGATCCCCGGAGTCCTGGGATTGAGTCCTGTATCAGGCTCCTCACTTAGAGGGTAGCCTGCTTCTCCCTTTGCCTGACGTCCCGCCAACTTGTGTGCTCTCTCTCTCAAATAAATACAGTCTTTAGGGGGAAAAAAAGAAAAAAAAATCATACTACAGAATAATTATTTGTACAAAGAGGCAATTATGAAAAATGCAGGCAGAAGAGCAGAAGATAATAACTATCAAAGAGATGAGTTAGGCAATTAATTAATAAAAATATGATGTTATTTTGTTCGATTTTATGACAATTCTGATATTATTCAGCTTTGTAAATATTTGGACCTGCTTTCATTTTCTTATTCTAAATAAATATGTGATCTTTAACCTAATTTTACATTTATATATTTTTTCAAAATTATATAAACTTCAGGCTTCACAAAACCCGGATTCTCCTGGGAGACCAAGGTCTCTGCTAAACTGCCCCACAGACTTTCCCAACCTTTTCTTAACCACCAACAGCATCTGCGCTGGAACACACACACACACACAAAAGATTTGGACCAGCCAGGTCACTTGCCCCGCTTGGTTATCTCAGAAGCAGGGCTTGGATTTGAACCGTCTAACTGCAAGGCCTGCCTGTGACAGGACCGGGTTCTCAATGTGGTCAGGGACCAGATGCTTCAGAGCCCTGGGAATGTGTTGTATCTCTGAACTGGAAATTCTGGGCTGAGCCCCTGAAATCACTTTTAACAAGCTCTTCGGATGAGTCCGATGCAGGCTAAAGTGTGAGAACCACTGCCATAAAATACACTAAAATCTCTGGTCTGGAAGGTCAACAATAACCATGCCAAGCTTCTTTATCACAAGACTCCTGTGCTGTCCCTATCTGTCATGATTTCCCCTGGTATTAGAACAGTCACCTAAGTGACCCTCAGAATTGTCTGAGCTCTCAAGAAACTTTATTCTTCTGTCAGTGGAATCATACTTGTTTGCTTGTTAAAAATAAGGAAATGTTAAGGATTAATGCTCTGTTCCAAACTTTAACTAGAATATTCTGTGTAGTATAAAGCCCGCTTGGGTACTGCTCACACACAAACTTCTCCATCTTTTCAAGAGCAATTCTGGCAATGAGGCGACATCTTGTGGTCAAGTATAGACACTGCATGATAATAGCATGGACAAAGTAAGTGTGGGGATGTTTTGTTTTGTTTTCTTTTCTTTTTCCTCTAACCTGTCACAGGCTAAACCACTTCCATAAAAGACAATGAAGTTTTAGAAAAATGAAGTGAAGAAAGCATACATAATGCACAAAACAAACAGAATATTTTGGTTTTAGATTCTAAATACTATAGATTTCCTAAGGCTTCCTCTCACCTTTGTTTTCATCTTGGGCAGCAAAGCGACTGCAGACTGCATGAACCAGTTTGATTAGCACTGCACTGCTTAATGTGCAAATTGTACTCCTAGAATTCTTCACTTTTATAGAAAGTGTTTCCTTTGTTAGACTACCAAAAGACCAAAAGTGCATATTCAAAATGCAAACACAGATTCTGGGTTTGGCTCTGAATTAACCACCATGAAGTCTGAGAGATACCTCACCATGCACTCATAAAATTCCTGATATTAATTTAAAATTTTTGTTTGATATTTGTTGTTTTGTTCTATTTCATTTTCCTCTTACAGTGAGAAAAAGTTCATGTTCCTAAAAAAAATTGTTGCTGAGTTAACTGAAAATATTAAAAAACAAAAACAAAAACATCCTCTCTACATCTGCTTTTTTTTTCCTTTTCATTACTTACTTTGCATTTGACATTTCAGTACCATTTACACAATACCGCCATGAGAATTAAGTGGTGGGGTGTTAAAAACTAAATACAATGACTAAAAGACTAAAAGAAAAGTAGGTGGTTGGTTAGAGACAAACCAACAAGAAAGAAGGAATTGAGTCAGTCTGAAAGGCAGATATAGACATGAATTTGCATTATGAAATGTGAAAATGGTGTCCCAAAGAATGAAAAAATTAAAACTTGAAATAATGATCAACCAGTAAGCAGTTGTCTAAAAATGTACTTGAAAAAATTAACAGAAATTGCAAATAATCATGTGATTATTTAAGCATAAAATTTATTGTGACGCTAATAAAAATGCTTTCTAAATAAATTGTCTTGTAATCATCTCTAAAACAAACATTTCATAACTTTTTAAAAAAGATTTTATTTATTTATTTGACAGAGAGAGACAGCGAGAGAGGGAGCACAAGGAGGGAGAGTACGAGAGGGGGAAGCAGGCTTCCCACTGAGCAGGGAGCCTGATGTGGGGCTTGATCCAGGACCCTGGGATCATGATCTGAGCCAAAGGCAGTCACTTAACTGACTAAGCCCCCCAGGCACCCCATAGAACTGTTTTTTAAAACTTTATTTTGAACACGGCAGAGCAGTAGAAGGACCCTATGCTTGCCTTGTCCCTTAAACACAGATAGATAAATATTAAATCATTCTAAATACCCAGGAAATTGATCTAAGGACTGAGAAAACAAACTGCACAACTAAAGAGAGAAGAGACCATATCTGTGAAGGTAGGGAGTGCAGAGATATGATTTGGAGGAGAAAAGAATCATAGGTGCTGTGGAGGGGAAGAAGCTCTGATCAAGGAGAGAGGAGAAAGAAAGAGAGATGGGGGGTTAACAGAGCAGGAGATTGCACAAGAAAAACTTCCCTTTAACCATTAATGGGAAAGCAAGAGGGGCTGATTATTGCAAGTTTTTACAAGAAGCAGAACTCAAAGACTAAAGCTTTAGAAGTCTGTGCCATGGCCAGAGTAGAGCCCGGTGGGCATAGCTATGCTCTTGTGGAGAAGGAGGGCAGAAGTCTGGGACAGAAAACCTGGTCTGAGAATTCCCTGGGTCACATTAAGAGAGAAACTTCCTCTTTGGGGGTGCATTTGGGAGAGGTGGTACTGCTTTTCCGGAGACAAACTAGGGAGCTGCTCTGTTCATTAGCATATGAGCAGAGATGCTGGCTAGGGCAGTTAACCTGGATGCTGGCTTTTGCTGTCTTTACCATAAACTCCAAGCCCCTGCATGTTCTTCAGACTGCTCTTCTGGGACAAATTGGCACCAGCCACAGTTCAGCAAGATGTTCCAGCAGAGGATCAGCATAGGTTCACATGGCACTGGGTCCTTAAAATTTGGAGTTTTGAAACCCAACCAATGTGCCTGAGATAAAACACAGGAGCACGGCTGGGTGAGTAGATGGCTCAGACACAGACAGGGTGAAGGCAGAGATCTGAGGTATCTCTGGGACAAAGGAAGGGAAATTGTTGGCTCTTCTGTGAGTGTTTCCTGAATAGCAGTGGATGTGAACTTCCCCCTCCCAGGACAAGACAGCAGGCTGATGACATTTTTCCTCTCACTCATCAGCACTGAGGGAATTCAGAGAACAGTATAGGACCCACAGTGGAGGCTTGAGCTGCTTACACCAAGCCCCACCCACCCTGTACTCTGCAGGTGCTTCCTAACTAAGGCAAGTGTGTCTGAGAGTTAGAGCAGCAGCAGACCCCTCCCCCAGAGGACTAGCACAGACCCCAAACAGGACCAAGTCTACGGACCATAGAGTCCTGTGAAGCTCTAGGGTAAATAGGATCTAGCCTCTTTTTTTTTTTTAATTTCTTTTCAGCATAACAGAATTTATTGTTTTTGCACCACACCCAGTGCTCCATGTAATATGTGCCCTCCTTAATACCCACCACCTGGCTTCTTCCCCAACCTCCCACCGCCCCCCCCCCGCCCCTTCAAAACCCTCAGATTGTTTTTCAGAGTCCATAGTCTCTCATGGTTCACCTCCCCTTCCAATTTCCCTCAACTCCCATCTCCTCTCCATCTCCCTATGGATCTAGCCTCTTTTAACAAGCAAATCAGAACACACCTAGTTAAAACTTTCCACACACTGGACAAATGAAAATGTTCCCCACTTCAGGCAATGAGAAACTATACAGAACTAACCTAAGGGAAAGAACAGCCAAAACACAGCACTGAAGGGCACACTGCATACACCAGAAACACTTCCTAAGGCACCAGGCCCTGGCCAGGATAGATATTTATCTTAATATAGATATTACTCATAGGAGCAGGAAACATAGCAAGCTTTACTAACATGCAGAATACAGAGACCCAGAAAATGCCAAGATGGAGGAATTCACCCCAAAAGAAAAAGCAAGAAGTCACAGCCAGGGAATTAATCAAAAACACATATAAGTAAGATGCCTAAACCAGAATTTAAAACAACAATCATAAGGATATTAGCTGCGCTTGAGAAAAACATAGAAGACATCAGTGAGTCCCTTACCACAGAGATAAAAGACCTAAAAACTAGTCAGATTAATATAAAAAATGCTATAACTGAGATGCAAAACCAAGTAGATGTAATGACCACAAGGATGAAAGAAGCAGAGAAAGGAATAAGTGATATAGAAGAGAAAATTATGGAAAATAATGAAGATAAAAATAAGAGGGAAAGGAGGAGCAGTCAAGATGGCGGAGAAGTAACAAGCTGAGACAACTTCAGCTAGCCGGAGATCAGCTAGATAGCTTATCTAAAGATTGCAAACACCTGAAAATCCATCGGCAGATCGAAGAGAAGAAGAACAGCAATTCTGGAAACAGAAAAACAACCACTTTCTGAAAGGTAGGACTGGTGGAGAAGTGAATCCAAAGCGACGGGAAGATAGAGGCTGGGGGAGGGGCCGGCTCCCGGCAAGCGGCGGAGCAACCGCGCACAAAATCAGGACTTTTAAAAGTCTGTTCCGCTGAGGGACATCGCGCCAGAGGCTAAACCGGAGCGAAGCCCACGCGGGGTCAGTGTGGCCTCAGGTCCCGCAGGGTCACAGAAGGATCGGGGGTGTCTGAGTGTCGCAGAGCTTGCGGGTATTGGAACGGGAAAGCCGGCTACAGAGACAGAGCCGACAGTAAGCTCCCAGCTCGGGGTGACCTTGAACCGGTCACAGGCTTGGTGAGCTCGGAGCGCGGCCGGAGGTCAGGCAGACGGGAGTAACTGGGCGCTGTTCTCTGAGGGCGCACTGAGGAGTGGGGCCCCTGGCTCTCGGCTCCTCCGGGCCGGAGACCAGGAGGCCGCCATTTGTATTCCCGTCCTCCGGAACTCTACGGAAAGCACTCAGGGAACAAAAGCTCCTGAAAGCAAACCCAAGCGTATTACTCAGCCCAGCCCCTGGTAAGGGCGGTATAATTCCGCCTGGGGCAAAGACACTTGAGAATCACTACAACAGGCCCCTCCCCCAGAAGATCAACAAGAAATCCAGTCGAGACCAAGTTCACCTACCAAGGAGTGCGGTTTCAATACTAAGGAGAGCAGCAGAATTCCAGAGGAGGAGAAAGCAAAGCACGGAACTCATGGCTTTTTCCCTGTGATTTCTTTTAGTCTTGCAGTTAAATTAATTTATATCTTTTTATTTTTTGTTTTTTTTCTCGCCTTCTGGTAAATTTTTTTTAACTTTTACCTTTTTCTTTTTTAACGTTTTTTAACCAGTTTATCCAATATATATATATTTTTTTCTTTTGTATATTTTTCTTATTTGTTTTTTTTTTATCCTTTTTTTTCTCTTTTCTTTTTTTTTTTTTCTTTCTTCCTTTTTGAACCTCTTTTTAACCCCTTTCTCCCCCCTCACGATTTGGGATCTCTTCTAATTTGGTTAAAGCATATTTTCCTGGGGTTGTTGCCACCCTTTTAGTATTTTACTTGCTCCTTCATATACTCCTATCTGGACAAAATGACAAGACAGAAAAATTCAACACAAAAAAAAGAACAAGAATGAATGGGTCAACCGGGAAATTAAAGAAGAATTGAAAAAAATCATGGAAACAAATGATAATGAAAATACAACGGTTCACAATCTGTAGGACACAACAAAGGCAGTCCTGAGAGGAAAATATATAGCAGTACAAGCCTTTCTCAAGAAACAAGAAAGGTCTCAGGTACACAACCTAACCCTACTCCTAAAGGAGCTGGAGAAAGAACAAGAAAGAAACCCTAAGCCCAGCAGGAGAAGAGAAATCATAAAGATCAGAGATGAAATCAATGAAATAGAAACCAAAAAAACAATAGAACAAATCAATGACACTAGGAGCTGGTTCTTTGAAAGAATTAATAAAACTGATAAACCCCTGTCCCGACTTATCAAAAAGAAAAGAGAAAGGACCCAAATAAATAAAATCATGAATGAAAGAGGAGAGATCGCAACTAACACCAAAGATATACAAACTATTATAAGAACATACTATGAGCAACTCTAAGCCAACAAATTTGACAATCTGGAAGAAATGGATACATTCCTAGAAACATATAAAATACCACAACTGAACCAGGAAGAAATAGAAAGCCTGAACAGACCCACAACCAGTAAGGAGATTGAAACAGTCATTAAAAATCTCCAAACAAACAAAAGCCCAGGGCCAGATGGCTTCCCGGGGGGATTCTACCAAACATTTAAAGAAGAGCTAATTCCTATTCTCCTGAAACTGTTCCAAAAAATAGAAATGGAAGGAAAACTTCCAAACTCATTTTATGAGGCCAGCATCACCTTGATCCCCAAACCAGACAAGGATCCCATCAAAAAAGAGAGCGATAGACCAATATCCTTGATGAACACAGATGCGAAAATTCTCAACAAAATACTAGCCAATAGGATTCAACAGTACATTAAAAGGATTATTCATCACGACCAAGTGGGATTTATTCCAGGGCTGTAAGGTTGGTTCAACATCCGCAAATCAGTCAATGTGATACAACACATCAATAAAAGAAAGAACAAGAACCATATGATACTCTCAATAGATGCTGAAAAAGCATTTGACAAAGTACAGCATCCCTTCCTGATCAAAACTCTTCAAACTGTAGGGATAGAGGGCACATACCTCAATATCATCAAAGCCATCTATGAAAAACCCACCGCAAATACCATTCTCCATGGAGAAATACTGAAAGCTTTTCTGCTAAGGTCAGGAACACGGCAGGGATGTCCACTATCACCACTGCTATTCAACATAGTACTAGAGGTCCTAGCCTCTGCAATCAGACAACAAAAGGAAATTAAAGGCATCCAAATCGGCAAAGAAGAAGTCAAATTATCACTCTTCGTAGATGATATGATACTATATGTGGAAAACCCAAAACTCCACTCCAAAACTGCTAGAACTTGTACAGGAATTCAGTAAAGTGTCAGGATATAAAATCAATGCACAGAAATCAGTTGCATTTCTTTACACCAACAGCAAGACAGAAGAAAGAGAATTTAAGGAGTCAATCCCATTTACAATTGCACCCCAAACCATAAGATACCTAGGAATAAACCTAACCAAAGAGGCACAGAATCTATACTCAGAAAACTATAAAGTACTCATGAAAGAAATTGAGGAAGACACAAAGAAATGGAAAAATGTTCCATGCTCCTGGATTGGAAGAATAAATATTGTGAAAATGTCTATGCTACCTAAAGCAATCTACACATTTAATGCAATTCCTCTCAAAGTACCACCCATCTTTATCAAAGAAATGGAACAAATAATTCTAAAATTTATATGGAACCAGAAAAGACCTCAAATAGCCAAAGGGATATTGAAAAAGAAAGCCAACGTTGGTGGCATCACAATTCCGAACTTCAAGCTCTATTACAAAGCTGTCATCATCAAGACAGCATGGTACTGGCACAAAAACAGACACATAGATCAATGGAACAGAAGAGAGAGCCCAGAAATAGACCCTCAACTCTACAGTCAACTAATCTTCAACAAAGCAGGAAAGAATGTCCAATGGAAAAAAGACAGCCTCTTCAATAAATGGTGCTGGGAAAATTGGACAGCCACATGCAGAAAAATGAAATTGGACCATTTCCTTACACCACACACAAAAATAGACTCAAAATGGATGAAGGACCTCAATGTGCAAAAGGAATCCATCAAAATCCTTAAGGAGAACACAGGCAGCAACCTCTTTGACCTCAGCCGCAGCAACATCTTCCTAGGAACAACGCCAAAGGCAAGGGAAGCAAGGGCAAAAATGAACTATTGGGATTTCATCAAGATCAAAAGCTTTTGCACAGCAAAGGAAACAGTTAACAAAATCAAAAGACAACTGACAGAATGGGAGAAGATATTTGCAAATGGCATATCAGATAAAGGACTAGTGTCCAGAATCTATAAAGAACTTAGCAAACTCAACACCCAAAGAACAAATAATCCAATCAAGAAATGGGCAGAGGACATGAACAGACATTTCTGCAAAGAAGACATCCAGATGGCCAACAGACACATGAGAAAGTGCTCCATATCACTCGGCATCAGGGAAATACAAATCAAAACCACAATGAGATATCACCTCACACCAGTCAGAATGGCTAAAATCAACAAGGCAGGAAATGACAGATGCTGGCGAGGATGCGGAGAAAGGGGAACCCTCCTACACTGTTGGTGGGAATGCAAGCTGGTGCAGCCACTCTGGAAAACAGCATGGAGGTTCCTCAAAATGTTGAAATAGAACTGCCCTATGACCCAATAATTGCACTACTGGGTATTTACCCTAAAGATACAAACGTAGTCATCCAAAGGGGCACATGCACCCGAATGTTTATAGTAGCAATGTCCACAATAGCCAAACTATGGAAAGAACCTAGATGTCCATCAACAGATGAATGGATCAAGAAGATGTGTTATATATACACAATGGAATACTATGCAGCCATCAAAAGAAATGAAATCTTGCCATTTGTGACAACATGGATGGAACTAGAGCATATCATGCTTAGTGAAATAAGTCAAGCAGAGAAAGACAACTATCATATGATCTCACTGATATGAGGAAGTGGTGATGCAACATGGGGGCTTAAGTGGGTAGGAGAAGAATCAATGAAACAAGATGGGATTGGGAGGGAGACAAACCATTAGTGTCTCTTAATCTCACAAAACAAACTGAGGGTTGCTGGGGGGAGGGGTTTTGGGAGAAGGGGGTGGGATTTATGGACATTGGGGAGGGTATGTGCTTTGGTGAGTGCTGTGAAGTGTGTAAACCTGGTGATTCACAGACCTGTACCCCTGGGGATAAAAATATATGTTTATAAAAAATAAAAAATTTTAAAAAATTAAAATTTAAATAAAAAATAAGAGGGAAAGAAAAATATTGGATCACAGTTGTAGTTTTAGGGAAGCCTGTGAATCCATAAAGCACAATAACATTCATAACACAGGAATCTCAGAAGAAGTGAAGAGGAGAAAGGGGGGCAGGTTTATTTGAACAAATTGTAACTGAAAACTTGCCTAATCTGCGGAAGGAAATTGACATCCAAATCCAGGAGGTATAGAGAACTTTCATCAAAACCAATATTAGCAGGCCAACACCAAGACATATCATAGCAAAAACTGCAAAATACAGATATAAGAATCCTGAAAGCAAAGGGGAAAAAATACCTACTTACAAGGGAAGAGAAATAAGGTTAGCAGCAGACAACTCCACAGAAACTTGGCAGGCCAGAAGAAAGTGGCATGGTATATTCAATTTACTGAATGGAAAAGGTATGCAGCCAAGAATACTTTATCCGGCAAGGCTGTCATCCACAATAGAAGGTAAGATAAAGAGTTTTCCAGACAAATAAAAATTAAAGTAGTTCATGACCACTAAACCAGTCCTGCAAAAAATCTTAAGAGGGACTGTTTGAATGGGAAAGAAATACCAAAAGCACCAAAGGCTAGAAAGGAACAGAGAGGAGCACGTGGGTGACTCAGTTGGTTAATGACTACCTTTAGCTCAGGTTGGATCCCAGAGTCCTGGGATCAAGTCCACAGTGGGGGGAGGGGCTGCTCAGTGGGGAGTCTGATACTCTCTCTTCCTCTGCTCTTCCCCTGGCTTGTGCTCTCTCTAACTTTCTCTCTCAAATAAATAAATAAATAAAATCTTAAAAGAGAAAAAAAGAAAAAGAGAGAAGCAGAGAAAAGCTCTGGAAACACCAACATTACAGGTAATATAGATCAATGGAACTGAATAGAAAACCCAGAAATGGACCCACAACTAAATGGTCAACTAAATGGTCAACTTTGACAAAGAAGGAAAGGATATCCATGGGAAAAAAGACAGTCTTTTCAACAAATGGTGTTGGTAAAACTGAACAGCTATGTGCAAAAGAATGAAATCAGACCACTTTCTTATATGATACACAAAAATAAACTCAAAATGGATGAAAGAGCTAAACGTGAGACAGGAAGTCATTAAAATCTTAGAAGAAAACACAGGTAACAACCTCTTTGACCTCGGCCATACCAACTTCTTACTAGACACATCTCTAAAGACTAGGGAAACAAATGCAAAAATTAATTATTGGGACTTCGTCAAGATAAAAACTTCTGCACAATGAAGAAAACCATCAACGGAACTAAAAGGCAACCTATAGAATGGGAGAAGGTATTTGCTAATGATAAATCTGATAAAGAGTGAGTATCCAAAATCTAAAAAGAATTTATCAAACTCAACATCCAAAAAAACAAATAATCCCATTAAGAAATGTGCAGAAGACATGAGTAGATATTTTTCCAATGAAGATGTACAGATGGCTATCAGACACATGAAGAAATGCTCAACATCATTCATTTTCAGGTAAAATAAAATCAAAGCACAATGAGATACCACCTCACACAGGTTAGAATGGCTAAAATTAATAACACAGGTGAGGATGTGGAGAAAGGGGAACCCTCTTACATTGTTAGTGGGAATGTAAACTGGGGCAGACACTCTGGAAAACAATATGTACATTGCTCAAAAAGTTAAAAATAGAACTACCTTATGACCCAGCAATTACACTACTAGATAGTATTTACTCAAAGGATACAAAAACACTGATTCAAAGGGGCACATGTACCCCAGTGTTTATAGCAACAATATCAACAATAGCCAAATTATGGAAACAGTCCAAATGTCCATCAACTGATGAATGTATAAAGAAGATGTGGTATATAGACACACACACACACACACAGGAATATTACTCAGACATCAAGAAGAATAAAATCTTGCAATTTGCAACAATGTGGGTAGAGCTAGAGTGTATTATGCTAAGCAAAATAAATCAGTCAGAGAAAGACAAATACCATATTATTTCATTCATACACAGGATTTAAGAAACAAAACAGATGAGCATAGAGAAGGGAAAGAAAAAAAGAGAGAGGGAAAGAAACCATAAGAGACACTTAACTAGGGACAAGATGGTGGAGAAATAAGAGACCCTGTTTCAACCAGTCCTCTAAAGTGAGGTAATTATCTACCAGAACACTCTGAACACCATTAAATCAGCCTGAGATGTAGGATTATACACTTCTGGATCTCTATGGGGGACAGAAGACTCCAGTCAAGAGGTAAAGCGAGTGGGAATTGGACTGATATTGGAGGATAAACAGAAGGGGGAGGGAGCAATTAGAAGCAACCCATTGAAAAGTACTACCCCAATATGAGAGTGTCCTGTGAATGGGGCCCAGCATTAACTTGGAGTCTGGTTAAAAGCACTCAAAAAGTGCAAAAGATCTTAAGGGGCAACTGGTGGAATTGGGCAGTCATGGGCACTGGCCTAAGCCCACAGACCCAAGACGGCCACTGCCAGAGACCACCCATGCCAGAGAGTGCAGCAAAGCATCAAGGTCATGGTCCCTGAGCCGCTGGCTTTCTGCTACTTGCACCAGCCCTGGGTCATGTGCCCTCCGCGTGAGATGGAGTCTGATGTGTACGCCAGTTGGCGCTCTTTAGAACCACAGCCTTTTGCACTCTGCATGCACACTGCATGACAGGGGACTGAACTGCGCTCCCTGCCCACGCCTGAGAGTTCTCTGTGTGGGCGCTAGCCTGTGGGCACTAGGACTGGTGGAAAGTCTAAACACTCTCAGTCCTGGCTTGAAAACCTCAGCTATCTCTGGTCTACTGCAGTCCCCGCAAAGGCAGTCACTGGAAAAGGGCTCCCTGGACCAATATTGCTTGTGCTTTTAGTTGCACAGGGGTACAGAGATAAGCGGGGTGCTTTGTGCTACCCCGGAGGTGGTGGCTGGGGGCACACACTGCCTGTGGAAGTTTGCATGGCTCAGCGAATTTTGCAGAGGGGGTGTTTTGCAGAGGGTCCCCATAAAACTGTAAATTCCAATCTCAGGGGAAAAGAAGATATTAAGCTCCCAGGATTGCCCTAAAATCTATATAGGTATTGCCCTAAAATCTGTATATTTCATAGATACAACTTTTATTTTTAATTCATTCTCACTATTCTCTTTCTTTTTAATTTTTTCCACCTATTTATCATTACAATGAGTTCAATACAGCAAATTCCATAATAACCTTTTAATTTGAACTTTTTCATACATATACCTGTGTTTTACTTTTCTTTCTTTCTTTTTTTAATGTAATTATAGATATAAGCTTCAAGGTAATCCTCTTTTCCTAATCAATACTACCTCTCTATATAAACCAGTTTCAATCTCTCTTTATCTCTGGAAAGTTGAGTCCTTTAGCAAAGATATCAAAATACACCCAGGAGGGGCGCCTGGGTGGCTCAGTGGGTTAAGCCGCTGCCTTCGGCTCGGGTCATGATCTCAGGGTCCTGGGATCGAGCCCCGCATCGGGCTCTCTGCTCAGCAGGGAGCCTGCTTCCTCCTCTCTCTCTCTCTGCCTACTTGTGATCTCTCTCTGTCAAATAAATAAATAAAATCTTTAAAAAAAAAAAATACACCCAGGAAAAAAATCAAAATAGCCTTCCTTGCCCACATTGAGGATTTATAACAACCCTCCCATCTTTTTCTTCTGTCAGTATTTCTGTGTATTTGTTTTTGTTCTGGTATTATATAAATCTTATACTGGGGTTCATTTTGGCTGGGTTCTTTTTTTTCTTGTTATTTACATTTGTCAGACTTTTTATTTTTCTGTTTTTGTTTGTATACCTTTGGGGCATATTCTGATGGGTCTTCTTTATTTTCTCCCCCCCCCCCTTGTCTCTTTCTCTCTATATATTTTTCTTTTTTCTTTCTTTTTGATGGTAACTTCCAATTGCTCAGAAGCAGTCCAGGCTGCACCTTGCCTAGATCACACTTGATATATTCAGCTACACATCCCCTCAACCACCTCTTACCAAAATGACGAGGAGGAGGAACACCCAAAAGAGGAAAAATTCAGAGACAGTGCCCTCTCCATCAGAGCTGTTGGATATGGACATAAACAGTATGTCAGAAAGGGAATTCAGGGTAACAATTATCCAGGCAATGTCTAGGTTGGAGAAAACCATTAATGACAACATGGAATTGAGTAGGGCACAACTGGAAGCTGCCCAGGAAGAAGTTAAAAATGCTTTTAATGAGAGCCAATCTAATCTAAATTCTCTAACAGCTAGGATAACTGAAGCAGAAAGTAGAATTAGTGATCTAGAAGACAAACTGATAGAGATAAAGAATCAGGAGGAGTCCTGGAACAAATAGCTTCAAAGTCATGAAAACAGAATTAGGAAAATAAATGATGCCATGAAGCATTCCAATGTCAGAAATATTATAATCCCTGAGGGGGAGGAGAAAGAAAGAAGACTAGAAGATATAATGGAACAAATTCTCCATGAAAATTTTCTCAATCTGAGGAATGGAACCAGCATTCGTGTCTTAGAGGCAGAGAGGTCTCTCCCCAAGATCATAGAATCTAGGAAGACCTTGAGACACCTGAATGTGAAAATGATGAATTATAATTTTGGACAGTATCTCTTGAAAGCAGCTAGGAGGGAGAGATTCCTTACTTACAGAGGATGGCCCATCAGAAAAACATCAGACCTGTCCACAGAGACCTGGCAAGCCATAAAGGGCAAGGAAGACATATTCAGGGCACTAAATGAGAAGAACATGCAGCCAAGAATACTTTATCCAGCAAGGCTGACATTCAAAGTGAATGGAGAGATAAAGAGCTTCCAAGAACAGCAAGGTTTAAAAGAGTATGTGACCACCAAGCTGACACTATAAGAAATATTAAGGGGAGTTCTATAAAAGAAGAAAGAACCTAAGAGTGTCATAGAAGAGAAATTTAGAGACAATCTATAGAAACAAGGACTTCACAGGCAACATGATGTCAATAAAAACATATCTTTCAGTAATCATTCTCAGTGTGAACAGCCTAAACGCTCCCATAAAATGTCATAGGATTTCAGATTGAATAAAATCACAGGACACATCCATATGTTGTCTACAAAAGACCCATTTTGAACTTAAAGATACATCCAGACTGAAAGTGAAGGGATGAAGAAGCATCTTTCATGCCAATGGGCCTCAAAAGAAAGCTGGGGTAGCAATTCTCATATCACATAAATTAAACTTTAGACTAAAGACTATAGTTAGAGAGAAAGAAGGACAGTACATCATTCTTAAATGGTCTATCCACCAAGAATATCTAACAATTGTAAATATTTATGCCACCAATACAGGAGCAGCCAACTACATAAGACAACTGTTAGTCAAGATAAAGAGTCATTTTGATATGAATACATTAATCGTAGAGGATCTTAACATGCCACTCTCAGTAATAGATAGATCATCCAAGCATAAAATCAATAAAAAACAAGAGCATTGAATAATACATTGGACCAGATGAACCTCATAGATGTATACAGAACATTCCACCCTAAAAAAACAGAATACTCATTCTTCTCAGGTGCACATGGAACTTTTTCCAGAATAGACCACATACTGGGTCACAAATCAGGGCTCAACTGATACCAGAAAAATGAGATTATTCCCTGCATATTAGCAGACCACAATGCTTTGAAACTGGAACTCAACCGTAAGAAAAAGTTTGGAAGGAATTCAAACACTTGGAAATTAAAGACCACCGTGCTTAAGAATGTTTGGATCAACCAGGAAATCAAATAAGAACTAAAAAAAATTCATGGAAACCAGTGAGAATGAAGACACTTCAGTCCAAAACCTATGGGATACAGCAAAGATAGTCCCTAAGGGGGAAATACATAGCCATCCAAGCCTCCCTTCAAAAAAAAAAAAAAAATTCAGAATACACCAGCTGTCTTTACACCTTAAAGAACTGGAGAATCAACAACAAAATAAGCCAACCCCACACACAAGAAGGGAAATAATCAAGATTAGAGCAGAGATCAATAAGATAGAAACTAGAGATAGAATAGAACACATCAATGAAACTAGAAACTGGTTTTTTGAAAGGATCAATAAGATTGATAAACCATTGCCCAAACTAATCCAAAAGAAAAGAGAGAAGACCCAAATTAATAAAATTATGAATGAGAAGGGAGAGACCACAACTAACACCAAGGAAATAAAAACAATCACAAGAAATTATTATCAACAGTTACATGCCGATAAGTTAAGCAACCTAGAAGAAATGGATGAATTCCTGGAAAACTATAAACCTCCAAAACTGAATCAGGAAGAAATTGACAACCTGAATAGACCAATATTTAGTAACAAGATTGAAGCAGTGATCAAAAACCTCCCAAAAAACAAAGACCAGGACCTGACAGATTCCCTGAAGAATTCTACCATATAGTCAAAGAAGAAATAATACCTATTCTCCTGAAGCTGTCTCAAAAAATAGAAACAGAAGGAAAACTTCCAGACTCTTTTTATGAATCTAGCATTACCCTGATCCCAAACCAGACAAAGACCCCACCAATAAGAAGAATTTCAGACCAATATGCCAGATGAATATGGATGCTAAGATTCTCAACAAGATCCTAGTTTATAGGATCCAAAAGTACATTAAAAAGATTATCCACCACAACCAGGTAGGATTTATCCATGGGATGCAAGTGTGGATCAACATTCGCAAATCAATCAGTGTGATAGAACAAATCAGTAAGAGAAGATAGAAGAACCAGATGGTCCTCTCAATTGATGCAGAAAAAGCATTTGACAAGATTCAGCATCCGTTCCTCATTAAAACTCTTCAAAGTATAGGAATAGAGGGAACATTCTTCACAGAATGAATCTGTGAAAATCCTTGATGGGGAAAATCTGACAGCCTTCCCTTTGAGATCAAGAATATGACAAGGATGCCCACCCTTGCCACTCTTATTCAACACAGTACTAGAAGTCCTAGCAACAACAATCAGAGAACAAAAAGAAATAAAATATTCGAATTGGCAATGAAGAAGTCAAACTCTCTCTCTTCACAGATGACATGAAACTTTATACGGAAAACCCAAGAGACTCCACCCCCAAACTACTAGAATTCATACAGCAATTCAATATAGATACTGTTAAAATGTATATATGGCCTAAAGCAATCTATACTTTCAATGCCATCCTGGTCAAAATTCCACCAGCATTTTTTGAAGAGCTGGAACAAACAATCCTAAAATTTGTAATGAAAGATAAGAGACCACGCATTGATAAGGAAATGTTAAAAAAGAAATATAAAACTGGGGGCATTACATTGCCTGATTTCAAGCTTTATTACAAAGCTGTGACCACCAGGACAGCATGGTACTGGCACAAAAACAGACACATAGGCCAGTGGAACAGAGTACAGAGCCCAGATACAAACCCTCAATTTTATGGTCAACTAATCTTCAACAAATCAGGAAAAAATATACAGTGGAAAAAACGTCTCTTCCATAAATGGTGTTGAAAAATTGGACAGCTATATATAGAAGAATGAAACTCGACCATTCTCTCGCACCATACACAGAGATAAACTCAAAATGGATATAAGACCTCAATACGAGGCAGGAATCTATCAAAATCCTAAAGAACATAGGCAGTAACCTCTTCGACATCAGCCAGAGCAAATTCTTTCAAGATATGTCTCCAAAGGCAAAGGGAAAAAAAAGCAAAAATGGACTTTTGGGTCTTCACCAAGATCAAAATCTTCTGCACAGCAAAGGAAACAGTCAACAAAACAAAGAGGCAGCCACAGATTGGGAGAAGATATTCACAAATGACAGTACAGACAAAGGACTCCTCAAACTCAACACACACAAAACAGATAATCATGTCAAAAAATGGGCAGAAGACATAAACAGACATTTCTCCAAAGAAGACATGCAAATGGCAAACAGACACATGAAAAAAATGTTCATCATCACTGTCCATCAGGGAGATTCAAATCAAAACCATATTGAGATACCACCTTACACCAGTTAGAGTGGCCAAAATTAACAACACAGGAAACAACGTGTGTTGGAGAGGATGTGGAGAAAGAAGAACCCTCTTACACTGTGGGTGGGAATGCTAGTTGGTGCAGCCACTTTGGAAATCAGTGTGGAGACTCCTTAAGAAAGTAAAAATGGAGCTTCCCTATGACCCTGCAATTGCACTACTGGGTATTTACCCCAAAGATACTGATGTAGTGAAAAGAAGGGCCATGCGTATCCCAATGTTCAGAGCAGCAATGGTCACGGTCACCAGACTGTGGAAAGAACCAAGATGCCCTTCAATGGACAAATGGATAAAGAAGATATGGTCCATATATACAATGGAGTATTATGCCTTCATCAGAAATGTTGAATACCCAACTTTTGTATCAGCATGGATGGGACTGGGACAGATTATTCTGAGTGAAATAAGTCAAGCAAAGAGTTAAGTATCATATGGTTTCGCTTACTTGTGGAGCATAAGGAATAACATGGAGGACACTGGGAGATGGAGAGGAGAAGTGAGTTAAGGGAAATCAGAGGGGGAGACAAACCATGAGAGACAGTGGACTCTGAGAAACTAACTGAGGGGTCTTTTGGGGAGGTGGTGTTGGGTGAGTCTGGTGGTGGATATTATGGAGGGCACATATTACATAGAGCGCTGGGTGCGGTGCATTAACAATGAATACTGGAACCCTGAAAATAAATAAAATAAAATAAAATAAAATAAAATAAATAATAAAATCTAATGATCCTAAAAAAAGAAAAGAGAGAGACACTTAATAGAGAACAAACTGAGGGTTGCTGGAGGGGAGGTGAATGGGAGATGAGCTAAATGGGTGGTGGGCATTAAGAAGGGCACTTATGATGAGCACTGGCTGTTATATGTAAGTGAGGAATCACTAAATTTTACTCCTGAATCCAATATTACACTAGTTATTAATTAAATAGAATTTAAATTAAAAAAATTTTGTTAATGAAGTTTTTATTTCTTTAAGTAATCTCTATACCCAAAATGGTGCTTGAACTCAGGACCCTAAGATCAAGAGTCACAGACTCTTCTGACTGAGCCAGCCAGGTGCTCCTAGCATTTCACAACTTTTAAAGTTTGTATCTTTGGAAAATGGTTGAAAGCTCTCAAGCTACTTATTAAAAAGAAAACCAGATAGCATCACCTAGATTAAGACCCCAAGTCAATAAACCAAAACTTAATATCTAACCTGACTATAGTTTCAGGTCCCCAGAAATATACCCTTTAATGGTCACCATAGAAATTTCCTGGCACTATAAGTTACTGATAGACCCCTTCCATCTTCCTTGGGAGGGCAATCTTCCCTCAAATGGACTCTTTGTTAATAATTTTCTTTTTTCCACTTCCTTTCTACCTTTTAAAAAAATTTCCTTTTCTGTAACCCTTTGGAGCTCCCCTCTATTTGCTGGATGGGATGCTGCCTGATTGATACATTGATTAATAAAGCCAATCACATCTTTAAAATTTATTGCATTTAATTTTTTTTATTTAACATACTCATCTGTTATTTAAGTGCATGGAATTATAAATCAATTGATTGAACAAACATTTTACATTTTTTTCCATTTGCAGATTTAACACATTTTTGTCAAAATACTATTGCTTTTAGTTTTTCTTTTTCTTTTTTTCTTTTTTGTTTGTTGGTTTGTTTGAGAAGGAGGGAGAAGTGGGGGAGGGAAAAGAGAATCTTTTTATTTTTAATTCCTCTTTTTTTTTTTTTAAGATTTTATATATTTGGGGCTCCTGGATGGTTCAATGGGTTAAAGCCTCTGCTTTCAGCTCAGGTCATGATCCTAGGACCCTGAGATCATGACATGAGCTAAAGGCAAAGGCTTAACTCACTGAGTTACCCAGGCACCCCGAAAAAAAATCTTAAGCCAGTTCCATGCCTGACACCAGGCTCAGTCTCTCAACCCTGAGGTCATGACAAGGGTCAGACACTTAACCAAATGAGCCACCCAGGAGCTCCACTTTTAGTTTTTAATTGTAAATTTTAAGAAATATCTGAATCATTATTTAATTATTTAGCTAAATGATTTCTCGGGGGAAAGTACTTATTTCTTTCTGTTGTGAGATATTAACAAGCTCCTGACAAGTTTCAAATCTCAGTTTCCTAAATTTCAAAAGTCGTGTCCTGCAGTCTCCGGGTGGGTCAGTTGGTTAAGCATCTGCCTTCAGCTCAGGTCATGTTCCTCGAGTACCCGGTTTGAGCCTGTTGTCGGCTCCCTGCTCAGCAGGGAGTCTGTTTCTCCCTCAGCCTGCTGCTCCCTCTGCCCCTCACCCGCTCTCATGCTCTCTCACTCTCTCTCTCTCAAATAAATTAACAAATAAAATCTTTTTTTAAAAAAAAAAGTTGTTGACAAGGACATGAATTCTTCTCGGGGTATCGGTAAGAGCTTTCCCAAGAAGATGGCATTTAAGGACAAAAGCTGAGTAGCAGTTCATCAGTAAGGGAATTCATTCTAACAGAAGAGAAGGCATGGGCCATGCTGCAGAGTGATACAAGAAAAGGATAATGTGGACTTAGAACAAAATGTCTATGTGCTATATAAAATTGCTAACTGCATAATGCATCCCCCCTCATTTCTTTTCAACCCATACATCCTAAAGGGTTTTATAGGTCAGGATGAAAACAAAAACTGGCTTAAAGTGGGAGGTTTCTTAATGGATGAGAAAAGCGAGACTTACTAATGTTATTTAACAAACCCACTAGCTTTGTCAAATCTAAGAGACTTTCAGTTTTTTATAATACTCTTAATTTGCGGACCACTAAGCAAGCACCCTTCTAGCTAAATTGTGATGGACTTTTGGATGTAAGACGCATATCCCAATTTCAGAAATATCGTGCTTTCCATATGCTAGCTGCTGCTATAAGTACCACAGAAGGATTAATGCATTCACATACAAAACAAAAGGCACTATGACCACCATCACCATCATCCCCACTTAGGTGATGGAGAGACTGAACTGCCATGGAGTTAAGTGGCTTGCCCAGGTCACACAGCTAAATACAAATTGTGACCAAGCTAATAAGTGACCAAGATGGGAATGTGTGGTTTGCAGTGAGCATGCTCCTTATTCTCCCCCCTGCCCTCAGGGGCCGCAATGGTGCAGCTGACAAGCAGGTTTGTGTCTTGGGGAACACACAGAGGAGGTATGGTGGGCAGACCAACCCAAGAGACTTCCCTTGTGGAGGGTACAGTCAGCTAGGGAATTGGAGAAAGTGAATGGGTCAGTATTTGAGGGTGTGATTGGCAATATGGAACTGTAGTGAGCATTTGCACAGGTAAGATTGGTGTGTGCCTAGACTCTACTCCTTGAGGCCTACTGTCCCCTGCTTGTACAGTGATGTCTTAGTCAGGGCGTTGGCTCCTCCTTCACCTCTATGGCACTGGAGTGTTATGGGCAAGTCTCCACTTTTCTGAGCCCAGATTGCTCATCTAGAAATGCAGACCTACCTTGCAAGCCTCATTGAGAATGTCCTAAACACTGTGGGTAAAGCACCTAGTGGAAAAAAAAAAAAAAAAGCACCTAACGGTAGGTGTCATCCTACTTTAGGTAGGCTGTCATTCCTAAAGGTAGAAAGTCATCAATAAAGTGTAGCTCATTATTACCTTTGAGAGACCTAGAGGCCAGTAGTCCCAGGAATGTGATTCTCCTACTTGTTAATAACACCCGCTAGCTTCAAAATGTTGGCCAGATCAATGAGAAACTGCAGTGCATATCCTGGATCCCAGGAGTGGCTTTCAATATTCACATATATGCTCAGGGCCAAAAGGAATTTAATCTGGTTAGTTACAACTCTGTGAAGACAGAGTAGATCCCAATGTCAATTTTATTGTCATCTACATTTCCCTTAATGAAGTCTTTTGTGTTTTGATTTTCTTGGTGATTTCTTTTGCTGACAAATTTTGCGAAATTTAAAAAGAATGAACTTCAAATCTCTATGACAAAGAAAAATATTAAGTCTATCTACATAACTCCCAGCAGTCAGTTTGAATACCTTTATTCTCCTCACTGAATATAATGAATCTCTTCAAATCATATGAGAACATGAGTGTGTCTAGCATAGTCTCTAGACATAGTAGGTTTTGGGGGGTTTTTTTGATTGACATGAAAAGGAGTAGAAAGAAAGGAGGGAATACCTGAAGAAATTTCTAGAAATAATTTACAAGGTTGTGTTTTCCACGGGAGTGGTGGTAATGCATATTTTTCTACATCTTCCTCTTACAGTCATTGGTTATTTATTCAATTGCTGCCATTTAAAGTATGTGTTAGGCAGTGTGCAAGGTATTGGGAACACCACAGCTGTGCAGCCCAGCCTGCACTCCAGGAGCTCAGGGGAATGGAGGTACGGTGAGAGGCCCTTTCATGTGCTATGTGCCATGAGAGAGCTGTTCATGAGCCTGAAGGTCAGTCTTGCAGGTCACTCTGACAAGGCTGCATCCAAGGGGAGGGAGCATCCTTCCCCATGAAGAAGGAAGGATCCAGACAGAATTTTTGTTTTGTCCATGCTGCTAAAGGCATGGGATCAGGGCTGAAGATAGGAATCCAGTGCCAAGACTGCTGTATCCCAGAGCACCACGTCAGGGTCACCAGTTTGTGAGTCACCAGACTCACAAACACACATACACACACACAAATGCTTACAAACACACACGTTTACAACACATGAGCTCACAACACACACACGCTCACAAATACATGAGCACATACATTCACAAATACACACACACTCATAAACACCCAACCACAAACTACCCAAGCTCACAAACACATACAAACACATGTTCAAAACACACACTCACAAACACACATGCTTCCAAACACCCCCACGGTAAGGGCAGCTGGCTACAGAGCTCTGCCAGGACTCCCCCCAGTTTTAACACTGACAGCCCAAGTCCTAGGGAACCCTTCACTGCCCAGCAAATCTGGAAGGTTGGTCACCACTGTCCACCTGCTCAAAGGTTGGGCCCTTCCTCCAGCTCTGATCAGGCGTCCCTTCCCCCATACCTCCTTCCCCCTAATGCAGAGCTTCTTGGGCTTCGAAGTGCACAAAACTGAGGGCATGGAAAAATATGGACTCCTTGACCCACTTGCCAAATGTCCATTAGGTGGGTCTGGAGTGAGGCTAGGGAACTTTATGCCCAGGCAGTCCCCAAATGATGCTGAATCCATCTGTTCTTTGAGCAGCACTAACCAGTGCAATGCCTTCTAGGAGCTCATGGTATGGAGCAAACTCTCAGGAAGGCATTCCCCAAGCATCATTGGACCAACCCTCGATGCCAGCCCCACAAGCCTCCCAGGAAGCCAAGACCCAGCCAGGGATTTCAGAGAAGGCACAGGCAAATGTTCTTTCAAAATACAATACTTTATGCAGCTTGAATGTCCAATGATGCACGATGAGTAAGCAAAATGCGGTGTGGCCAAACAATAGAATACTACTCAGCTTTAAAGAGGAAGGAAATTCTGATATGTGCTACAATATGAGTAAGGCTTGAGGATCTTATGCTAAGCAAACTAAGGCAGACACAAAAGGGCAAACATATGATTCCACTTATTTTGATACCTAAAATCGTCAAATTCATTGAGCCCGAGAGCAGATGGGAGATCCTCCAGAGATTCAGGAGATCACTGGTGTTGATGGTCTCACATCAGTGTAAGTATACTTAATGCGAGCGGACTATTCCCATAACGTGGTTAAAATAGTAAATTTTATGTTGTGTTTATTTATCACAATTCAAAATAAAAGATTTTTTTAAAATGAAATGCCCACACTCAAAGCTTCACTGCCAATGTGACAAACATGCTCTCAGCGGTGCTCTTTTTCACAAAATCCAAAGGCCACCACTCTTTTAAGATTTATTTTTTTATTAGATAGAGAGTACACACATTGCAAGTGCTGGTGGGGAAGGGCAGAGAGAAGGAGAGAAACTTAAAGCAGACTCTGCGCAGAGCATGGAGCCCAACTCGGGGTTAGATCTCACCACCCTGAGATCACGACCTGAGCTGAAACCAAGAGTCAGATGTTTAACCAACTGTGCCACCCAGGCACCCTGCCACCACTCTTTATAGTGACATTATTTTGCAAGAGAATCAACTCTGATTTGATTCTAGTAATGAGGCTGACATAAGATAAAATATATTCCATCAAAGCTTTTCCCCTGAAGAAAACTCATCAAGAAAATTCACCTGGTACTGGCTTTTTCTTTTCTCTAATATTGGCAGAAAAAGTCAAACCATCTGCCATCATTAGGTGTTTAGCTCACTTTTATCCCATCTGACAAAAACGTTCCAAGAATATTGACAGCCTTTTTCAAAGAAATCCATTGGCTGAGAGAAGACTAAGGAGCAGGATTTCATAATGCACGTGAAAATTCTTAAATGAATGGGATTTTGCAAGGAACACCTTAAATCTAACTGTTAAGGAAGCTAAAACAACTCCCCAGAGAAATCTTTACATCTGCCAACATCTGTTCCTAAAATTGTCACTAAGCATTTGCTCGTGTGAGTGAAGATCCCCTTGAAGTTGTGCTCTTAAGAAATCTAAAGATAAAATCATAGAGAAACAAGGAACTCTTCCTGGCAGAATCAATTCTAGATTAAATCCACTCATACTGGAGGAAACTGTCTTATTTCTTTATATCTCAGGCCACAGAGACTTGGAGCCTCAAAACTTAAGACTCTTGGTGCAAAACAGCATTATGAAGTAGGAGAATCCTGGGTTAGGTACCCCGTGGGTTGGCCACCCAACTGCTTTGCGCACCCCCGTTGCACTCCTTTCCTTGACTGTGGAGATACGGCTAAAAACCTTTGCACCTAGGAGTGGCCAGCTTCCTTTGTCCTGGCACTTGATACACAAGCAGAAGCTTGAAGGTTTTTAAATGTGAACAGTTTTTGTTTCCCTTCCGTACATTGCCATCACCCTCATTTCCCTTCTCACCTTCTTTCCCCCTGGAATACAAGTTTAGTGCTTTGAGGTGCAGTAGCTTCATGTTCTCACACAGGGGTCCACTAAGAGTGGTAAATTATGGGGAGAGGCTGAATCCATCTCACCAGCTAGACAGCCAGCCCCCCACCCCTGATTTATTGCATGAGACAAACACATGAGTGGATGGAGTTGGTGTTCTGTCTTAACGTGGACAGGGCAGGGTGTCTTTTTCCCAGCTGCTGGAAGTATTGACTTCCAGCTCACAGATTCCTCCAGAACATCTTCAGTCTTTCTCAGAAATTCCCTGGAGATATCAAGCCTTCCCCATGGAGGCAGCTCAAACCAAAGGACTTACTGACACAGGAATTTGCAAGATAAGCCCCCACCTCCCGCCTCCAGTGGACTAACTCTAGAGATCTTCATGCTGCAGAGCTCCCCATGGGTTCAGACTGCAGCCAGACCCCAGTGGATCCCACATCTTTCCTTTGCTTCTCTCCCTTCCTTGTCTAGTGGTTTCAGTTGTGGGGCATCTAGCAGGCCTTGGTGCGGGCAGCAGAGTCAGCTGCCAAAAAGTGAAGTCCCTGGGAGCTAACATAACCAGTAACTTCTAGTGATAGGTAAAGGCAGTATAATGGGTTCGGCTGCATCCCCCCTCAAATTTAGAGGTTGAAACCCTATTACCCAGTGTGTTGAAATATGACTGTGTTTGGAGATAGGGTCTTTAAAGAAGTGATTAAGGTAAAATGAGGCCATTAGAATGAGACCATTAGAATGGATCTAATCTAATCTGACTGGAGTCCTTATAAGAGGAATATGGGGGAACCTGGGTGGCTCAGTTGTTTGAGCATCTGCCTTTGGCTCTGGTCATAATCTCAGGATCCTGGGATCGAGCCCCACATTGGGCTCCTTGCTAGATGGAGAGCCTGCTTCTCCCTCTCCCTGGCTGGTGTTCTCTCTCCCTCTCTCTGTGTCAAAATAAATAAATAAATAAAGGGAATGTGGACATACAAAGAGTCACAAGGGGATGGAAAGGCACAAATGAGAGACCATGTGAGGACAACATGAGAAGACTGTTGTCTGCAGGCCAAGGAGGGAGGCCCAAGGAAAGACCAACCCTGCTAAACCTTAATCTCAGACTTCTAGCACCCAGACCAATGAGAAAATTAATCGGCCTTGTTATAAAAGCCCTAGCCAACTAATAAGGGCAATAACAGAAATTATTTTCTTAGGCAATACTGCTGCTTGGTTTCTCATGTTCTTGGATCCTTATCCTGGAGATCACTTCCAGGCTACGTAATGGTTCAGTGATCCATCTAAAATCATTTTATTAAATTATTTTCAGCTTAGATAGAGGTGCCTGGGTGGCTCAGTCAGTTAAGGGTATGACTTAGGCTCAGGTTATGATCCCAGGGTCCTGGGATAGAGTCCCACATCATGTTCCCTGCTCTGTAGGGAGCCTGCTTCTCCCTCTCCATCTGCTTGCCACTCCCCTTGCTTATGCGGTCTCTCTCTCTGTCAAATAAATAAATAATCTTAAATAAATAAATAAATGTATATGTTTGTTTATTTATAAACTTCTTTCAGCTTAAACTAGACAGAGAGAATGTAGAAGTTTGTAACTAAAAACCCTGAATAACACAGACATAGGCAAAAAGTGATTCCATCACAAATGATCCAATACTGAGGTGATGTATTTAGACAATATTCCAGTGGGCAAGAAGTGGATTACATTAGGAACCCATAAATTAGTTGATGTTGTGCAAAATGTATTTAATTCAGCAAATGTTATTAGGTGCCTTTATGTAGCAGGGACTGACGAAATTGTTATTTCTATCTTTAAATTCCTATTCATTCTATTATTTTTGTAAAATACCATATATAATAGAATTTAAGATCTATAAAATGCATACATTGCAGTCAGAGTTAGAATATATTATTAAATCATTTTAAGGTTTTGGTTATTGAAGTGAAATTCTAAATGTATCTAAATGAGTTTAACCCAAATTAGCAGTGATATTTGATATTTACCCTTAGAGAAACTTATTGAGTAACAAATACTAGTTTTCCACATTTGAGATCATTGATATGAGAAAAGGGCCCTTTTATTTTGGGCTTTTGTGGAAGTGACATTATGAGCCAAGGGATTTAAAGAGGGTTCTCTGAAGGTTATAACCTTATTAGGATTCTGATTTACCTTCTGGGATATTTCCCTTGCTTCCAAAGCTTGTTTATTAACTTAGAATTCTAATAAGGCCCAAACTTAGGGGCAGAGAGGGCCATCAACTTCACCAGCCGTGCTCCCTCCATCAGTGCTGGGTTTCAATGAGGAAGATCGTGTCCCATGATCATGTAGAAACCACTTAAAAGTATAAAGTTGAACAAAAATCAAAATGGCTCCACTAATGCTTCAGCAAAATTCTATTTTAAGTAACCTTTTCCTCTCTTCTGCAAACCTCCCTTCCTCCCTTTCTTAGCCTTTTGTTACAGGAAACCTGGAAGACCCTGAAAAATATTAAGGAGGCTGGCAGCACCCCACAGTTCCTGCTGAAACCGGCTAGATCCTATGTTTCTCTGTAAACCTCCCAGCCTCTTCCCCTGGGAGAGCTCATAGTTTTTTAAAGACCATAGCCTGCTGCAGTCTCCTTTGCCTGGCAAAGCAAAAAACCTATTGTTCCTCTTTATTCCAAACTCTATCAGGACATTATATTTTTTCCCCAAAGCACAGAGGTCAGTTTTCAACAGCAATGTCAAAGGGACCTCTGTCGAGCACATTAAAAATTGATACTCACTTTCACAGCTCAGCTCACAAGTATATGACATTTATTTCTATCTAATTACAAAATGGCATTTTTTATCAAAATAAATGTGATTACATTGTCATATCCAACTGACATGAAGAGGTCAGTAGAAATGCTCAGTTGGTGGGAACCCATGACATTCTCTGAGAGCAGATGTGCTGAGTTTGGACATTTCCTCCTTGTACTTCTTTATCCTGATCATCTTCAGAGATAGCCTGATGTCAGGTGTCTCTTTATACCAGGTCTCTTGGTGTTAAGTATCACTATCAATCCTGTTTTGTTGTCATTTCTTAGAAGACGATTTTGGAAGATTATTCTTTTTTTATTTAAATTCAATTAGCCAATCTATATGATTATTCTCTTAATAACTTCTAAACCAAGAGTTAACAAATTACAGCCAGAAACCAAGCCCCCACCCACTGCCTATTTTTTGTATGTAAACTTTTATTGGAAAATATGTATACCCAACTATTTTTCTATGTCTTCAGCTGCTATCTTGCTATAACCTCAGAGTCTGAGTATTTGGGACAGACTACATGGCTGATAAGGCCTAACTATATATAATAGCTGCCCTATGCAGAAAAAATTCACCATGGAAAATAGTGAAAAGATAACTTACAGTACTATAGGTAAAACATAATATACTATGTTTGCATTTGAGGCAAAGAATATACAACTTAATGAATTTATATGTTTATTTCTCTTTATTATTTCTCTTTTAACCTCTATATTTCTCAAATATAGTATAACAAAAATGTAAAATTCTGCTGACAGGGAAAAGATTTAATATAATTTATTTGCTACATAGGAAATGGCATAATGCTATTTGAAGTTAGACTAAAAAGTTCTGTATTGTAAATCTTAGGGCAACAACTCAAGACATTTCTTAAAGGAGACAGACAATAATTCCATAGTGGAAATAAAATGAAATCATAAGTAACTATGGAGTAATTAACACACAGATCTAAAGGCTGAGAGACATTTCAGAGAAATGAGTTAAATATCAAGAAGAACTATTATATTTAGGAATTGGGTGGGGGACGGGCAGGGGATGGGTGAGAAAAGAAAAAAAAGAAGAACTATTATATTTAATCTTTACATAATATTGGCTGAAATGAAACATTTGCTATATGAATAAATCTACACAAGTTCATACAGAACACAAGAAGAAATGAAAGCCCGGTGAACTGTTTTCAGACGCAGGGGAGATTGAAGGCTGTCTTTTCACAGGAGAAGATAGTAGGTGAGGTTATCTTTTTTTTTTTTTTCAGTGTTCCAGGATTCATTGTTTATGTACCACACCCAGTGCTCCACGCAATATGTGTCCTTCTTAATACCCACCAGTCTCACCCATGCCCCCCACATCCCTTCCCTTTAAAACCCTCAGTTTGTTTCTCAGAGTCAACAGTCTCTCATGCTTTATCTCCCTCTCCAGTTTCTCCCAATTCACTTTACTTTTTCTTCTCCTAATGTCCTCCATGTTATTCCTTATGTTCCACAAGTAAGTGAAACCATATGATAATTGACTTTCTCTGTTGACTGATTTCACTCAGCATAATCTCCTCCAGTCCTGTCCATGTTGATACAAAAGTTGGATTTTCATCCTTCCTGATGGCTGAGTAATATTCCATAATATTCCAATGGAATGAGTAATATTCCATTCCATTATTCATCGTCATTAGCCATCAGGGAAATTCACCTCAAAACCACATTGAGATGCCACCTTACACCAGTCAGAATGGCCAAAATTAACAAGACAGGAAACAACAAATGTTGGAGAGGATGTGGAGAAAGGGGAACCCTCTTACACTGTGGATGGCAATGCAAGCTGGTGCAGCCACTTTGGAAAACAGTGTGGAGATTCTTCAGAAAATTAAAACCAGAGCTATACTATGACCCTGCAATTGCAGTACTGGGTATTTACCCCAAAGATACAGATGTAGTGAAAAGAAGTGGCACATGCACCCCAATGTTCATAGCAGCAATGGCCACAGTCACCAAACTGTGGAAAGAGTCAAGGCCCTTCAACAGACGAATGGATAAAGAAGAGGTGAGGTTATCTTGAGGCCACCAGAGCTGGAGAGAAGTACTGGTTAACTTACCAGGAATAAAACCAGCCACAGTGACTTCTAGAGCCAAGGTGAGGGATTGGCTGCCTTGGGTAGGTACAGACAGCATCACCGTGCAGCTGAGGGCAGAGGGTACTTCCTAACAGGAGTGTAGATTAAACCCAGAGAGAATGTAAACAGAGATATGTTCCAAATTCTTTCAAAGGAAAATTGCTCAAGCTCCTGGGAAACCTAGTTGGTGAATACAGTACTGATCAGTGAGAGCCTGGAACAACTAGAGAATTAAGGATGACCTCTAGCTGTTGCGCTCACGGTTTATGAAAGCAAGCTACTACAGAGGACAGGATTTTAGGCTCACCAGCTAATATTCCATTGGGTGGTGGGCTTTCACAGGCCAGCAGGAGGTGCCATCAACTGTGATATATAGGGCTTCGTGACAATGGTCTATATTTGAAAGCATCAGTGCGCATACAGGGAAGTGGGACATTTGGAGGCTTTGAACCTCTGCAGAGCAGGTACAGTGCCTTATTCACCATGTTCCAAAACACTTATCGAAACTGACTTGCTCAAAATTCACTCTCAATAAACACCTACTGGATTAAGTTAGATTGGAATCAGTCTTTGCCAGTTGTTCTGTGAAAATATCCGAATTAAAAAAAAAAAAAAAAGCAGGGGCGCCTGGGTGGCTCAGTGGTTTGGGCTGCTGCCTTCGGCTTGGGTCATGATCTCGGGGTCCTGGGATCGAGCCCCGCATCGGGCTCTCTGCTCCGTGGGAAGCCTGCTTCCCTCTCTCTCTCTCTCTCTCTCTCTCTGCCTGACTCTCTGCCTACTTGTGATCTCTGTCTGTCAAATAAATAAATAAAATCTTTGAAAAAAAAAAAGCAAGAAATGTCTATATGTCTATATTTAAGGGCAGTAACATTCTCTTTTTTGTTAATTTTTTATTTTTTATAAACATATATTTTTATCCCCAGGGGTACAGGTCTGTGAATCACCAGGTTTACACACTTCACAGCACTCACCAAAGCACATACCCTCCCCAATGTCCATAAATCCCACCCCCTTCTCCCAAAACCCCTCCCCCCAGCAACCCTCAGTTTGTTTTGTGAGATTAAGAGTCACTTATGGTTTGTCTCCCTCCCAATCCCATCTTGTTTCATTGATTCTTCTCCTACCCACTTAAGCCCCCATGTTGCATCACCACTTCCTCATATCAGGGAGATCATATGATAGTTGTCTTTCTCTGCTTGACTTATTTCGCTAAGCATGATACGCTCTAGTTCCATCCATGTTGTCGCAAATGGCAAGATTTCATTTCTTTTGATGGCTGCATAGTATTCCATTGTGTATATATACCACATCTTCTTGATCCATTCATCTGTTGATGGACATCTAGGTTCTTTCCATAGTTTGGCTATTGTGGACATTGCTACTATAAACATTCGGGTGCATGTGCCCCTTTGGATGACTACGTTTGTATCTTTGGGGTAAATACCCAGTAGTGCAATTATTGGGTCATAGGGCAGTTCTATTTCAACATTTTGAGGAACCTCCATGCTGTTTTCCAGAGTGGCTGCACCAGCTTGCATTCCCACCAACAGTGTAGGAGGGTTCCCCTTTCTCTGCATCCTCGCCAGCATCTGTCATTTCCTGACTTGTTGATTTTAGCCATTCGGACTGGTGTGAGGTGATATCTCATTGTGGTTTTGATTTGTATTTCCCTGATGCCGAGTGATATGGAGCACTTTTTCATGTGTCTGTTGGCCATCTGGATGTCTTCTTTGCAGAAATGTCTGTTCATGTCCTCTGCCCATTTCTTGATTGGATTATTTGTTCTTTGGGTGTTGAGTTTGCTAAGTTCTTTATGGGCAGTACATTCTTGAATGACAAAACTAGAGACAAGTGAACCTTACATCTTTTCATAGTTTGTTGATTCACCCAACAAATATATATCAATTACCACGTGTGCCTGGTGCAATGCTGTGCACTACAGATGAAATAATGAGTGGTCTCTGATCAAATATACTTAGAGTCTTGTCAGGGAAACAGCGGTATAATTCATATATTACGACTGAGAAAAAATAATTATAATAAACACACAAGCCTATAGAACCTATAGCTCTAAATAGTCTTTGAAATGCTCTTAAGTACAGGTACTTTACCTCTATTCCATAGTATGGTTGAGAATATCTATCTTCTATGAAACTGTTCTGCTTGAGATATATCTTGTGTTTTTCTCAGCTGTCAACTGCTAGGGACTATATCCTCTGTGGTGGAGTTCTCTTGTTTGTCATATAAATCGATGATCATAATGATGTTACATATTTGTAAATTTGTCAGTGTAAATATGTGTGTGTGTTTAGGGACTATTCAGCAAATATGTGCCTTTGCCTCCTCAGGGAGTTTAAAATATGTAGCAGTATCAGAAATCACCACAAGCTGTGTACAGAGGCTAAAAATGATATTTGTTTAATTTTGCAGATGCCAAGATTCTGAGCCAAATTATTCTGATTCTGATTCCTGGAGTTTGAAGAAGGATAAACCACCACTTTCTTTTTTATAGACAGAGAAAGGTTCAGATTTCACTCAGGTGGGCCCTATCTGCAGCTTCCTTCGTGTTTAGTGTTGTCTTCGAAGCACTTAAACCCAGGCTGGAGAAGAGGAGCCCACTAATGTCACTTTACATACACTTGTAATCCACCCTGTCTCTTTTGGCTTGTTATTGGTCCTACCTAGAATGAGGCTAGAACAGTCATTCAACCAAGACCTGTGACTCGCCTGCTTTCTGTTACACAGTGGGCTCAGCTTACGAGGCACCCATAACTTAAATGCAAACATTTATATTTCATTCTCAACTAATTTACCAAACCCGATGCCTTCCCACCCTGGAAGGTGCCCGGAACAACAAACCCCGTTCTTGCCCAATCTCCCCGTGCAAGAGGGGCATTGATTTTTGTCAATACAGCGGTCAGTGAATCAGCTGGTCTTTCCAGCCCAGGGAGGATCATGAAGAACCAGCCTCAGAAGTGAGAAGGAAACCAAGAGATCCTTCTGGAGCCTGACAAAACCTTCACGTCCCCCACAAGCAAATCAGCACTAATCTGTAGTTTTAATTCAAACAACATGCTCCTTTTTCAAATCTGATTTGAAGGACAAGACTTCAATTTAAATGATTCTTTGGGTTTGCCCATCTGTCGAATAACGAAAAGTGTAGCATAAGTTGTAATCAATTTCACACTGTGCAGAAAGAAAGTCATAAACCATGGTTCTCCCAATGTGGACTATACATCATGATTGAACAGTTGCAATACCTAAGCAGACTTCCCCAGTGAAAAATGTTAATGGGATGACATAAAATGTACCAAATTCATCAACTTGTTCCTGCCAAAAGTATTCAGACTAATTATTTTGGTGTTTACAGAAGATTGGATTTTTCAACTTTTTTCCCAACTGTTTGTTTTGATATATATACATGGCCTATGATGAACATTTATGAGTCATTTAATGACAAATAATGTTGAATGACCTTCAACCACTGACAAATTTAACTTTTTCTTCTTTAACCACAGTGTGAATGCATTGATGAAGACAGGGAGGGAGAGGGTAACAGATTTCTCTATCATAGAGGTAACTGGGTAAATACCTATGTTCTGAAAATGTGCAATCTTTCCTAAGCAATCTACTGTGAATCAAAAAGTCTTCTTTCACAAATCTTCCTTATAGGAGAACTCAAAAGAGTATATGGAGATATTCCCTTGTCTACAAGATGGAGCTTAATCCCCACTCCCCATCTCTTGAGGAAGTGTTAGATTTAGTGACTCATTCCTAAATAATGAAGTAGAGAAAGGGAAAAAAAGTGACTTTGCAGTGGACAGACCTAGGCAACACCTCCTTAAGCAAGTGATGAAGGTTCTTGGCATCTGTGTTGTCACATGGATGTGATACATTCTTTGATATTACATGATGAGACGAAAACTCTCTGTGGTTGGTCTTCATTCCTAAAGCCCATAATTCTCATCTTACCATGAGAAAAATATTAGACAAATCCAAACTGGTTTTGCTTGGCCTCTATTCCTCAAAACTGTCCAGGTTATAAAAGATAAGAGAAGAAACAACTGTCACAGACCAGGGGAAACTAGGGACACGACAACTACATGCAATATAGTACCTTCTCCTGGATCCTGCATCAGGAAGAGGTTGTTCATGGGAAACCTAAATGTCCTGAAAAATCTAAATAAAGTATGAAATTGCCTCAATAGTAATGTACTAATGTCAGTTTCCTAGTTTTGACCAAATGTACAAAAGATTGTACATTTTCATACATACACAGTAATGTATGATTTCAGTGATGGGGGAAGCTAGTGGGGGAGGGGGGTACAAGGTCATTTTTTCTATCTTTGCAGCTTGTCTGCAAATCTAAAATTATTTCAAAATAAAAAAAATTTAAAGTCTGCTGTTACAAAAGTTGCATTGGCAATTAAGAAATAGCATAATAATAAGGAAAGTAACATAACGTTAGCTGTTCATGAATAACATAAGGAAAACACAGAACGAAAATTTAAAATATGATCAGGTAACTGAAGAAAAACAAAGATTATTTGCTTCTTTACTTTTCAGCAGAATTACAAGGGAATGACACCTCGCTTCATTACAGTACTATTTTTCTATTTTTCCTTCAGACATACTCCAGTACATTAAATTTTAAAAAAAAAAAAAAGTTTTTTTTTTTTTTTTATGTTCTTCTTTCTAGATTTTTCTTAATCTCCTCACTGAAGCAGCATGTTGATGTCATGACCATTTCCACTCTCCCTGTGGCTCTTTGGTTTCCCAGTAACGATTCTATCTTATTTCAATAATAGCACCTCTACTGTTGTGGAAGCTGCACTAAGTAGTGTCTAGCAAGACTGTGAGTCAGATTGTAAAGCACCCCCCTCAGCCAAGGCAGGACATATGTTCAAATTTAGGACAATGCTAATGCCTGCCTAGAATCTGAAATCTGCAGTGAGGGATTTAACATATGCCATTTTGTTATTCCAGGAGCTGGACCCTCATAAGTCTGCTACCTAGACAGCTTAAATTTTCCAGATTCTGTTTTCTAGTCTGGTTCCCCAATCTTGCATTACTAAAGGAGCTCTCCTGCATTCCCCAAACAAAATTATCTCCCCCCCACCCACTCCAGGCCTATTAGAGGGGCAGCCATTCACACTGTTCCTCAGGAATGTTCTGGAATGTGTGCACATTTTTTTTTTTTCTAAAAGATTTTTTCTTCATTTATCCGACAGAGATCACAAGTAGGCAGAGAGGCAGGCAGAGAGAGAGGAGGAAGCAGGCTCCCCACAGAGCAGAGAGCCCGATGTGGGGCTCGATCCCAGGAACCCAGGATCACGACCCGAGCCGAAGGCAGAGGCTTAACCCACTGAGCCACCCAGGTGCCCCACGTGTGCACATTTTAAGTTAATATATGGAAGTTCAGTGACTAAGTTGTTCAGCTGAGCAGCCAGATGAAATTACATACTGCATTTAACATTTACCATTAATGTCAAAATATTCTCTTCTCTGTGTTAAATCATCACTGTAAAACTTCCTGATAACAATTCAGAATTCTTTTTCTCTTTTGTTAGGCCTTGTATAGTTAAGAATAGCTGGTCAAGGGCACCTGGGTGGCTCAGTCAGTTAAGCATCTGCTTTCAGCTCAGGTCATGATCCCAGGTTACTGGGATCAAATCCAGCCTCAGGTTCCCAGCTCAGTGGGGAGCTTGCTTCTCCCTCTCCCTCTCCCCTGCTCATGATCTTTCTTATGCTCTCTCTCTCTCTTCCAAATAAATGAATAAAATCTTAAAAAAAAAAACTGATCAACTGGAGAAATTTGAGCTCTGAATATTTGATGATATTAAGGAATAATTACTAATTTTTTAGAAGTAATAATGATATTATGGTCATGCTAAATTTTTATAAAGAGTCAAGTCTTTGGAAATGTATATTAAAGCATTTATTCTTTAAATAAATTACTGAAATTTGCTTCAAAATGATTTAGGAACAGAGAAAAGTGGGTGAGGGCAGAAAAAACATATCAATAATTATCTACTCTGGGTGGTGAATATATAGGTGAATATATAGTGAATATACAGGTGTTTTCTATTCTATGTTATTTCTCTACTTTTGTATGTTTGAGAGCTTTCCATAATTAAAAAAATGATAAAACAGTGGTTGATCATCTGAATTTTACCCTACTATTATTACAGTTACTATTAATAGCAACGTTTCGTAAGGTTTGTTTGCTAAGTTGAATTGAGAGATGATAAAAATGGTACATACCAAAAGTTCCTACTTCTTATATCCTCTGCCATACTTATTGATCACAGACAAGCTTGCAAGGAATACCAAGTATTCTAAGGGAAGAAAGAGAAAGTTTAAATAACTTTTCACTTCCTCCTCTTAAGGGATACTTGTTTTTTAACTTCTTGCTAGCTATGAAAGTCTAGATCCAAGTCTAAATTTCCAATTTGATGATATGACATAGGGTTAGGAAATAAGTCCACTTATGGGAAAGGCAACCAAGAACTCAGATGTCATCAAAGGCATTTTGGTCCTAAATTAATTTGTACAAACAATACCTTTTAGGAAATCAGTTTGACATAAACATTTACATTTCAGTAAATTCAATTTAGAGAACAGCTAATTGGGAGCTACTATTGTTGTTTTGTTTTGATTTTTGATTTTTGAACCTAGGAGAAGTATTTTCCTGCTCTTTTTGATATGCAAAGAAGGAAGATTAAAAGGGCACCTATGGCCATGGCATTAGGATTAGCCAGACTCCTAGAAAAGATGCACTGCTTAAGAATTATCATCCCCAGGGGCGCCTGGGTGGCTCGGTGGGTTAAAGTGTCTGCCTTACATTCAGGTCATGATCCCAGGGTTCTGGGATGGAGCCCCTCATCAGGCTCTCTGCTCAGCGGGGAGCCTGCTTCCCCTTCTCTCTCTACCTGCCTCTCTGCCAACTTGTGATCTCTGTCTGTCAAATTAAAAAAAAAAAAAAAGAATTATCATCCCCAGAAATTCTATTTAGTACTGGAATCCCAGAATGCTAAGCAGGAGTTTGTCTCATCTGTATCTTGTCACTTTTTGCCCCAATTCAGAACTTCAGTTTGATGTCTGTTCTATCTTTCCCTTTGTCTGCTCTCAATGTTTTGATTTCAGGGTTATAATTAATGAGTGGGATCAAGTGCATTGAAATAATTGCCCACCTTGCATGGACCTAAAGCTTCCTCCCACACCAAGGACTCTGTTAGGGAGACCATTGAATTCCTCACACACAGAAGCCACAGCATGGGCTCATGTGTGCACATTTTAAATTTCTAGTTGTTTTTCATTTATATCATCTGAGTCTTGTCTTTTCTTTCTGAAAAACCAAGCTATGCATTTTAAAGAATTCTGATAATTTTTTATCCCAGTAATTACTTCTAGGCATGGTGCAGAGAGTGGGGTGTGTCGCGGGGGTGATTACATTAGCTTATCCACTCTCCTTCTAGCATTCATGGTCTAATGAAGGTGCATGTCTTTCTCTCCCCCTTGACTAGGAGCTCCATGAAGCCAAGGATTACTTTGTTTTTATTCTTTTCATTACTGACTTACAACAGGAAGCTAGCATAGGGTTGTTGCTCAGTAATATATATGTCAAATGAAGCAGTAAATTGATTTTCTTTTAGGTGACATAGGAAATGTTAATCATATTTTTTTAAAGATTTTATTTATTTATTGACAGAGAGAGAGAGAGCTCACAAGTAGGTAGAGAGACAGGCGAGAGAGGGGGAAGCAGGCTCACCGCTGAGCAGAGAGCCCAACGTGGGACACGATCCCAGAACCCTGAGATCATGACCCAAGCTGAAGGCAGAGGCCTAACCCACTGAGCCACCAAGGCCCCCTAATCCTATTTTTTTAATTGTGAGCCATACACAAACAAGGAGAGCTTGAATTGCTCACTTCATTCCAAAAGACTCATTGCTCAAGGATTATGTCTCCCATGAATTCCAAATTTGATATCAGCATCAGAATCAGAAAATGCTAAGCAAAATCAATGTCTGTTACACCTAGCCTCTTTTGCCTCAAATTAAAATATTTAAGAATAATTTCAAGAATAATGAATACCATTTACTGGCTACCCACTTCAAGTAAAAAAATTTAAAAACGTTAAGGCATCTTATTCAATTATATGCCTTCCTTTCTACTTCCCCCTTTCATGCTCCCAAGGTATCTTAACTTTTTAAATTTTCTTTATGGTTTTACCACTGAATGTCCCTACATAAAATATTATTCATGCTTGAAAACCTGAACTTATCCATGTAAAGACAAGCCAATACTTCTCATACTATATAAAATTGCCTTATAGAATAAAAATTTAGGATCTCTGGACAGTAGTGTGGAATGAGCTACCTTGTGATCTTGTAAGACCCCTTTCTGGAAAAATCATGAATGAAACCTGAGTATAGGGCTACAGGCATTTGACAAGGCTGCAGTATAGACCAGCTACTGATGTCTGGGAAAAATGTGGTCAGATCCAGTGAGTTGCTGACTTACAACAGTGATCTGATTTGAAGCTCACATTGACCTACCAATATCTCTCAGAAATAAATCAAAATAGAACTTCCATGAGGTGAAAAGAATATCTTAACTGATCCAAGCAAGAGAGCATTCAGAGGATTATAGGAACTTTATTAAGACAAGCCAAAGACTAAAAAAAGTCTTGGCCAGATAGAACTGGATATTGTGTCTTCAGATTTAAAAAAAAAAAAAAAAGACACAATGGTGTGTCTGAGTGGCTCAGTCTGTTGGGCATCTAACTTGATTTCGGCTCAGGTTGTGATCTCGGGGTTATGGGATCGAGCCCCCATGTCAGGCTCCATGTTTAGTGTGGAGCCTACTGAAGGTTCTCTCTCTCCTCCTCTCTCTCTCTCCCTTTCCTCCCCCCACTCATGCTCTTTCTCTTTCTCTCAAGAGAAGAAAATGGGGAAAAAAAGGCATAATGGCTTCTGAGATCCCAATGAAAACACATGATTCTGTCTTTTGAGTCACTTGGTCTAATCTACATTAGTCACCCTGTTTTTGGTGCCCAGTTATAATCCTGGGATCTCCATTTACTATCATTCCAGGGATTCCAAGGCCCCCTCATCTGTGTTGGATACTATGTTTCTTGTATGAAATGTTTTCTTCTTCCTACTCTTAACTGTTGTTTCTTGATGGGTCACATCTTCCAATAGATTTTGAGGAAAACAGAATGGCAGTAAATTTTTGAAAACTTGAATGATTGAAAATATATTTGCTTCTTCATAAGGAATGAATTTGAGGGAGGAGATAATTTTCTTCAGAATTTCAAAATACTGCAGTGCCTGGGTGGCTCAGTCAGTTAAATGTCTGAATCTTGGTTTCAGCTCAGGTCATGATTTCAGGATCATGGGATAGAAACCCACATCTGGCTCACACTCAGTGTGGAGTCTACCTCAGACTCTCTCTCTCTTCCTTTACCCCTTCTCCCTCCCTCTCTCTCTCTCATTAATAATAAATCTCTTTTTAAAAAATCTCTTTAAAAAAATACCTTTCCATTTTCCCCTTACTTCAAGTATTCTGTTGAGAAAGCCAAACTCATCCTGATCTTTTATAGATGACCTGAAATGTTATATTCCCTTCAGAAGGTCAGAAAAACTTCTGCTCCATACTCAGTGTTCAGAATTTTTGTAACGATACCTTGATCTAATGTAATTTTTGTGCTGGACACTTATAGAAGCTTTCCAATATAAAAACTCATGTCCTTCCATTAGAGATATTTTCTGCGTTATCTTATTGATGATTGCCACTCCTGCCATGGTTTTGTTTTTTCTGTTCTTTCTTTCTGAAACTCCTATTATTTGGATATTAGACAGCTTAGATACATCCTCAGATTTCCTCATGTCTATGACTTATTTCTACCTCTTTCTCTTCCTTACTCTTTTTTGTCTTATTTTACTTTTTATATTATTTTAGGTTTTGCAATAGAATCTCTGTCACATATTCTTTTTCCCCTAAGGCTTTAAAAAGTATAAAGCTATTCCTGGCTTGTGGGCTGTATAAAAATAAGCTACAGGCAAGATTTGGCCTGCAAGCTATAGTCTACTGGTCCCTGAGCTAGAAAACATCTTTAATATGAAAGTAGGGAGAAATAAATATGACAATAAATAGACCTTAGCCCCATAGGGTTAATGAGGTTAAGACTAACAGAAAACTTAGCTTTGCCAGGGACTTTTTTCTCTCTAAACAGCTTTTGTGTCTTTTCAGACCCCTTAACAAATCCACTCGCTGTCTCTACAGAGACCCAGACTGACAGAAATGAAGGTCACCAATATGGCTCCAGCCTCAAACAAGCAAAGCCTTGCATTCCTTACCCCAGACAACAAACCCAAGACCCCATCCATTTTACACCAGCTCTCAGAGCATGTGCATGCCCCTCTCTTTGTCCTAAGATGAACTTCTAAGGTCAGGGGCTGAATTTTGCCTCATTTTAATGTTAAGTCTTTGCACCAAAGTGAACATGGGATGTTACGTATATGTTTGCTCAATGTACATGCTCCATCTTTCCTCACAAATAGTCAAAAACTTCCCTGACTTTTTCACCAATATGCATGTAACTACAATCCCTGTAATTATAAAAACTTGTTCTATTCTCAGGGGGATGAGACAGATTTGAGACAGCCTCCCATCTCTTCATTTGGCTAGCTCTTGAATAAGCCCATTCTTTGCTGTGCATCAGGCAGATGAACTATACAATTATACAGTGATCTCCCTTTAAGTTCTGGAAATTGTTCTCTTACCTCATTTTTTCATTTTAAGAATAACTATTATCCAGAAGGCGCAAGGTCCCTAATTACTGCACTGTCACTTGTGGTTCTTCTGCAACTGTGCCTTATAAACAGTCCCTTTGTATCAAAGTATCTTATTTTGAGTATGCATTCCTATTGGCATCCCAATAAATATAGTCTAAGTAATACCCACTGCTGGTACAAAAATCTGTATTCATTTCCTATTACTGCTGCAACAAATGACCATGAACTCAGTAGCTTAAAACAGCATAAATTCACTCTCTTACCGTTCCTAAAGTCAGAAGTCTAAAATCGAGGTGTCACAAGATTACATTACTTCTGGAGGCTTCAGGGTAGACTATATTCCTTTGTTTTTTTGTTTTTGTTTTTTTTTTTTTAGCCTTTGGAGGCCACCTGCATTCCATGGCCTATGTCCCTTCTTGGTGTCACAACCCAGTCCCCTGCTTCCATCCTTTACTTAATGACATTTACAAAATAACTTCACAATAACACCTAGATTAATGTTGGATTGATTAACTGAGGACCATGCCCTAGCCAATTTTACACATAAAATTGGCAATTACATAGTGTCAGAAAACAGACTCTCAGCACAGGATTCTGGAATTGGGTGGGACTTGGTCATATATTTGAAGAATGCAAGGATTATTTTCTTCACCAGGCAAAAATGGGATGCAGGTGATCTGCAACATGTAAAAGCATCAGGATTACCCACTGCTGGCAGTATTATATAGTGTGCAGATGGAGAGCAAGTTACTAGAATATCAAGTGTGTGAGGTACTGTAGACACAGCACTGATGATAAAGATTATGGATCCATGCTGCTTCTCCTGACAGCCAGAGAGCACAGTGGAGAAAAATGGAAATTAACCAATATAAACACAAATTCAAATTTAAACATGAACATGAATACAAGAATACAATTAAAAGCTCTCATGAAGAAGAACCAGAAAGTCCTTGTGGTGACTTTAACTGGGTCTCTTAATTCACAGTCACAGAGTAGAGACAGCTAATAAATAACTAAGCCAGAGTCCAATTGCAATATTAGCAGAATTACAGCTCCAAGCAAATGCTTGTCCCTTACAGGTCATTTTGTTAAAATAAAGACCCTGCTTAGAAGAAGCAGGACTCTGAATCATAGAATGGAGACATTTAAGTAGAAATGGATGAAATTAAAAACTCATCTTCCAAATGCACTGAACTCCCCTGTCTCCCTCCACCCTCCTCCACTCTGAGGAAATCTGTCCTCCTCTACATTCAAGTCTTTAAATGATATATCTGTAAAAGCTGCTTTGCAAACTCATATGGATTCTTCTCAGGACATACCCCACTGCCTCTCATTGCCTCCAGGCCTTATGAGCTATACTCCCAAATAGCAGAGTTAGAGAGGAATGAGGCTTACTCTAGAAAGAGGTAATGTATACACCAATAGATTAAAGGATTTTGCCAGACTTACTTAGGGAGCCTGGGGTATACATGGAAGGGTATTTTAAAAATGTAGCAATCAAGTCTGTCTGAGTTCATTGACATGGATTCAAAGTCACCGAGGATCTTGGATTTACTGGATTGTTTGAGCCCCTGTGAATAATATTAAAAGCTTATTCAGTTGACTAATTGAAGCTTGAACTTAGCAATGGCTTATAGTTAATGATGTAATGTCCTCAAAGTATGAGGACATCATTAGAACACCAAATAGAAGGAATTTGTTGGTTCTTATAAATGAATATTTCATACAATTCTATTAGGGATAATCTGCTAGCCATCCTTATAAAAGGCCTGAAAAAGGTCAGCCACAGACCATCTGGAGTAGCAATCTCAATCTTCAGAGACATCCTAAGTATCTGAAATCATATACCCATCAACCAATAGCTTAAAGCTTCCCATTCCATCCACATCTAACCCATTTTACCAACTTCTTCTTGAGAAAACATGCTTAGAACCATGATATTCTTATTCCTTGGCCCCAGGACCCACACACTTGTAAGATAGGACCAAAATCCTTGGAACAAGAAATTCTAGCCTTTAAGTATCACCACCAGTAGTTGCCTGTACTTGATTCAGTAAGACATGTAGCTGGGGGCATATTTCTGGGATCTCACTCCACAGATCTTTCTAGATGCAACATAGACTTACAACATAGAACCAAAAAGCTCCAGAGAAACTCTGGTTCTGTGTGACTTGGCAAATTACAGGGGATGGGAGAAAGGAGGCAACACACTCCAAGCTCCATATAGCTTTTTCAAACAATGAACCTGACTTCATGCCTCTCCTGAGTATTCATTCCAATATAATCTGATCTACTCCTATTCATAGACTGTCTCCTAAATATCTAAACTAAAGCCTCCATAAATCTCCTCTGCTCTCCGTTCATTTCCCAGACTCCAAGTTTATGTCTCTGCTATATCTTAGACTCATATCTAAGATTTGCTGCGTGCTTTTGCCATTTCTGGTTATGACTTTGTCTTCCCTTCTCCTTCTTTCCTTCCTTTCTTTTCTTTTCCTTTCTTTTTTTCTTTTTCTTTCCTTCTTTTCTTCTTTCTTCTCCCCCTTCTCCTCCCCCTCCCCCTCTTCCTCCTCCTCCTCCTCCCCCTCCTCCTCCTCCTCCCCCTCCTCCTCCTCCTGCCCCTCTTCCTCCTCCTCCTCCTCCTTCTTCTTCTTCCTCTTCTTCTCTCCCTCCCTCTCTCTCTCTCCTCTCTCTTTGTAAATTATGCTGTCTGTCCAAGCTGATTCATGAGCAACCTTTCCTGTCAGGTCTAACCTACAGACACCAGGATGTGCGCTCCATCCCATGGATGATGACACACCCACTAGGCATATTCAGACCCAACTGGAAGGACTCAGACTATGTTAGCAATGCTATACAGTCCAAAGAGTATCAGGCTTAGAATCAGAAAACACAGGAATAAATCTTAATTCAAATCTTAATTCTGCCAGGTGATGTCTGCATACACTTGAGGAAGTTATTAAAAAATCCCTGAGCTTCAGTTCCCTTTTCTCTAGAATGAGGCTGAACACTGGTAAGCACTACCTCATAATTGAATTTCATAAGAATTAATAAGATGAGAAACTGCTCAATCTGATGTTTTTATATACAGTGTACATTCAAAAATAAATGGTTACTGTCTCTGTATTTCACTCCAACATACAGGAAATAGTATCCATTAGAACACAGCTCAGGAATCTTTCATTTATTGATATTTTCATATTTAAAGTCATTCCACAAATGCTTTGAAGCTGTTGAACTAATTTTAATTTTGGAAGTTGCTGTTTTAATAACAGTGACATAACTCCAGATGATGATGTAGGAAGATTCTAAGTCTCTACAGCAAACCAAGGACAGCCCGTGAATCATGTAAGGTTCTTTGCACACTGATGATAAATCAGTGATGCAGTGGAATTAGTAAGATAAACAGAATTCAGCTCCTTCCTTCTTATCCCTATTACAGCTTCTCTTCTTGGCATGTAACTCAAGCAAATAGACTGAAGAAATGTTCAGTAATTCACAGGAGTGAGAAGTTCTGACATGCTGTTGGAAATGTCTCACCACGTAGAGGAGAAATAGCCAGGGAACAGCGGTTTTATTTCCAGGAAAAACTCACTCTTTAATGTCAACACATGATCCTATCTGGGCCAATCGGCAACTCCCTTCAAAAAATTTTGATTTTTGAATGGGAAAACATAGAAATTGAGCATTTTGTCTTATCAATGGCAGTATTCTTAAGGTAAATTTCATAAATTCTTACCATTAAGGTCCCAGGATCCTGGATTCCTATTCTTCCCAAGGTCAAAGTTTGAACCCATAAGTGACCCTCATATCCTTCCATAAATTGTGTCTTTTTGATTAATCTAAATCAGGTTGTTCCTGTTAGTTAGAACCTTATTAATTTTGAACAAATATAGAAACATATTTGCTAAAATAAACTAAACATTGATTTCTGTACAAATATTTTCCTGCAAAACTAAAACATTGTTTTATCTGTTTGGGCATTAAAATCCACCAGGGGGCAGAAAGGATTTCAGCTGAATTTTCTCCAATGCATGTAAAGCAAACCACACCACTCAGTTCAGGTTGAATTTTAAATGGACAGCTACTTCTATTTTAATCCAATAGAATATTCATTATTAGAAGAGGCATAAATCGATTTCTGGAAAAAAAAAATTGAGCCTTAGTTAGACATGTTTTCAAGCTTTCTAAGTAAAATTTTAGAAATAACTTATGTAGACAAACTATTTCAAAATAAAACAGGATGCATCTCTAATATATCTATGAAGGCCACATTATCACCAGATAAAGTAGGGTTTTGGGGGGGGTTTTTGTACAATACTTGCTAAAGTAAATCAGGATACAATTATGTAAAAAATGCAGAAAAATACAAATCAACTTTTCAATGATTGTGTTGGGCAAGAAAATTACACATAATTTGTCTTGAGTTTTCTATTCAGATTTTTCTGAAATGTATTTATTTTAAATTATTCAACCATAAAGAATTAAACTTGTTTTTAAATACAGAATCTGTAGAGAAGTTCCTAAATTTTAAGGGCAGCCCCAAATAAAATATAGATTGTCCTATAAGAAAAAATATCATTAATGATAAATTTATAATGAGAAAATACTATTTAATGCCTTCAAATTAATTTCTAGGGTTTCCTGGGTTTTGAAGTTTCTTGCTATCTATCTTTAGTCTGTAATTATCTTTGTCGAAGAAAAGTCAATATATTTATAACAAACTTATGAGCCCTTGGGATTTCTGTCCACTTGATGGTAGGGACTAGAAGATGTGGGGAGAAAGGTGTAAATCTTTCCAGAGAAGGTAAAACCTACTCTGAGGTTGAAAAGATAAAGGTGCAACCAGGGAGGGTAGTGGGGTAATAAAACACTGAATTTATAAAGAAAAATCAATAAATATTCATCACAGTTAAAGTAACTTTTATAGACAAGTTTCTAATAAATTCTGAAGGAGTTTATTTTTATTTTCTAAAGTGGAACATTTAATCGTCAGTCTAGATACACAACTTTCAGGAGCTGCCGTTTACACATCTAGAGCTTTCTCTTCTATCTCAGTTCCAAAAATGCATTTATTTGCTACCTGCCCGAGTGTGAACCAGAGGTGATGTCAGCCATGAGCATGATAAGAATTCAGGCTTCTGCTGATGTGTATTATCTGTAAAGAATCTGTTTGGATTTCCCAACTAATGTTTTTTGGTCTAGAGAATGGTTTGGAACAAATTATAGTATTTGCTTTGCCCAAAGGAAATGGCAAAGTTTCAGAAGTACTTTACTGATCCATTATTTGCTTATTACTTTCAACATAAAATTGCTAAGAATAACAAGAGATGGTACAAAAGAAAGTCCATCTCTCAGTTTTAAGTAGATAAACATGGAACACAAAGGTTTTGTAACAAAAGTCAACGAACTATAGCTAAGTTGAGAACTGATTGTTGTTTTTTTCTTTTTTCTTTTCTTTTTCTAATACCTATGCTGTCTCATGGAAATGACTTGTGTTAGTCCTGGAATCATGGAGGAGGGCAAGCCTAGGACCAGTATCCAGCCAGAAGTTCACAGCAATATTTTAGCGACCGGATGATGAACTCCTAAGACCATAATGGTAGGGGCAATGCATACTACATGCATACTGTACATCGGGTGTATTTCACTTGTTTATTTAGCAATATCTTGTGCTGGGTAGGTTCTGATACTTTGCTAAGTGTCACCTTCTACCTCCTACAAAGCCTGCTCTACTGATTTTTGTGTATCTCAATAATTAAACAGGACCCAACCTCTCACATGTTGCCCAAAACTCCTTGGGCCTTGCGTTCCCCTCCAACCCTGCCTTCTCTCACATTTTGGCCAGATGCTTTGAGATTTTTGGAGAATAATCTAGATTTCAGGCCCTCCACTTTCTTACTCCCATTATGTCACAACCCACTACCCTAAAACCTTTGTTCCCAAACTTACTGAAGTTGCTAGCACCAATGACATCTCCATTCCCCAAAGGCTGTTCCTCAGGACCTGAGGCTCCCTTTTTTTTTTTGGCATCTCATGCTATAATTTTCTCCCAGAGGCTTCAGTTAAATCAGTGGTTCTTAACTTAGCTGGGTGTCATGGATCTTTCTACAATTTAATGAAAGCCATGGATCTTTTCTGGAGAAAAATGAAACATTGATAATATAAAACATATTATATATACAGATTATAGGTATATATACTATGTGTGTGTATTCCATTCACTTTCAGAAGGGATTCACAGATTACCTGGTAACATACCACTAGCCTGAGACTGAGAAATTCTCACTTGAATTCTGATGGCTTCTTTGCAACATCCTCTATGTCCTCTCTACCTGGATGCCCCGCAGGCCCTTCAATGGCTACTTGTTCCTAGGTAGTTGCACTCCCTCCCCTCAAGTCTATTTTCTACCATCCTCTGTCTCTATACTTCTATTGACACCAGATAGCACATAAATACCAAAGACAGATTTTCCTCAAGGTTGGAGCCTGTCTGAGGTCACTTCATAAGAAGTGGATCTTGCCTTTGAACAGAAACTTCACTTGGCAGTTAGGGGATGTTCTAGCATTCTGGACACCTACTCATGAAGACTAAGAACCTTAAGAAGATTTTTTTTTAAGATTTTATTTATTTATTTGACAGAGATCACAAGTAGGCAGAGAGGGAGGCAGAGAGAGAGAGAGGAGGAAGGAGGCTCCTGCTGAGCAGAGAATCTGGGATCGCGACCTGAGCCAAAGGCAGAGGCTTTAACCCACTGAGCCACTCAGGTGCCCCTCAAGAAGTTTTTTTAAAAATTATTTGTTTTCCTTTTTGTTTCATGATAGAACTGAAGAAACCTTCCTGGACACACGTCCTACTCAGAGGAGGGATTAGCCCCATTGTTAAGGGTTAATCTTCCAACCTTTCATGGACTCTGCCTCCTATTACAACTATTCATCAGAGCTGCTCTTGGTCACCATAACAGTTGCTGTTCCACCACGCTCACAAGTATGAAAAAGTAACTGCTCTATTAAACTGAGGAAGGAAGGTGCAAGGATGATATCATCTGGTACTAATTCACTGACCACTCACTCAAACAAATTTTTAATATCAAGTTCCTGAGATGTGCAAGAAAAGAGGGAATATTTTGCTGACCAGATGCAGATAGATGGACATAGTTTTTGTTTTTTAAGATTTTATTTATTTATTTGACAGACAAGTAGACAGAGTGACAGGTAGAGAGAGAGGAGGAAGCAGGCTCCCTGTCGAGCAGAGAGCCCAATGTGGGGCTTGATCCCAGGACCCTGGGGTCACGACCCAAGCGGAAGGCAGAGGCTTTAACCCACTGAGCCACCCAGGCGTCCCTAGAATGGTTTTTATACCTCAAATTGTTCTTCCTTTCTCTCTTTCTCCCCTCCATTCACCTTTCTGCCCATTATTGGCACAGGCTGAAGAAGCTAAAGACTGTCACTATTGTCAAAGATCAAGAGGCATCTCAGGGTACACCGAGAGATGTGGACATATGGTTGCCTTGCCTGGGGTTCCACAGCATGGATCCCAGGAGAAATTTCTAGGAACAGGGTATTAGGGACTGTTAGGGCAAAGACAAGGTAAAACTCAAACTGATAGTAAATCTCCTTTGGGACCAGATAGAAGAGGGAGCCAAGATTCTTCAAAAAGGATAAAAGGAAATCAAACCAAAGAAACTCCCAAGTTAAAATGTCCATCATATGCCAAAAAAATAGCAGTTCATGAGCCAAAATTGTTTATTTGGCTGGCACAGTGTGGTAACATTTTTCTAGTTAAATGTCAACATTTAGAAGTTTATATATTTCACATCAAAGTCCAAATTCCAGCAATCCTAGAAAACTCAAAAGGAGTCTGCTTTCTAACATGGCAGCACTGGCCAGCACTGAAACCCACCCACCACTGCTGACAGGTTGTGAAAACCAGCCACTGTCCCTGTGATCTGTTTGAATCATTTGCTTTAGTCACCTGGCCTTACAGGTACTTGATTTTCCATGCACAAGTTTAAATGGCTCTCCCAGGTCTACTACTGTGTTCATGCCTCTGACTTGGATAAACTGAAGGAGTTGCAAAGGGGAAATGTGGCAGACAATCTGTCCTGTGGGTTTTGACTCAGTGTCTTTCCATGAAGCACAAAACACGAGTTTACTGCATGACTAGACAGCCTCTCAATAGTGTTTCATAAATCGTTGTTTGCTTTTTATTATAAATTAAAATATGTTCTTTAATCTCCTTAATTGGATTTTGCGATAACTATTTATTCTTCATTATATAAAGCACCTACTATGAGCTGATCACTCTTCTAGGCTCTAGAAATATTTCAGAAGATAGGTGCTTCTCTTTCAGACCCAATTTATTGTGGAGAGATAGATAAGAGAAACAAATATCATTATTACAAAGAGTGATAAAAGATATTGAACAAATTAAACAAGGTAATATGGGGAAGGGCTGCTTCAGATAGGGCTAGATGTTCTAATCAATTAACTATTTTTTGAACATACAGAAAAGTGATAAGACACATACACGCCCCCCATCCCACCCCACCCCTCAAAATCACACATGCTTCCTGTCTTCTGCAGGACTCTCAAGGACTGCATCTTGCCTTTAAAGAAAAGGTTGTACTGGGGCACCTGGGTGGCCCAGTCAATTAAGTGTCCAACTCTTAAGTTTGGCTCAGGTCATGATCTCAGGGGTCATGAAATGGAGCCCTGCATGGAGCTCCATGCTGAGCATGGAGCCTGCTTAAGATTCCCTTTCTCCCCTCCTTTTGCCCATCTGCCCAACCCTGGTGCTCGCTCTCTCTCTCTCTCTCTCTCCCTCAATAAATAAATAAATAAATAAATTTTAAAAACAAAGCAAAGGATGTACAATAGAAAGAGAAGTGGAAGTTCAGGTAATTATGCAGATAGTTCAGAGATTCACTGGGCGGTCTTGTGAAACCCGTAGGTGACTAGTTGAGAGCAGCCAGCTTAATCGATCTAGCTCTCAGTATTCTGGAGTAAACACTGTTAACCTACTGTTTTGTCACTTAGACAATGAGATTATTTCTGTGATGCGTGGATGTTACTTTGTTACTAAGTAACCATTCGTATTCTACCCTATTCATCTTTCAACCACCTATTTGCCCATGTGAGAAAATTTTCTCTATGGAGACAAATTAAGGGTTTCTTTATTGACTACTCTCTCAAGCTGTTGAGTTTAATATAATGAGAAAATGAGTATCAAGCAATAAAATAAACATCTTTTTAACTGGAGATATTTTTAATCTATCCCTGCAGGCTTTAAATATGTGTGTGTGTGTGTGTGTGTGTGTGTGTGTGTCATAGAATACATTTCTGAGGCACAGCAGTCATCTGTGGGAATGTTTAAAATCTAATTTCATAGAACTCCATCTGAAATAATTTATCTTACTGAAATCATACTAATCATGAAGCCCCTTTAGGCTATCTTTTTTATTTCAGCCACATATGTCTCACCATTAAGTTCTTATTTGTCATTATTCAATAGCCTCTTCACTTTAATAAAAATAACACTCCAGCTCTTAGATGGTTATGAGGAAAAACTACTTCATTTTTCCAAATGTTGTAAAGATTATAATTACTATGTTAAGTGCAATGAACTAAAAATATGGTATTCTTCTCATTCTTTACTACATAGCAATATTGTAAAATTCCATTCTGCCCCCTTCCATGTTTTTTTAAACATAATTGTCTTTGTCCATAGGCAAAATAAATAAAACAAAAACATTGAAAATCTAAATTTCACAATATTCCCAAAGCCAAAGGCACTTTTGAGCTTGTTTTTCTGATCGATAAAGGAGTAAGTATGTTTACATATATAGACAGGATACACACAGTTATGGGAGAGACCAAAGGAGCTGCAAAATAAAAGCACCAGCTAGTGCAGACGTACTTGTGTCTGTGACGCCAGCACAAACAATGGGAATAAGTAGAGCGAAGTCAATGACTGCACTGTCTGTGCCCTGCTTTCTACTTTAAAAAGATGTGGGGCAGTTTACTGGGTGCCTCAGTCAGCTATGTGGCTGACCTTGGCTCAAGTCATGATCTCGGAGTTCTGGGTTCGAGCCCCAAGTAGGGCTCTACACACAGCAAGTAGTCTACTCATCCCTCTGCCTTTCCTTTTGCCCCCTCCCTCCACCCCCACTTATGCTCTCTCTCTCCAATAAATAAAATCTTTTAAAAAATAATTAAAAGTAAAAGGATGGGGTTTTTTATCATTTTTTGTAGGTTTCTCATTTTTTCATTGTTGTTTTTACATGAAACTATTTTAATGTATCAGAATATGTTGTTCAATTCTAAACAGCAAGCACCTGTATGGCTTAGCCAGTAGAGCACCAGACTCTTGATTGCAGTGTCATGAGTTCTACCCCTACACTGATGTAGAGATTACTTAAATATTCTAAATAGAGTATCCAGGTAACCCCTATATTCTCCTAACTCCATGACACATTTCTTTGCTTTTTTTTATTTAAGACAGCACTACCGGGATGCCTAGATGGTTCAGTGGGTTAAGCCTCTGCCTTCAGCTCAGGTCATGATCCCAGGGTCCTAGGATCAAGTCCCACATCAGGCTCTCTGCTCGGCAGGGAGCCTGCTTCCACTCTCTCTCTGCCTGTCTCTCTGCCTAGTTGTGATCTACTTGTGATCTCTCTGTCAAATAAATAAATTTAAAATAAAAATCTTTAAGACAGCACTACCATATGTTCAAACTTCAAAAAGATAGGAATTTTCTCAGGACACTGGTTAGCTGTCTAGAAAATACATATTTATACATATATACATATATAGTAATCATATCTCAATAGTGTAACCTCTGCTACAAACATGTTCAAAGAAAAACAGATTTTCATATTTCAGTTTTAATAAAATTCATATTTCAAATTAGTGCAATTAAAGAAAAATTCTGAATAAATATATTTAAATATTATTTTAAAAGAGTTACAAAAGTGGACTTCAAACATGATTATTCAACAAACCGTTACTCAAATCATATACCAAAATCATTTCTCACTCATCTCAACACTCTCAGACACAATTTACATAGTTAAATATTTAATCCATACCTATATGGAACATAAACCATGTAAGAAAATAAAATATATCTACCAAAAATAAAAGAATAGCACACTTTTGATATTCTATATACATTGTGTGATTTAAACTTTATTTTTTAAAAATTTCAAATTACTCTATACATGAAAATAAACCAAGAAAGACTGAACTATATGAAAGGACACAAACAAACAGTTGTTTCTGAGAAGTCTCTTATTTTATTCATATTAACATGCCATAAAAATAGATGCTTCATCTCTTTGTACAGTTAGTATGATTCCAGGCACTTTTTTCTTCAAATCAAATTTACATTCTTAAGAAATGCCTGTCAGGGGGAAAAAGAAAACTATTATTTATATTCTGATTCTTAATGTACTTAAAAGTATGCATAGTTTTAATATAGTTATATTTTATTTTATTTTGCTGAAGGAATCTGTGGGCTCAATTTATAATTTAATTCTGAGAATATAAGCTAATGAGTGTGGAGGGGTAGAGGGGTCAATCAGTACTTTTAGATACTTTAAATTATGACTCCCCCATTAAAGTTTTATGATATCTAAATAAACCAAAAATGAACTTGGCATAACCTAAGTAACATAAATATTCTTAAAATCTGTTAATCTCTAATACTGTATTTCTAATACCTTGTTAAATAAATAATTAGAAACAGATATTACGATAGAAATATGTCTTTCTCTGCAATTTCTAAGGGGCATATTTTTCAGCTCTGTCTTCTATGAATCTAGTTCTACGAGAATGTAAGTTTATATGCAGTATTTGGAATTATAGTACAGCATTCATTTTTTGAGAATTTTCATGGTTATTTTGTTGGTTTTTTGACTTTATGCAAATTCACTCATTCACATAAAATATATTAAAACAAAGAAAGATAAATGTGTCTTGATTTAGATCACTTCAATAGCCTAATGAATTTTCTTTATTTATTCATGGTTTATATTATTCAAAAGGTTTGAGATAGATTGAGAGTTATTATTCAAATATCTTGCCTCTGAACATTAAAATGATCTTCTCTTAATCTAAAAAAAAGAAAAGAAAAGAAAGAAAGAAAGAAAAAATTGGGGAAAGCCTGGGTGGTGCAGTTGGTTAAGCATCCAAACTTTTGGTTTCAGATCAGGTCATGACCTAAGGGTTGTAAGATCCAGCCCCAAATCAGGCTCCACACTCAATGCAGAATCTGTTTCAGACTCTCTCTCCCTCTCTTTCTTCCCCTTTCTGCTGCACTCTCTCTCTAAAATAAATAAACCTTTTTAAAAAGGGAGAGAGAGAGAACTTTTAAAATTCTGAAACTGTGAATATGCAGAATTAAGAGTATCAATTATTATTATTTATTTACAATTGCTTTTTAAATAAGAATAGAAATAGACAACAAGTCAAGATTGTCTTATTAATTGGCACAATGAAACTGTGAGATGAGTTAAGTAAATCCCCATGCAGTTACTTGGGTAGATCAAGTTTCATGGGCTAAATCAAGAGATTCAGAGATAATTCTATATACACATTCCATGACTTCCATTTCTATGTCACAAACTGTGAAAACCTGTTTTTTTTTAATTTTTTATTTTTTATAAACATATATTTTTATCCCCAGGGATACAGGTCTGTGAATCACCAGGTTTACACACTTCACAGCACTCACCAAAGCACATACCCTCCCCAATGTCCATAATCCCACCCCCCCTTCTCCTAAACCCCCTCCCCCCAGCAACCCTCAGTTTGTTTTGTGAGATTAAGAGTCACTTATGGTTTGTCTCCCTCCCAATCCCATCTTGTTTCATTTATTCTTCTCGTACCCACTTAAGCCCCCATGTTGCATCACTACTTCCTCATATCAGGGAGATCATATGATAGTATTTACCCTAAAGATACAAATGTAGTGATCCAAAGGGGCATGTGCACCCGAATGTTTATAGCAGCAATGTCCACAATAGCCAAACTATGGAAAGAACCTAGATGTCCATCAACAGATGAAAACCTGTTTCTTTAAAGAGACTTTTCCGTGGTGCTGAAATACTGACCCAAAAGTGTGTTGGCTTTGTTCTGTCCCGGGAAAGAACTACTGAGTAGAAAAATCTCTAGTGGGAAAAAAGATCCTTCAGTTTCTTGTATAGAGTCTACTTTTGTAAATAAATGTTATATTTTTTTTAGGTTATCCAAATACTTTATTGTCCTAGGGCTCCTAGGGTAATTTAGTCAGAATGAAAATTCTGACTTACTATTTCACTCTGGCAAAGTATAAGCTAGAGCAGATGATTACATATTCATCATATTTTTGATCCCTTGCTTTTTCCTTTACTCTTCCAATACCTTATTTCTTTTTGTTATGTACCCTACATAAACCAAAATTTTAGATCCCAGTGCTACTTTTATTATATCTTTTGACCAGTTAAGAAAAGGTAGAGCTTTATATAGCTTTGTACATCTAATGTCTATTTGCATAAGGCTTCTGCACAATATTAATATAACCCCAATAGATGAAATATTTTTAAAAATCACTCAAGACTGGTAAGGCTGCCAAAAAGTTGTTTATTTTACTTAATTTAATCACCATTGAGGGCATTTTTAATTAATTCAATAAAGCAGTCTGAGCATTTAAACAAAGCTTTAATACTAAGTGAAAAATCCACAGATTAAGTTCATTAGGTGTTGCTACAATCAGCTGCCTGGCTTTCTAAATTGTTTAAAATTTCTTCAGAAAGCTAGCTGATTAAACAGAATAAGAAAAATAAATAAATACATACTCATAGGGAAAGTCTTCTAGGTCTGTGAGCACAAGGGACTCACTGCTAATCTTGTTAGCAATCTAGCACATCTCTTGTAATCTACAAAAAACATTTAAGGGAAAATTATGCATACAGTTATTATAAATGTGGGAAAACCATATTATTATTATCACTAATTGAGAATGAGAGCTAAGATTTAATAAGCACCCAACACAACAAATGCTTAACCTGGGTTTTCTCATTAATTCTCATAACACAATTAGGTAGATGTTACTGTTCCCTCACTTTAAAGACAGAGATGAAAAACCAGCATCCAAATGTCAAGAATCTCATAACTACTGAGTAGTTTGAGTTCAAAGAGTAAGCTTTCTTCACTATGCTGTGCTACAACTTAGTTTGCTTTGATTCCAGTGTGATTAATTTCCCTTAGTCATTGAACACAAGCAGTTTTTGAAAAAAATTATAACAATTCTGATTCAACTTCCTGAGTAAAATTAAACATACTTCAAATGACCAATCTAGTTAAAAAGAAACAAAATGCTTAAAATCCGTGCACCTTAAAAGGGAAGTTGAGGTTTAGAAAGGAATTTAAAAACAGCCAACTGAGTTACCACACATGATCCCAATTTGGGCAGTTTCAATAATAACATTTAAATATTACATTTGAAATTACTAACTTTGGTGACTTAAGTGTCCAAAAGAATTCATTAGAGCCACATTTAAAACACTATGCTATAATTACTCAGAACAATCGGTCACTCATTGTATAAATGATATGAAACTATTTACTTTAAAATAACTGAAGAGGAAATTTTGACTTATTCTTCATGGTCATCTTATTTTCTTTCTCATTTATATGAAGAGCACTTCATGCCAAGGAATTTGAAAAATGAAAAAAGGCATAAATCCTGACAAACATTTCAGTCCTTAAGGAAATCTGGCTATTTTCAGATTTGGATATAGTCCCAATTACAATTCAGTTTCATTCTTTGCACTCTCAACAGCACACACAAGCCTTCATTTAAGTACTGTCAATGTTATAAATAACATCTCATACATTGTTTAGTCTATCCCCAGACGCAGACAGTTGAAGTTTAAAATTGCATGCATTTATTGTTGCATAAAGATTTTATTTTAATGGGAAAAAAAAAGGAAACCTATCCAAACTACTTACAAGCTGGTGTTGAACAATCCCTAGTGTTGTGATAGAGTCGATGGAAATGTTTGCTACATTCAGCTGAAAATGTGACTGGCCCTATTAGGAAAAGAACGTTTATGATAAACATCGGCATGTTTTCCAAACAAATTTGCTAGTACTTGATGGCTGGAAATAATACAACTGTAACTTAGCATCCTTCCATGCCCTTAAAAGAACTTGTCTGAGAATACTTCTCCTTACCCTAGCTCTGTGGGAGGTAGTAAATTGTAATCTGTGAAAAAGCTCTGAATTCATTACCAATTCTCACCATTTCACATATTGGAAACTTCAGTTTCTGAAGAACTCTTTAGAATAATTAAGAGGGGAAAAGCTCTAGATAGAAAAAGAAATTGTACAAACCAAATCAAGTAGATGTGAAGAATAAAAAATAAATATCCTCGTTCCCACTTTCTGTTCTTCAGGGTTTTTTTTTAATATAACAGGAATTAGTGCTTATATACAGAGACATTAATTCCATTTTCTAATTAATTTGTGTCTTGTTAGTGTCAAGGACTGTAGTAAAGTGAGCAGGGACTTGAGGCTTCCCTTATTTATTGCCACAAACCCAGAGAATTCCCACCAAAACTTATCCCTACATCTGTAATCTGATGTTTTGGAAGTGGTAGAAGGGCTCACAGTGCTGTGAACAGAGTGACTAGAAACGCTAAACACTGGGAAATTCCTTACACTTGCTAGAGTGGGTCTTGGTTTAAGCTCACAACCATCATTCTCAGATTAATTAAATATGGCCACTGGTTTCTTTAAGTGGGAAAACCATAATTTTCCCAGTTTATAGGCCTGAGATGTAAAACAGCGAAAGACAGCTGGGATGGTTAGGAGCAGTCAGGCAATAGCAATGGTGAAGGTGGTCGTGCTTGATTCACAATAATTTAATGAATTACTAGAACTTGAGGCATAATGTGATTCCCAATGATAAGCAAAGTCGATAAAAAGAAAGAGAATGTCATAAGACAGTATTTCATCTGTGCTTAGAACATGGCATATGGGGACGCCTGGGTGGTACAATCAGTTAAGTGTCTGACTCTTGGTTTCAGCTCAGGTAGAAATCTCAGGGTCATGAGATAGAGCCCCTGTCAAGCTCGGACCTCACTGCAGAGTCTACTAGTCTACTTAAGACTTTCTTTCCCTTTTCCTCCCCACCCCAGGCTTGTGTTCTCATTCTCTCTCTCTCTCTCTCAAATAAATAAATAACCTTAAAAAAAAAAAAAGACATGGCATATGAAAGAAAGTCTGTCTTTTTCCCATTCAAAAAAAAAAAAAAAACTTCTGTTGCCCCCATTGCCTAAGAAGCATGACCTAAATTCCTTAGGATATAAATCGTTTAGAATTCTTCACAGTATGACTCCAACCTACCTTTTGAGGCATACTTTTGTCCAGTGGCCACACACACCCTTACCTAAACTTACCCCACAGTGTATCCACACCATCTACCTGTCCTGCCTCCAAGCTACCATGTTCTCAAAGAATTTCTTCTCATCCAGGAAAATGTTATTCTCCTTTAGAGCCCAACTTAAATGGGCACCCTACAAGCTTTTCCTGGTAGTTTTTGGCAAAATTATTCACTTTCCGTGCATCCCTAAAATATATATATATACATTTCTATTATTTACCAAGATCTGGTTGATATTATTATTAGTGCAATTTAATAGCATTTGTCCACTTTCCTAACTGGACTGTTGAGCTTCTTACAGACATTTATCTTCATATCCCTAATGCCTAACAGTAATTTGTATACAAGCTTTTTATTTAATTGTATCACTGATAGATTTTGTGCTTACCTGTGAAATGTTTTATGAATTTGTCTTTTAAATTCAAATCTCTTGGGAATATTTCTGAAAAGAAAAAAAATTACAATTTCTTAGATGCATTTCCACCATTAAAAATATCCTTATAAATAGTCTATAATGACAACCACCTAACACATGAACTCATGGAAGTTCATGCAGCTCATTCCAAATCTGTATCTCTGGCTCTGACCATTCCCTGGAGCTTCAGACCTCACCCAGAGCTCTACCACTCTAACTGGGAAACTTACAGACCTCTCAAAAGTGCATAGCCAGAACTGAACACCTGATTTCCCTAAGACCCCAGACCTGTTCCCTGCCCCCCACCCGCCATGTTCCCTGTCTCATACAAGGCATCACTCCTTACTCTTTGCTCAACCCAGATATCAAGAAAGTATGCCTGACTTTCCTCTTTCCTTCTCTACTATATACACACCATTACTTAATTTTATATATTCCAATGCCAGAAATTACCCAAGACCCATACACTCTGCTTCTTCTCGTCCCAAGCCATCATACTTTGGTCATTATCCCTGTGCTGCAGCTCCCTGATGGGTCTTCTCATTCCTCTAACCCACTCTCCCAACAGCAGCCAGAAAAAATGAGGTGAAATAATCTCCAGTTCATGATACACTCCCACTTTAAGGGGATTTGCATTTTTTAAGATTTTATTTAGTTTTGAGAGAGAAATTGAGAGACAGCATGAGCACAAGTAGGAGGGTTAGGGGGACAGGGAGGGGTAGAGGGAGAAGCAGACTCCCAGGTGAGCAGGGACCCTGATTTGGGGTGTGATTCTAGGATCCTGGGATCAGGTGCTGAACCAAAGGCTGACACTTAACCGACTGCACCACCCAGGCACCTGGGGTTTTGCATTTTAAGTAAGTGAAAATAAAAAATCAAACTACATCTCACACTTCACTTTGTACTCCCTATAAGCAAAAAACACAATTTATAAAAAAAAAAAAACAGTTTGGAATATACACAACTCTTTAAGAGGAAAAGAAAACAGAAACAAATAAAATTTTGAACCCAATTTCATTGACAGCTACAGATTTAAACTCGCAATGTCCTTTTTATAGATTGACTCTTGTGCCTGTCAAACATCATATGAGTTTTAATAGGGGCATAATAAGTGAGTCTGAAGGACCACACTGATTTGTGTACCTCGTTGAGATAGGTAGTGTAAAATGAAGACATAGGAATTCTAACAGCCCTTTACATCCTAGAGTTAATGAGGAGTGTTTAAGAGTGCTTCCTTGCGTAGGGAGCTCCCTGCTCCTAGCAGCCCAGTTCTGAGTCCGGAGCAGCACTGTTAGGGCGACAGATGTGCAGCTGGATTCGAGCTCTCCTCCCACTGACAACAAAACAAACATCTGAACTTATGAACCATCCAAACTAATCCAGAAAAACAAAGCAATAGGAAGATATAAGTATTTCTTTATATAAATATTTTGGTGCTCTCATTAATTATATTCCAGACTGAACACAGGTCTTTCCCCAATACCTCTCTGAAACCAAGCGTGGCAAATTGGCTCCTGGGAAGTCAGTACTCCCCAATTTATCTGGCAAGGTAGCTCCTCTGCCCCTTTCTGAGCTGAGTTAGTTGAGTACAGTTGGAGTTCTATGGCTAAAACATGTTCGAAGACTATGAATAATTCTAGTTCCAAAAACATTTTCAACTATGATTTTTTAAATATTTTTAAATTTAAATTCAATTAATTAACACACAACATTAATTGGTTTCATAGGTAGAGTTCAGTAATTCATCAGTCGTATATAATACCCGGTGCTCATGACATCACATGCTCTCCTTAATGTCCATCACCCAGCTACTCCATCTCTCTACCCTCCTCCCCTCCAGCAACCCCCAGCTGATTTCCTATGATTAAGAGCCTCTTATGGTTTGTCTCCCTCTCTGGTTGTGTCTTGTTTTACTTTTTCCTTTCTTCCTCTATGATCCTCTGTTTTTTTTCTTACATTCCACATATCAGTGAGATCGTATGATAATTGTGTTTCTCTGATGAGGCCTGGCACAATGATGACACTCAGGAGGACACCCCTCTTCTACACTCCCATAGCACACTTTCTAACTTCTTCTATAAAGGCAATTTTCAGATTAGCATGATAGTGAACAATGCATGAGTCTGTCTCCACCACAATATTGTGGCTTCTTGAGGAAAGGTACAATGTCTCGTTCATCTGCAGGGTGTACAACACTGCTTTGCAGATGGGTCATCTGGCAAATGTTTAAGGAATTAAAAGCTGAGAGTATAATCCTTCAAGTAGCTTGTTACCTTTCAAATGAAAACAATCATGGTCTTGCTTGAGCTCAGTATAGGCCACCAAGAAAACCACACTTTAAATACACTTGAATTTTCATTTCAAAGTACAAACACAATTTAGGAACATAAAGCAGACTGACTTAAATGAAACAGAAAAGTGATATTTAAGTTGACACTTAAAGTGATAAGCAAGAGATATCTAGGTAAGAGATGGAAACATCACCTTAGGCCCCCCCCAAAAAAAAAGAAAAAGAAAAGAGAAGGGAAGGGAAGGGCAGAAAGAAAAAGAAGGAAGGAATGGAAGGAGGGAGGGAGGAAGAAAGAAATCTCTGAGGAGGAAAGGATGACACTGTGTTTCAGGTATTTAAGAACTGTCCAGGATGGCTAAAAGAGGAAGAAGGTGAGGGAGAGAAAAGTCAGCTGAAGCAACAGACAAAGGCTTCGGAGTGGCTCAGTTGGTTGAGGATCTTCCTTGGGCTCAAGTCATGATTCCAGGGTCCTGGGATCAAGTCCTGCACTGGGCTCCTTGCTCAGCAGGGAGCCTACTCCTCCCTCTCCCTCTGTCACTCCTCCCTGACTCATGCCTGTGCTCTCTCTCTCTCTCTCTCTCTCTCATACATACACACACGTAAGCAGCAGACATAGATGCCCTTATAGTCCTTTATAAACTTTGTCCTTAATTCTACGAGTGATGAGAAGTCAAAGATTAGGCAAGGGGATGACATAGTCAAGATTCACTCTTAAAAGATCATAATGCCCAGTATGGAGGAACAAGATACACACACATAAGTCAAAAGGTTTAGAGATAAGCTATTGTATTTCCAATGAACAGCACTAGTGTCAGGTGTCAAATTCTGCCCTATGCCTATTTTCGCATATAAAGCTTTATTGGAACACAGCCATACTAATTTGGTCACATGTGGTCTATGCCTGCTTTCGTGTTATAATGCAAAATTGAGTGCTTTCTGCAGAGATCAGAGAGTCCACAAAACCAAAATATTTACTATCTGGCCATTTCTAGAAAAAGTTTGCCAATGCCTGCTTGGTAGCACACTCCTATTTGTATTAAAACTGTAATGGTGACTGCAGAAAGGCAAGAAGTAAGATTCTGGGGGTAGGAGAAAAGAGGTATTTTTCAATACATATTTATTATTAATTTTAACTTTGAACATAAATCTGTATTACTTTTTCAATTAAAAAAAAAAAAAAACCTAGTTGATTTTGGGGCACCTGGGTGGCTCAGTGGGTTAGGCCTCTGCCTTCAGCTCAGGTCATAATCTCAGGGTCCTGGGATCAAGACCTGCATTGGGAGGGGGTCTCTGCTCAGCAGGGAGCCTGCTTCCCCCCACCCCCCCGCCAGCCTCTCTGCCTGCTTGTGATCTCTCTCTCTCTGTCGAGTATATAAATCAAATCTTAAAAAAAAAAAAACTAGTTGATTGAAACTGAATTTGTATTTAATGTTAGGATGCACCTATGATAATTTTGGATCAACAAAATACTACTTGAGAAATCAAATAGAAGAGTATCACACCACAAAAGATTAGTTGATTGATATCTTATGGAAAATGGTCTTAAAAAGCAATCTTCAGGGCACCTGGGTGGCTCAGTGGGTTAAGCCACTGCCTTCGGCTCAGGTCATGATCTCAGGGTCCTGGGATCGAGTCCCGCATCAGGCTCTCTGCTCGGCAGAGAGCCTGCTTCCCTCTCACTCTCTCTACCTGCCTTTCTGCCTACTTGTGATCTTTGTCAAATAAATAAATAAAATCTTAAAAAAAAAAAGAAAGCAATCTCCATCACAGAAATATAAGTCACATATGTGATTTCAAAGTTTTTAGTAGCCACACCTTAAAAAGTAAAAAATAGGTAAAATGTATTTAATAATTTATTTTGCTTAACCCAATATTCTAAATGTTATCCTTTCAACATATATTCCCTGCTTTAAAAATATTAAGACATTTTACATTTTTTTATACTGCTTTCAAAATCTGCAGTGTATTTAACAATTATGGCACATCTCAACTTGGACAAGCCACACTGCGAATGCTTGATAGGCACATGAATTGAGTAGGCTACCATGTTGTACAGCACAAGTCTCAAATGCATGCTTCATTCTTCTGGTATCTAACAACAAGGTATAAAAGATTATATACGTGGATGGATTAAAAACAAAAGGATCTCCTCATAATGCATGACAAGTATCCCCCAAATTACTATCTCACTACTCTAATTTGTGAAAATTTCTAGTTATTATTTAACCAAAACAGCTGCCAACTGCCACTATTATCAATTTTGTTTACAATAATATTTTTATGAAGAAATTTGAAGGTTTTATTAATCTTTGATAAACCTTTTATAAATCTTTTATGAAGATTTGCATATACATGTGTGTATATAAATGCTGACAGGCTTATCTCTCATTCCTACTTCTCATGTTCAAAATGAGCAGAGATCGTGCTCTTATCTGCAGCATATACATATATGTATTTTTTGAACTATCACCCTTCGAGGGTGACTAGGTTTTTCATTCATTTATTTATTTATTTTTAAAAGATTTTATTTATTTATTTGACAGAGAGAGATCACAAGTAGGCAGAGAGGCAGGCAGAGAGAGGGGGGGAAGCAGGCTCCCTGCTGAGCAGAGAGCCCGATGTGGCTCGATCCCAAGACTCTGGGATCATGACCTGAGCCAAAAGCAGAGGCTTTAACCCACTGAGCCATCCAGGTGCCCCTATACATATATTTTTAAAGATTTTATTTATTCATTTGACAGAGATCACAAGTAGGCAGAGAGGCAGGCAGAGAGAGAGGGGGACACAGGCTTCCTGCCAAGCAGAGAGTCCCGATGCGACACGGGACTTGATCCCAGGACCCTAGCATCATGATCTGAGTCCAAGGCAGAGGCTCCTGCAGCATTTATATTAAAACTGGGACAGTACAGAGAAGATTAACAAGGATGACAAACAATTTCATGAAGTGTTTCATATTTTTATTAAGTCAGAGAGTGACAAATACTGTATGATTTCACTCATATGTGAAATTTAAAAAGCAAATTCATGAAGTGTTTCATATTTTTATTCAGTGTGACAAGTACTGTATGACTTCACTCATATGTGAAATTTAAGAAAAAACAAATGAGCAGAGAGGAAAAAAGAGAGGGAGGTAAACCAAAAAACAGACTCTTCACTATAGAGAACAAACTGATGGCTACCAGAGGGGAGGTAACCCCTCTGGTAATGAGATGGAGAGCAGGTGCTGTGATGAGCATGAGGTGGTGTATGGAAATGTTGGATCACTATATTGCATACCTGAAACTATTATTACACTGTATATTAACTAACTGGAATTTTTTTTAGAAATATATTCTTTAGTTAGCATATTGAGGAATACAAAAGGAGTATGTATATATTTTACTTTTTTGACAGTCTGACGACCTTTTTAAAATTTTTTTGCATCCTTTTTAAAATGTAAATTCAACTAATTAATATACAATGTATTATTAGTTTCAAAGGTAGAGTTCAGTGATTCATCAGTCTTATATAACACCCAGTGATCATTACATCACATGCACTCCGTCATGTCCATCACCCAGTTACCCCATCCCCCCATCCGACCCCCTCCAGTAACCCTCAGTTTGTTTCCTATGATTAAGAGTCTCTTATGGTTTGTCTCCTCCTCTGATTTCGTCTTGTTTTATTTTTTCCTCCCTTCTATGATCCACTGTTTTGCTTCTTAAATTCCACATATGAATGAGATCATATGATAATTGTCTTTCTCTGATTGACTTATTTCACTTAATACAATACCCTCTAGTTCTATAATGAGATATCATGTCACACAGGTCAGAATGTTTAAAACTAACAAGTCAGGAAAACAGATGTTGGCAAGGATGCAGAGAAAGAGGAACCTTTCTATACTGCTGGTGGGAATGCAAGCTTGTGCAGCCACTGTGGAAAACAGTATGGAGGTTCCTCAAAAAGCTAAAAATAGAACTACCCTATGAAGTAACTGGAATTTTAAAAAATGTTTAAATGACCAGAGATCATATGGAATAATAAAAAAGTCAGAAGCCAGAACAACTAGAAAACAAAATAATAGAAAACGTTTAGTGTTCAGTTTTACCTGCATATAACTTAGTATCTTACCATAAAGATAATTGCTCGGACTTGATTGATTCTTTACAAAACCACATTAATTGATCCTTTGCACCTTATTAGGTACTGAGGGGCATTCCTTCATTTTGTTTTAAGCTAGCATTTTTCGATACCTAAATTGAAACGTTTGCTATATAGTTCCTTGAATTATCACTTTCTTTATTTAGAGATGACACAACTATTGTAAATGTATAAAAACAGTTCCATTTTCAAAAATGAAAACTAACCCTATTATATCAATGTTCAGAAAATTGCTCATAGGAAATATGGGTATTTGAAAAACATGGAAATTTATTAAATATTTGAAGGGAAAAGCTGATGACAAACATATTCAAGCAAGCAATATCTTTAAAAAATACTTTTAGGTTTTTTTAAATATATAGTCATGGGGAGCCTGGATGGCTCAGTCAGTTAAGTGTCTGCCTTCAGCAGGTCATGAACACAGGGTCCCAGGACTGAGTCCGCATCAGCTCCCTGCTCAGCTAGGAGTCTGCTTCTCCCTCTCCTTCCCCTCCTCATTCTCTCTCTCATACTCACTCTTTCTCAAATAAGTAAAATCTTTTTAAAAAAAATACACTCTCATAAAGCATGTACTCTCTTCTGTTCTTCTAAAATTACATGTTCTTATAAAATTACATAAAAAGTATGTATTTGTAAATATGATTTTACATCATACCTCTTATTAGAGTTTGAGATTTTTAAATAAAGAGATTAACTCTCTTTGTATGTAACCTTTGGGGAGGCCTAATGTTATTTCAGCTGCAAATTATATCATCATCTGAGCTTTCAGCAAGTTTTCATCACTTTGCTGGTGGAGGGCCTTGCCTCAGTGCCTCAGTGTTAATGGCTGCTGATGGTCTCCATCAGATTTCAGGTACACTGTCATTGAGCAGTATCATTTTGGAAAGGAATCTTTTTTCTGAGCAGTGAGTAGATATCAACAATGGGCTTAAAATATTCAAGAAACTGTGTGTGAACAGATGTGCTCTCATCTGAGTTTTGTTTTTCCATTTCTAGAGCACAGCATAATTCACAAGGGGCCCAGGATTTTTGCAGTGGTAGAGGAGCATTCACTTCAATTTAAAGTCACCATCTGCGTTAGCCCCTAACAAGAGAGTCGACCTGTCCTTTGAAGCTTTGACTTTTCTCTAGCTATGGAAGTCTCAGATGGCATCTTCTTCCATCTTCTTCAGAAGGCTGTTTCATCTACACTAAAAATCTGTTGTTTAGTGTAGGCACCTTCACTAATGATCTGAACTAGCTCTTCTGGAGAACTTGCTTAGCTTCTATATCACTACTTGCTGCTTCACCTCACCCTTTGATATTATGCAGACAGCTTCTTTCCTTAAATCTCATGAACCCACCTCTGCTAGCTTCAGACTTTTCTTTTGCAGCTTCTTTACCTCTCTCAGCCTCCACAGAATTGAAGAGAGTTAGAGCCCTGCTCTGGATTAGGCATTGGCCTGGGGCTGTTTTGCCTGGTGTGGTTTTCTATCCATATCATTAAAACTTTCTCCAAATGAAAAATAAGGCTGTTTCGCTTTCTTACCATGCGTGTGTTCACTGCAGTGGTGCTTTCCTTCAAGAAGGTAATTTCCTTCAAGAACTCTTCCTTTGCATTATTTATTTATTTGATAGAGAGAGAGAGAGAGTGCACAAGCAGGCAGGGCTACAGGGAGAGGAAGAAATAGACTGAGCAGAGAGCCTGACATGGGGCTTGATCCCAGGACCTGGGGATCATGACCTGAGCTGAAGGCAGATTCTTAAGGAAAGGTGCCCCTTTCCTTTGCATTCACATCTTGGCTGACTGCTGCAAGAGGCCTAGCTTTTGGCTTATCTCAGCTTCTGATGTATCCTCCTCACTAAGCTTAATCATTTCTGACTTTCAATTTAAAGTGACAGAGCTGTGACTCTTCCTTTCACTTGAACACTTACAAGCCACTGTGGGGTTATTAATTGGCCTAATTCCAATATGGTTGTGTCTCAGGAAAGAGGGAGGCCTGAGGAGAGGTACTAGCAGTCTGATAAGTGGCCCCTTCCCACGGTTCTGCCCTCAAGTCACCTTTCCTTGTTCTGTGTCATTTTACTATGTGCTAGGCTTTCCCCCGTAATCCCCAGGTGCTGAGGTAAAGCTACGCTGAATGCGGTGGCCAATACAATGTTACCAGGATTGGACTCCTTCAAAACCAGTACTGTGAGATGCAAATAAATGCTAGATTTTAAAAAAGAGAGAAAGAAGGAGGAAGGGGAGAACAGAACGGGAAGAAGAGAGAAAAGAAAGAGAGAGAAAGAAGGGGTGGCGTGAGAAAGTTTGGCTAATAGGTTTACATAAAGCTCCACATACCACAAGTCTTCATAGTTCTTTATTTTTTAAAGATTTTGTTTTTATTCATTTGAGAAAGAGTGAGAGAGAGCATGAGTGGGGAGAGGGTCAGAGGGAGAAGCAGACTTCCCGTGGATCTGGGAACCCGATGTGGGACTCAATCCTGGGACTCCAGAATCACGACCTGAGCTGAAGGCAGTCGCTTAACAAACTGAATCACCCAGGCGCACCCCCACTTTTTTTTTTTTTTTTTTTAAGATTCATAGTTCTTGCATAGTGCTTCTCTAACAAGTATTGAATGGCGATGCTCCCGAGGCTGGCAGACCAAGGAAGACTTTTTTTTTTTTTTTTCACAGATCATGATTCAGACTCATGGGAAAATAAAGCTATGGTGCTGTGGGTACATGTGGGGATGAAGGGTGGACAGAGAGCTATGGAAAGAAAAGTGTGGCTAGGGTTGTGGAGACCAGTCAGGAATTGTCTCTGTCTCAAAGAAACGTCCCAGAAGATTCTGATATACCACTTTTCTCCTCCCCACTGTCCTCAATTAAAAATCTCTGGTAATTCCAAAAACTCAATTACACAAGAATCTGCCAAGAGCTTTTTGATGCCGAGGCACGGGCTATACTCAGAGATTTAGGATATCCAAGGTGAACACGATAATTACATTCTAAAACTTGCTTCGCAGTTGCTTCCGAGGTATATGGCCTCATTCGAAGATCCACTGCCCTAGAAGGCATTAAGGGCAGCAGATGTTGTGTTGTCTAAACTTGGTCATAAATGCTAAGAAATGAGCTCATGACTCAGAAATGGCACAGATTAAATCATAAGTTCTAATCAGCCTTTGAGGGCAAATAAAAAATCAATTCTTTTACTTTTAAAGTTAATTAAAAATTTTTTCCATTTCAAAATTTCAGTTCCAAAGAAAAAATGTTCTCCTAAAAGTCAATTGCATCTAATGAATTTAATAGCCTACAGGGCATTAAAAACTGAGTAATCCTCAGTTCTAACTGCAAGAGGTTTATATCCAGATAGTATAATATTACACTATACAAATATAATCTATGTATATATTTTATACATATTATATGCATAAACTAATACAAGTCACAATATGAGGAAAGTTGTAGGAGAAGAAAAATTCTGTCTTGTGTTTAAAGGGGAAAAAATCATTACTGAATGAGATAATCTAACCAATGAGGTTGACAATAATTCCAGGTAAATCCTATTTTAATAATATTTTAATTTTATTAATATGTATAAAACTATACACTTTCAAACATGATATAATGTTTTCACTACTATTTCCTGGTAGCTTATGTTGACAGAGAAATAGAGTTGTAATAAATGGCTAAACTCCAAGACATGTTACTTCCCACTTCAGTGATGTTCTTTTTTTTTTATTATTATTTTATTTATTTGTATGAAAGAGAGAAAGCACAAGCAACGGGAGCGGCCGAGGGAGACTCTGCAGAACTTGATCCCAAAACCCTGGGATCATGACCTGAGTCCGAGGCAGCCAGTTAAACGAGTGAACCACCCAGGAGCTCAATGATGTTTTCTTCAATAGCACACACAGGAGGGGAACACAGACTCTGAACCAATGACCTAGCCATCACTTTCTGTCTTCTGCATGGCAACAAAGATCCTAGAAATCGGAAAAGCTTATTTATAGCTATAAAAATGAAGTCCAAAGCAGGGGGAAAGATTATAAAGGAATTTTTTAAATCCTAGTTTTTCTTGCCAATTTTATGATTGAAAGGCAGACTCCTAGGACTGTACCATTCCAAGGAAAGAGGAGCCATCATATGTGATCCTATCAACTTCCACTCAGAATTTCCCCTTAGCAGCTAGGTGAATGATATCCTACAACAGTCACCACTCAGAAATACTGTGAAGGGCAGAAGTTCATTCATGTGAGCTCACTCTGGCTCCTCATAATGAGTGTTCTAGTGATAGCACTTCCCAAGTGCTTAGCAAAATATCACACATCACCTTTGCTTCTTGACTTTTTCTCGTATTATTGTTTTTCAGTGAAACAAACACCTTCCAGTAACTTTGCAAATAAAATATGTTAAATATTTTACTCATCTGCAAACAACAAAAACAAAAACCCACTGTACTTCCTTCTTGGTGATATGCAGAATAAGGAAAATTATTTTTATTATTCTTGTGGAAGAAATTTTACTCAGCTGATAGGTCTAGCTAAGTGAGCAGCTATAATAGTAACAGACTGGAAATAGAAGGGATTTAGGTTGTAACACAGTTATGCACACCCAAGTTCCATCAGAACTGTGGGGATGGTTGCAAAGTAAATTCAGGATTTCCATATTTTTGAACACGGAACAAAGATACCAGAAAGTAACAGAGCCAAGGAGGATAGACAGAATTCGGAGAGATGAGAGAAGCACATTCTTGGAGGCTCCAAAGTAGCAGAGGCAAAGAACCGGCTGGTATCTGTAAGGAACAGTCTGAATCTGTGTCTGAATCAGTGTGGCTGGTACAGGGTGCCCTCTGTGGTGCCCGGAGAACCACAGAAGGCAGAGGGGCAAGTCACAATAGGACTGGAACGTCCTGCATCCAAGAGAAGTTAGAGCCTTCTTAGAAAACCAGGAAACACCACTGTAAATCTGTGACTGGGGAGAAAAGATCTGTGAAATGAAATTGGTCTGAAATACTGTGTTAACATTAATATGTCTGTAGTTTGGGCCTTTCCCCCACTCTTTTTCATTCCAAAGTAACATCTCCTTCTCTGAGATGTTAAAATCAAAACCAAATGAAGACCAGCCTTGAAAATTCTCTGAGCAGGGCACTTGGGTGGCTCAGTCGGTTAAGTATCTACCTTCAGCTAAGGTCATGATCCTAGGGTCCTGGGATCGAGTCCCACATTGGCCTCTCTGCTCCTTGGGAAGCCTGCTTCTCCCTTTCCCACTCCCCTTGCTTGTGTTCCCTCTCTCACTGTGTCTCTCTCTGTCAAATAAATAAATAAAATCTTAAAAAAAAGAGAGAGAGAGAGAGAAAGAAAGAAAGGAAGAAAATTCTCTGAGCAGATCAAGTCAGTTTTGTCATACAAGCAAAGCTTCATTTAGCTTATTTTGTAAGGCTAACTTGACCTGGGTCATCTCTTGCTTATGCCTCTAAAACTCATAAGCAAAACTTAAACTGTTTGCCAATGTCAGTATCAGGTAACTACCAACCAATTCCCAAGCACTTAATTGTAATACTATAATCAATCACTGTGAAGAATAAATGGTCACTGCTTTCTCACTATATAGGCTGCTTTATAACAACAAAGCGCCTGGCATGCAAACTCTTTTTGGTGCATCCCCAATAAACTTTTACTAATTACTATTTTGGCCATTCTTTGGTTTTACTTTAGCTATTTCTGAACTCTTAACAGAGATAAATATTTAGGCTCACAATAATTTCAAGTCCATATACATGAAGGATGTGACACCACTGCTGTAGTCACCCCCAGAGCCTCCCCTCCCCTCCTGAGAACTCTGGGCTTGCTAGTCACCCTGGAAATCTCTGCCCTGGCCCAGCACCAGAAGCTCAACAACCCACCTCAGCTTCTGAGGCCCTGGCCAACACCTCCCTCTGCTTCCTCTCTGGCTTTACCTGTGCACAGCCTTTCTCCCTCCACACCCAGAATGTGACAGAGCACAGACATCTGGCTGCCTGCTTCAGTAGGTGGTCTCAGCCTGGCATGTAATAGGCACTCAGTGAAAGTTTGTGGAGGAAATAAATATGTATTTCTATCACAACCACTAGGGAAGAAAAATGATACTAAGTAATCCCTCTTTGCTTTATTAAAAGTGAAATGTGAGGCAAGAGAGTTATGAGGTGACAGCAAGGCAGCCAACTGGGCTGGTCCCCAGGCAAGCAGATGGCCCCAAAGAGGGTCACTTCTGCTCCAAGCCTAGCCCGTGGCTCTACCTGGCTCTGTATGGCACAAGCTCTAAACAGAGACAGGTGTTCAAAGCTTCTCTATTCCTTGCTTACTACCTTTCTTCCTGCCCTGGTACCCTGCACTCTTGACTGCCCCCTCTGACCTCATTGTGCCCTATGATTTTCGCATTTCCCAATCATACTGGACTTCTCTACCTTGGGGCATCTCAGGACCCCTATATTGGCTATTTTTTTTCTCCCTCATTTTTCCCTCCTCCCCTCCTTCAGCATCTAAGTAGCCAGGGACCTGAGTGCCCAGAGCTGATTTAGGAGCCCAACCTAGGGAAGGTCTGTGTGAACAAGAGCCAACTCAGCCCGCTCAAAATTAGCGGTTCTTTAACCATCCCCTGAGGCCAACTTGAAGGGGAAAGCAAAGGGGGCATTCCTGAGTCTGTTCAGGCTGTGTCTGTGTGCTCAGGCAATGCTCACTGAATGCTCAAAACCCAGGAAGACCCAGAATGAGGCACTGTCAGATACAGAACCTGTGCACTCTGCCTGGACCAGCTGGGGTTGAGCCCCATGGGTTTCAGCTGCTCCACCAGCCTCCTGAAACGGGCTTCTTCACCAAGGAAGGGACACAACACTCCAGTTCCTTTGCGAGACGGGGTTTTTTGCTACTTAAATCTCAACAGTGCTAAATCTAATAAACTCATTACCTCTTTTCCTGAAAACCGGTTATCTTTAGAGATGGTCTGTTCTCTGCTCTGCTTAATTCCGCCTTCTTAAATCCCTGCATCAGAGCAAAGGACTGCTTACCGGCGCTCCGTGAGGCGCTGGGTGCCCGGCCGGCTCTGGCCGCGGGGAGGAAAAGCCACGACTTGGGTTCTTGCTCCGCGGCATATGCTCCCCTGCCACTCCGGGGCCTCCCGTGGGCCCCGGGCAGGGGCAAAACCAGAACGAGCAGGAGAAGCGTGGACAGTGGGGCTCCTGGCTTAGCTGGCCGCATGTCTGGGCGCGGAGGACCCGAAAGGAAGCTCCCAGGGGCGGGTCTCGAGGCAGGTGCGTGTGCGCTGACTGGGAATTCCGCGACCCGGCGGTGGGGCGGTGTCCCGGCGGCGTCCGGCTGGAACAGAATCGGTACTTAGCGGGCGCTGCTGATACCTGCGCGCCTCGGTGTCTCTGGGCGAGGACGCGGGGCGGAGCGGCGTCTGGGGACTTCAGAGGTGTCCCAGGACACAAAGCGAGTGCGAGCACAAGGGACTTCCCGGCACACCCGATCCTCGGACTGTGTCCTCGGGGCTCCCTACAGAATGGCTCTACGGGCCGGGACACCGGATCTTGATTCAGATTCTGAGGGTAAACAGAACCCACAACTTCTAGGTCGGGACGATGGAAAGCAGAGCATGGACTTGGGCCGCAGTGTGCTGAGACTGCTATTCCAGGGGCGGAAAGGTACTGAACTCACTTTCTTCACCTTGAATCCAGCTGCGCCTGGAGGTGCTGGCTGGAGCGACCAAACCGGGTGCAGGAGGACCATCCTGCTGCGAGCGCGGCTTTGCCCCGGCGCGAGATTGCCTTCTCCTCGTTGCAGGGGCGGAGCTGAGGACCCAGGAGGCTGGCCCCGCAGAACACCCACGCCTAGCTCTCCTAGCTCTCTGCGGGGCTTGCTCTGTGATTCCCTGGTTGACTTCTACTACAGATGAAATCATCCAGATTTACCCCTGCGCCCAAGACCACAGAAGACTACTTTTTTTTTTTTTTTTGGACATAAAGTATTCTCCAAATGTTTTGTGCAATGTTTAACATAGAAAAATGAGATTAAGTCCACTTGTTCTAATTTAAATAAAGTGGGCATCTCTAGATAAAATTGTGCTGTGTAAATGACTGTGATTTTAATTATTTCATTAGCCCGATCTATTACTTTATATTAAGTATAATGAGAAATGTTTAAGTTACTCGCTAATCAATTGACTGCTAGTTATCTTCTCGGATGCAGTGTGATAAAGAGCAGAAAGAGAACCGGAGGGAATAACCACATGAGACAACTGCCCAGTGTTAAATTCTCTTACAAAAAGATCTTGTTAATCACAAACCCTGAAAAACAATCCCAATGTGTTCAAATAATTTTTCTGGACTTGGTATTTCTAACCTGTTCCAGGGAACTGGGGAAACATAGGAAACTTTTCAAGAGCCCTATAAAAATCCTGCTGATGGAAACTTTATATAGAGAAAGTTGTTACACTGGTGAAGAATGCCCCTTCCATTCTCTTTACTGTTAAGCACAAGAATCTGGGGGATGAGAATGATTTTCACCATAGGAGACACAGAAAAGCCCTCTTAGAAAAATATATAGAGAGAGTTTCGGAAGGCCCTAGTTAGGTAGAATAAGTTCCTCCTTATAGCTTTACTCAAGTGAAATAAGAAAACATGGGAAGTCCATGGACATTGACAAGCATTTCAAAAATTTACTTTAATTAGAAATACAGTAAGTTAGCAGCCACAATGAAAAACAACTGGGAAGATACAAGGTGAAATAATGCTGATAGAAGTGATACAGAAGTAACAATGAGTAATGAACTCCAAATCAACTACCTATCAGGAGAATGTGGGGGAGGGGGTCCATTTGTTAAAACTGATGAAACTACATTGATAGTGTTGGGTCGGTGGCTCAGGGAATGCAGGAGGAACAACAGAAATGACTACCAGGCCGCCATCTTCCAGCCCCCTCCCCTCTCTTCCTCAACCCTTGACTCTCCCACCAAAAGGATGTATGCCCAGGTCACGTCTCCATAGGTAACCCCATACCTATGCAGGAAACAGAAGTATCAGGACCACCCACCCCATACCCTCCGATCACCAAATACCCTACCATATATGGATGTGAGCCCATGCCCTGCCTTGGCCCAATAAAAGACCCCCGCCGACTCCCCTTTCCGGAGTCAAGGAACCTCGCTGGAGGGTGCCCACCTCTCCTGGTGTGACTTTCCTGGCTCCCCTTCTCCTGAGCCCTGAAACTTCGCCAGAGAGCGCCTTTAATAAATCTTGACTTGTGCCTAACTCGCCTGGTGTTGTGCATATCTCACCTATAAAACCTTACAGATAGATCATTATCACCAAGAGAGTATGGTTTACATTAGTGTTTACTTTTAATGCTATACGTTCTATGGGTTGGACAAATATAGAATGACATGTATCTACCATTTTAGTATTATATGGAGTAGTTTCATGGCTCTAAAAATCCTCTTGGTCAACCTATTCACCCCTCTCCCCCATCCAACCCTGACAACTATGGATCTTTATACTTTCTCCATAATTTTGCCCTTTCCAGAATATCATATAGTTGGAATCATACAGAGTGTAACATTTTCAGATTGGCTTTCTTCACTTAGTAATATGCATTTAAGTTTTTTCCAGGTCTGTTCATAATTTGATGGATCATTTCTTTTTAGCATTAAATAATATTCCATTGTCTGGATGTATGACAATTTGTTTTTCCATTTGCCTACTGAAGAACTTCTTGGTTGCCTCCAGATTTTGATGATTATGAACAAGGGAAACATCTGTCTCCAGGACGTTGTTGAACATAAGTCTTCAATTCCTTGGAGTAAAAGCCAAGAAGTGCAATTGCTGGATCATACAATGAGAGTTGTTTTGTAAGGAACCACACTTGGCATTCCTTCCAGCAATGAATGCGGGTTCCTTTTGCTCTACATGCTCTCAAGCATTTTGTGTTGTTAATTTGTTTTTTTAGTGTGTAAAAGAGGGGGAATGTGTATAAAAGGGTACTTAGACAATAATTAATGTTTTAAATAAGCCAATATTTAACAGTACACATGTTAGAAATGAGTTTTTAAGCCTCAAATCTTATTTTTTATAAATAAATCAAACAGCTTAAGTTTCTCTGAATATTTAACACCAACAAACCCTATTCAATGTTTAAAATTACAATCACAAATTTAATATATTTCATTCTCTCAAACATTTGCTTTGGTAGGAGAGAGAGGTGAAAACATTTAAGTTCTACTATTACACAATTTCAATTATGCAATACAATTATTCAATATGATTTCTACTCACCATGTTATACATTAGATCTTCAGACTTTTTCATCTTATAGCTGAAAGTCTGTACTCTTTTTATCAGCCTTTTACTATTTGCTTCACCCTCAGCCTCTGGCAACCAGTTTTCTACTCTGTTTCTATGAGTGACTTTTTAAAAAATCCCCATATACATGATATCATGCAGTATTTGTCTTTCTCTGACTGGCTTATTTCACTTAGCATCACGTCATCAGTGACCATCCATGTTGTCACTAACAGCAGGATTCCCTTTGTTCTTATAGATGAATAACATTCCATTGTGTATATCTTCCTTATCCATTTATCTGTTGATAGACACTCAGGATGTTTGCTTATCTTGGCTTTCATGAATAATGCTACAATGAACATGGGAATGCAGCTACCTCTTTAGTATCCTCTTTTCATTTCCTTTAGGTATATACACAAAAGTGAGATTGCTGGATCATATGGTAATTCTGTTTTCCATAGGGGCTGCACCAATTTACATTCCCACCAATCCCCCAAGTGTACCAGTGTTCCCTTTTCACCATAGCCTTACCAACATTTACTATCTCTTGTCTTTTTGATCATAGCCATACTAACATGTGAAGTGGTATCTCATTTTGATTTGCTCTTCCTTGATGATGAGTGATGTAGAGCAACTTTTTAATTGGTCATTTGTATGTCTTCTTTGGAAAAATATCTATTCAGTTCCCTTGCTCATTTTTTTAATTGGGTTATTTTTTTATTGCTGAATTGTGTAAATTCTTTGTATATTCAGGGTATTGACCCCCTACCAGTTACGATTTGCCAATATCTTCTCCCATTCAGTAGGTAGCCTTTTCATTCCATTGGTGGTATCTTTTGCTTTACAGAAGCTGTCTAGTTTGTTGTCGTTCCACTTGTTTATTTTTGCTTTTATTGCCTTTCCTTTGGTGTCAAATCTAAAATATCATTGCCAAGACCAATGTCAAGGAGGATTTTTCCTATGTTTTCTTCTATGAGTTCTATGGTTTCAAGTCTTACATTCAAATATTTAATCTATTTTGAATTGACTTTTGTGTATAATGGGAGGTAGAAGTCCAGTTTTGCTCTGTTGCATGTGGCTGTCCAGTTTTCCCAACACTGTTTTTTGAGGATACTGCCCCTGCCCCATTGTATATTCTTGGCTCCTTTTTTATAAGTTAATTGACAATATATTATTAATGATTATTTCTGGGCTCCCTATTCTGTTCCATTGATCTATGTGTCTATTTTTATGCCACTACCATATTGTGTTGATTACTATAGCTTTTGTAGTATAGTTTGAAATCAGGGAGCATGATACCTTCAGCTTTGTTCTTCTTTCTCAAGATTGTTTTGGCTATTCAGACTTAACCATTTTTAAAATAAAGAATTTTAAAAAGCATAAAAATTGAAAAACTCATTGCTACACTTTCCCAAAATTGTTAATAATATAAATGTAAGTTTTAAAAAATCATTACCTCTCTACACATTTTGTATCTTCTTGTATAACAAAGTTGTTTTTCTTGACTAAGGGGAAATAGAAGTCATACTTCAGATCAGCTAAGATGATTGATTCATCAATATCCGAAAGAAATTCAGAATCTCAATTTAATTGTGAATTCAGGGAAGAGACAAGGATTGTAACACAGAAAATTGGAAGAAAATTCAAGACAATTAAACTGTGCAGAGCGGGTTATGGAACCAGGCTACTTTTTATTATAGTAATAAAAACTTCTAGGCCCATTTCTCTTTAGAACTTACCATATTATATTTCACTCTTACCTTTTTTTCCTTTTTAACCATGATCTCTTACACAACTTTTTTTTCTTTTTTTAAAAGATTTTATTTATTTATTTATTTGAGAGACAGAGACCACAAGTAGGCAGAGAGGCAGGCAGAGAGAGAGGAAGGGAAGCAGGCTCCCTGCTGAACAGAAAGCCCGAGGAGCAGCTCCATTCAGGACCCTGGGATCATGACCTGAGCTGAAGGCAGAGACTTTAACCTACTGAGCTACCCAGGTACCCCATCTTACACAACTTTTATAAAATAATTTCCTTCACAGATCTTTTCCTGCCTATATTAATGGAATTTTGCAAACATACGTATCCCAGGCTACAAGATGTTACATAATATTTTAGGTTTGATTGGAAGTTACCTTCATTCCATACACCCATGATTTGAATTGAGTAACATACAATATGTTCTGTCAATATAAATGAAGAATTATGTATGTTTTTGCCTACCTCTTTTGAGTCACATTAAAAATTTATAGTAATTTTCACAAAACTATTCTATTTTTTGATGTTCGAACAAAACAATTTGGTCAGCTGGAACCTTGTAAGTCATCTCCTTTCTCTTTGACACTCTACAACCATCTGTGACGTGTCAAGCATCCTTACTCTCCAGCTCCAACAAAGATGTCCAGGCCTGTCTTGATTTCCCTGATTCCTTTCAATCGGGGAGAGACATTGAATTGGCCACTCTCCAGGAGATTTTAGTAGGGATGAGTGTCAGATTCTTCCACATGACAAAACATGGCACGTGGGACGACACATCAACAGGGTATCAAAGATCTAAGTTTTAAAGGTCATGAGTTCATGAGGTTATTTCCAATTTTAACATTAATAAGTCTTTCTTTAGAATCATTTTTAAAATGTGTTTTTAATTTCCCCTTCTTAGCTGCCAGCACTTCAGAGTTTTCCTTATATGTGTGTATGTATTTGTGATTCATACAATTATATATAGATCAAAGAAAAGAAAGGGTCGGGTGAAAACAGTAAGGCCTCTCATAACTTAAATGAATACATGATAGGCATATTTATGAACATTTACAACATTTCCTTTAACTGGTTTTATGAAAACGTGCAATTTCTACAAACATGTTTCAGAAGTGTTTTTAATTAACAAGTCTGAAGTTAATGAGTTACATTATGGACAGTTAAAGGCTCTATAATAAAACAATCAACAAAAAACCCTTATCTCTATACAAAATGTCAGGAAAATAAACAAAGACTCTGTAACCTTATGATAAATGTGACAGCCACTGTTATTTAAAATCACTGAGTTAGACTAAGCAGTCAGGCAACACAAGGCTTTCTGTTTAGTATGCAGAATGGTAAATATTCTGTATTTCTTATCATCTTAGGAAAGAGAAAATACTTTGCAGCCTAGCATCTAAATAAAGAAAAGATATTCAGGGCTGAGGAGATTGGGAAATTGCTTTCCCTCTGTATAAGACTCCTTGTCCATACTTCACTTTTAATCAAGGCCAGAAAAGAATTAAAAAGTATATTTGTATGACACATTTCCCCTTGGTGATATAGGCTCCTGATTCCACACTTATCTCTGCTAGAAGAGGTACCAAACTAGATTCATGGTACTGAAAAACACAAGTGATAGTAATGTACATTCTGAACACATGGGGATTCTTTAAATGGGGAATCTTGTTGACTTATTTCCGAATAAGAAATACAATCAGAAAAAGCTTTGATTTACAAATGTTAGTGCACTTCTCTCTTCCATGTTTAGTCTGAGCTCCCTTTACATCACTTTTATGACACTGAATCAGTTAAGTGGCATACTAAGATGATATGAGAGGAAATGGGTATTATTTATAATTATCATGCAAGCGCATCATAGTGCATTTTATTCACATTTTTGAGCTGAGATACTCAGACACAAAGAAACAAATTGTTATATTCTTAGGTGAATGTTTGAATCATTACAAACTTTTATAATATTTATGTCCTATGTTGAGCACACCTAAACGTGACAAGTGATTGGGTGTAATTCAAAAAATAAAAGACTAGAATTTCAAAGTATTTAGTGAATTTTTATTTTATTTTTTTAAAGATTTTATTTATTTGTCAGAGAGACGGTGAGAGGGAACACAAGTAGGGGGACTGGCAAGCAGAGGGAGAAGCAGGCTCCCTACTGAGCAGGAAGCCCGATGCTGGGCTCAATCCCAGGACCCTGGGATCATGACCAGAACTGAAGGCAGACACAACTGACTGAGCCACCCACACATCCTCTTAATGAAATTTTAAATGTACAATGTTATAAAAGGCAAAATGAGTTATGAGAAACCCTTCTGATCTTGAAGTGGAAACAAGGTAGTCTATGTTGGACTGTGCTTAAAATAATAAAAATCAGTCATCGTGCATGGTACCAGCAATTTACCAAAGACCAGGGGCTGTTAACTCAAGTAGAGCAGAATATAAGTAACAGTCTAATGTTTTAGTTCCAGAAAATGGGCTCCAAAATCAGTCCACTTGGATCCAAATTCCAGCTCTACCACTTTAAAGCTGTGTGACCTTAGGAAGCACCCATCTCTTCACCATCAACAGGAATAATAACCCACTTTAAGCGATTGTTATGTTTAGGTTAGACTTCATTTGGGGCTTCTTTTAAAATAAATACAAAGGTAAAAATTTCAGGACAACCAGTGGACAGCTGCCATTTGGTCTCTATTTTAGCCTGCTTAGTTAACTGCTCACAGTTTTCAGTTCTCTGCTGGTGCATTAAATAACATTTTCATTTCTTTGGATAGATCTGGATCTTCTACTTTTGAGGAGGGAGTCACAGAAGGCTTTGACTGCAAGCACTGTCTGCTTTCAAGAAGGGAGGTGTTCCTATTCTAATAGCATTCATACGTCTCAAAAGAGTGCACCTGGCTTACCACTTGAGACAATTAACTGTCAACCCTATTCATTGTAAACACCACTGGAGCCAGATTGAAAGCTCTCTTGGGTACCTTGGATTTGCGAAATTTCCTTTCAGGCTACACCTACAGCTTCGCTTCCATATGTGTCCTTTTTGATGGACCTCATTCTGCCACCCGTCAGCCAGCAACAAGCTAAATAAGTCCCTCCAAATTCTCCCTTCTGGGACCTCACACTGTACTTTTTGAATAAGTATTTAGTAAATACTTAGTTCTGTACTTAGTAAATACTGTTTCTCCTAAGATATATCCTAAACTTTTCCAGCCTGCAGAAGGACTATTTACTATTCACTTCACTCAGTACTTTGAGAAGAGCTCAAAAATGTATTTTGCTGGGTGCCTGGGTGGCTCAGTGGGTTAAGCCGCTGCCTTCAGCTCGGGTCATGATCTCAGGGTCCTGGGATCAAGTCCCTAATCGGGCTCTCTGCTCAGCAGGGAGCCTGCTTCCTCCTCTCTCTCTCTGCCTGCCTCTCTGCCTACTTGTGATCTCCCTCTGTCAAATAAATAAATAAAATCTTTAAAAAAATGTATTTTGCCACGGGCTGATTCCACAGAGTAAGAGAAATCAGCATCATTCTTGCCAGTATACTACAAAATGTTACTTTGGATCTAGGGCAACCTTAGAACGAGAATCTTCTTCACCAATAGGTGGCACTGGTGTTTTAATTTCTAGGCAGATTATTGTAGCAGAAAAGCAGTAAACTCCCAAGAAAGTCTGATCTCGTTTTCCATCCCTGCATTGCATTTCTGATTTTCTTCTTTTTTTTAATTTTTATTTCTTTTCAGCGTAACAGTATTAATTGTTTTTGCACCACACCTAGTGCTCCATGCAATCCATGCCCTCCCTAATACCCATCACCTGGTTCCCCCAACCTCCCACCCCCCCCCACCCCTTCAATACCCTCAAGTTGTTTGTCAGAGTCCATAGTCTCTCATGGTTCACCTCCCCTTCCAATTTCCCTCAACTCCCTTCTCCTCTCCATCTCCCCATGTCCTCCATGCTATTTGTTATGCTCCACAAATAAGTGAAACCATATGATAATTGACTCTCTCTGCTTGACTTATTTCACTCAGCATAATCTCTTCCAGTCCCGTCCATGTTGCCACAAAAGTTGGGTATTCATCCTTTCTGATGGAGGCATAATACTCCATCGTGTATATAGACCACATCTTCCTTATCCATTCGTCCGTTGAAGGGCATCTTGGTTCTTTCCACAGTTTGGCGACTGTGGCATTGCTGCCATGAACATTGGGGTACAGATGGTCCATCTTTTCACTACACCTGTATCTTTGGGGTAAATACCTAGTAGTGCAACTGCAGGGTCATAGGGAAGCTCTATTTTTAATTTTTAAAGATTTTATTTATTTACTTGAGAGAGAGCATGAGTGGGGGTGGAGGGGTTGGAGGAGTTGTAGTGGCAGAGGCAAAAGGCAGCTCCCCACTGAGCAGAGTCCCTGGATGAGGGACTAGATCCCAGAACTCTGGGATCATGACCTGAGCTGAAGGCAGAAACTTACCAGACTGAGCCACCCAGGCACTCTCCCGCGTTGCATTTTCTATCAGCCTCCAGTATCCTCACAATCTTTCTCAGCTCTGTCTGCTTCTGCTGCCTGAACACTTGGAACAGCTTTCTTGGCTCTGCTTCACAGTTTTCAACTCTCTTCCAAGCTACCCCTAGAATTTCCACTGAATCATATTCTGGCTGGCTCAGTCGGTAAAAGAGGAGTCTCTTGATCTTTGGGTTGTGAGTTCAAACCCCACGTTGGGTGGAAATTACTTAAAAAAATAGCTGATCTGATCATGTCAGTTCCAAGCTTAAACCTGAAGGGGCTCCCCATGGCTTACAGTGCCAAATCCAAACAACCAATGGTTTGAGATGGTTTGGTTTCTCAAACTGTCATTGTTTAAAATGGTGGTAATTAAAAAACAAAACAAAACAAAATTAAAAAACACTTTTATTTATCCATTTGAGACAGAGAGAAAAAGTGAGCAAGTATAAGTAGGGGAGAAGGGTGGAGGGAGAGGGGGAGAGAGAGAATCCTAAGCAGATTCCCAATGAGCACAGAGCCCAACCTGGGGCTCAATCTCATAACCCTGAGATCATGATCTGAGCTGAAATCAAGAGCTGGATGTTCAACTGACTGAGTCACCCAGGTGCTCCAAAATTTAAATACTTTTTAAGGACTATTTCCTTGAAGATGTGTCCTCTACCCTTGGGATATTTAAAACAAGAGGGGAATCTACTCAGTGAAAGAAAAATGTCAAATGGTTTTGCCTTCATTTTTTTAAATCTGTCACCAAAGGTACATCATTGCTTTGTGAAACATGAACCACAACATTATTGAATGATCACCATTTTCTTTATATCAGTCTATGATCAGCTTTTATTAGCTTGGTTGACATCCTGACTTCTGACAGAGAATTGAAAATCTATGTTAAGTTCATTAACTTGACACTTCACAGTGATTTAGATACGTGGCTATACTAATCCATTGCATGTTAGTTTTTATAACTTTCAATCCAGAAGATAAACGTTTTGACCTTGTCAGATAATCTTTTTTGCAGCTTAATATAGGAGTTCCTACTCTTCTCAAACTCTAGTGTTTTAAGAACCACCCAGGGATTTTGTGAAAATGAAGTTTCTTGGTTTCCATTTGAAGAAATTCTGATTTGTAGATCTAAGTGTGAGGCCCAAGGAACTACTTTTTTTTTTTTAAGATTTTATTTATTTATTTGACAGAGAGAGATCACAAGCAGGCAGAGAGGCAGGCAGAGAGAGAGGAGGAAGCAGGCTCCCTGCTGAGCAGAGAGCCCGATGCGGGGCTCGATCCCAGGACCCTGAGATCATGACCCGAGCCGAAGGCAGCGGCTTAACCACTGAGCCACCCAGGCGCCCCAGGAACTACATTTTTAATAAGCAAAAAAATTCTTTGCAGGGAGACACAATTTTTAAAATTTTTATATTTGTTTGATGTTAAAATCATTGTAAACTTACAAAAAAGTTGTAAAAATAGTACAAAGAATTCCCAAACACTGTTCATCTGACTTCCTTAATATTAACCATAACACCATCCTACATAGTACATAACCAAACCCTTCTGGGGGTTTGGTTAACATTAACATTCATACAACCTTTTTAGCTGATATACAGACTGGAGTCACTCTTCATTGGTTGTCCTACTCACATCTTTCCTAGCCCAAGATACAATCCAGAATTCTGCCTTGCCCTTAGAAGTTGTGTCTCCATACTCCCAGTCCAATCCAGGACAGCAACTTAGTCCTTTGTCTTCCATGACCTTGACACTTTTCAGTACTGACTAGTATCTTGTAGAATATACATCAGCTTTAGTTTTTTGATGTCTCCACAAAACCAAATTCTGCTCATTAGTTGTGGCAAGCAGGAAGCACGTGATGTCACTATGTCTCATTACTGCTATTACCTTTGATTGCTTGTCTGTCAAATATCTCCAAGTAAATTCACTAGTTTTCCCATTGTAATTAATAAGTATCTTATGGGGGTGCCAGGGTGTCTCAGTGCGTTAAAACCTCTGCCTTCAGCTCAAGTCATGGTCTCAGGGTCCTGGGATGGAGCTCCAGGCTCTCTGCTTAGTGGGGAGCCTGCTTCCTCCTCTCTCTCTGCCTGCCTTTCCACCTACTTGTGATCTCTGCCTGTCAAATAAATAAATAAAATCTTAAAGAAATAATAAGTATCTTATGGGGAGATAATTCTTGACCAAATATCTTGCTTCCTATCATATTTTAATTCATTAATTTTAGCAATTATTGATGACTCTTCATTGCAACAACTATTCTATGTGTTTGTTAAATGTAACTTTTCATTTTTATTAATGTTTTACATATATTTATTGGACGTATATTTAAGGAAGAAAAGTCCACTCTCCCTCATTTATTTACCTACATATTTATTTATATTTATTCAACTCCTTGTTTGTACTTGAGAAACATTCTACTTTGTGTTTACCCAACATTTAGTGAGTTTCTACAATCAGTTAGGCTTTGCTCTAACCTCTGGGACACACAAATGAGTAAGAAACAGTTCTTGATCTTGGGAATATTCTAGTGTATTTAATCAGACCCAGACAAGTTTGATTAGCATAATTTAATTTCCCCAAGCCTGCTGCTCCGTCAGACTGAGTAGATAACTGGACTGATGGTATCTGTCAGATGTTCTCACATTTTCATGAGCATAAGAACTGTCTAGGAAACCTGTGACACAGGCAGACCCATGCCAAAGAATCTGACTTGGTATAGCCAGGAAGAGGCCTGGGCCTCTGCATTCGTTACTATGGCTCCTCTATGATTGAGATACAGGTGATCAAGAACCCCACTTGAGAATGCCTGCTCCAGACACAAGGAATTCTCATTCACTTTGATGTGGCTTTAATTACAACAAGTCTTTTCACATCTTCAAAAGATCCCTTCTTCTAAAGCACTGGGAGAGTTGTTTTATTTAGGATGATCATTTTCCCTGGACACATCAGTTTCTCTGCTCAGTGGGGAAAAACATTTATGGAGGATGAAAAAACACTGGTTTTCATTCAAGATTGTATCACCAGGACTTCATTCTTGAGGAGGACCTGAGCTATAGTAAATCAGGAAAGAGAGGCTGCTTGAAGTTTTGGTAATGAAAAACTAGTATTTAAAAGCAGCTTCTCTGCTTCCTTGCATGTGAATTTGGGCAACTTAGCTTCCTCAGCAGAAAAAGCAGGTAAACCTGTTATCTGTTGTGCACATCTCACAAAGGATGGAAGGGGCTCCAGTGAGGTCGTAATGTAGGAATCCTTTTTTGTTTGTTTGTTTCAACTACAGTAACTCACATAGATACTGTTCTGTTATTATGAGTCATAAACAAATTAATTCTTAAGGGAATTAATTTTCATTAGTTAGGGTTCTGTGAAGACAGTGCAGTATTACATTCTACTTAGATTTTTAAAAGCTGAAGTATGATTAGAATAATGGGGCAAATGGCTTTTCTGTCTCAATGGACTATCAATTTACTTGCTGTTTCTAGTTTTATCTTATCCATTCAACATTTATTTATTCAACGTAAATAAAGAATGTTTATTTATAATAAATTTTGAGAAATACAGTTTGAAGGATATAGATAGAAATATTATTTATTGCTTAAAAAAGAAATATTATTTACTGCCTTAAATAAACCATTCACATGATGGTTTATTTCTTATGAATGGACTTGGTGCCACAAGTTCAATTAATGATTTTTTTCTGTGTGAGAGGAGTGGTTGAACTGAGAACACAGGGGCAGTCTCCTGCTCTCTTGGTGTTGCTAAACATGTTCAGCTTACTATAAACTTTGTTTAAATTTCAATCTATCTGCTTAAACAGTCTTAAATATAAAAGAAACTCGAACCCTTTAAGGACAAAAAGTTACCTGATTTATCTACTAATCTCCTTGTAAATCTGAGTGTGTTTAGTATGATGACTTCACCCTAACTGTCCAAGGGAGAATTTTGACAGTTTTATAAGGGAATTAGTAGCTTTCTGTTTTTTGGCTGGTTTTTTGCCTCTCAACTGTTCAGCACTATTCGGAGGCATCTCGGGGCTGTCCCTACACACTCAGCCTGTGGCCAGAGCCTGAGCTGCATTTCTTCCACAGTTTTTGTTTCAGCCTCACCTCTGCCACAAGTAAATCCCAAAGTCATGCCACGGACATTTCTCCTGCGAAGACTTTCCTTCTATGCTCCCTCTCTCACCGGCAATTCTCTTTTGGGTGATTTTATACACACACACACACTCACACACACACATATATTATTACTAAATTACTAAATAATGTTTCCCCTTTTATCACAATGTATAGATGTTTCTGTACTACCCATTATTGTCTAGAACTTCAGCATTGAAAGCCCAGGCATTTAGTTTGAGACAGACATTCCTCTGATTTGCTTAGAAATTATTTTACTGTAAGGATTTATACTTTTCTCAACTTAGGCCTTCCCCTATTTGTCCAGATTTATGGGGCAGTTATTACTATTTTTCATTGCTCTCAATTCTGTGCCCATATATCAAATATCAATTGCCGTTAAAAAGACACTTGGACTGTCATGTTCCAGAATGTACAAAGACCAGAGCAATGGTTCTCAGAATGGTTCTCCAAGCCTTACCTGGGAATTTGCTGGAAATGAAAATCCTTTGACCTTCCCAGACAGCTGAGTCAGAAGTCTGCCAGAGGGGAAGAGAGTGGCCACCAATCTGGATTTCAACAACCCATATGGGTTGCTGATTCTCCCTAGGGCAAGGACCAACCAGATTAGAGGGTTAGCTGGCATGCTAACAGCAACACATGGATAACTGGGTCCTTAGGAAATCTGTATAATTTGCAGAGTTTCATAAATGGACTATTCATAAGATATAAACAGAATGGAGAGAAACTATAAGTACTATTAACAGGAAGTACCATCACCACCCCAATGCCTCAAGGAGCAAAGGTAGGAAACCTAGAGACAGGAAGAGCTATGCCAAAAGCACATCCTGGCAGGTCAGGGAAGACACTCGTGTTAGGAACGAGCTATGACCTCCACCTTCCTCCAGTTTCTGGATGCAGAAACTTCCCAGTGGCTAAATCCCACCAGAAGCCTACGGATGTACAGATCATGCAGGGTAGTCAGGCAAAGAGCTGGTGGGGAAGAGGGGAGGCTGAATCAGGAAGGATAAAGAGAAGCTATAGCCTAACTCACCACGAAGGCACAATCCTTGCCAGAAATTGAGACTACCCCAGTGGGAGATAGCAACACATAAGTAGCTCACATAATGCAAAAGAGAATATGCTAGAATTAGGGTCATGGATGATCTCAGTTGCCTGGGAAGAGGGGTTAGCTGGAATGTTGGGTTTTCAGTGCCCAAATCAGGAGAGCATGGAAAATGACAAGCATTGGGGAGAATGTGGAAAAATTGGAATCCTTATCCATTGCTGGTGGGAATATAAAATGGTATAGCCACCGGGGAGACAGTATGGTAGTTCCTCAAAACAAAGCAAAACAAAACAAAACATGAAACCAGGGACTCAGACACTTGTATACTAATATTCATAGCAGCATTATTCAAAAATGGCAAAGGTGGGAATAACTCAAATGTTGATCAACAGATGAATAATATACAAATAAAGGAATATTATTCAACCATAAAAAGGAGTAGATGGGAGTCACATGGTACTTGAGATTTTTTTTATTTGTGGGGCAGATGAGTTGGTTCTACTTAACAAAACAGTTCGAAGTCACTTTTTTGTTTCATCATCTGCTGGTATAATTCAAAAAGTTAAATTTAGAGCCCCTTTGCTGTATGATCTTATATTTTTATCTAGGCATTTCTTAAATGTAACAAATAAATTCTCAAGTATTATTTTTAAAATTACTTAACTTCCAAAAATGCTCTTTTTAATTTTTTTAATTTAAATTCAATTTAGTTAATATATACTGTATGACTAGTTTCAAGGGTAGAACTTAGTGATTCATCAGTTGTGTATAACACCCAGTACATTATAAGTGCCCTCCTAAATGCCCATCACTTAATTACCCCATAGGTAATTACCCCATATGGCTTCCATCCAGCAACCCTCAGTTTGTTTCCTACAGTGAAGAGTCTCTTACGTTTTTCCTCCCTCTCTGTTTTCATTTTATTTTATTTTTCCTTCCCCTTCCGATATGTGCATCTGTTTTGTTTCTTAAACTCCACAGATGGGTGAAATCATATGGTATTTGCCCTTCTCTGACTGAGTTATTTTGCGTAGCATCCATCCACATTGTTGCAAATGACAAGATTTCATTTTTTGATGACTGAGTAATATTCTATTATACATATATATATGGCATCTTCTTTATCCATTCATCTGTCAATAGACATAAGGGTTCTTTCCATATTTTGGCTCTTGTGGACATTGCTGCTATGAACATTGGGATGTATATTTCCCTTGAAATCACTTATCCATCATTTTATCCAATAAGATTGTCATTCACACTAGAAGCAGAGAGAAAGAGTTTCCCAGATGAACAAAAACTAAAGGAATTCATGATCACTAAACCAACCCTTCAAGAAATATTAAAGGGAACTCTTTGAATGGAGGAAAAAGACCAAAAGCAACAAAGACTAGAAAGGAATGGAGAACAAGGAAAGACCACAAATACAGGGAAGTTAAACAACATCTTACTACTGAATGAGTTTTCATTTTTATTTCCTTCCATGTACTTTCTTATTTCTTCTTTAATTTCCTGGTTAATCCACTCAAATCCAACAATACAGTAAAAGAATTATTCCCCACAATCAAACAGGACTTAATCCTGGGCTACAAGAGTGGTTTAATGTTTGCAAATCAATCAACAGGATATACCACATTAATAAAAGAAAGGATAAGAATCATATATCCTCTACAGCAGATGCAGAAAAAGCACTTGACAAAATACAACATCCATTCTTGATAGAAACCCTCTAGAAAGTAGGGATAGAGGGAACAAACCTCAAAATCATAAAGCCCAAAGGAGAGTACCTGGGTGGCTCAGATAGTTAAGCATCTGCCATCAGGTCATGGTCTCTAGGTTGGGGGTTGAAGCCCCACATTGGGCTCCCAGCTCAGTGAGTAGTCTGCTTCTCCCTCTGCCTGCTTGTACTCTCTGTCTCTGTCTCTCTAAAATGAGCACCTGGGTGGCTCAGTTGATTAAGCGACTGCCTTCAGCTCAGGTCATAATCCTGGAGTCCTGGGATCAAGTCCTACATTGGGCTCCCTGCTTGCCAGGGAGTCTGTTTCTCCCTCTGACCCTTCCTCTTCTCACGCACTCTCTCTCTCTCTCTCTCTCTCTCTCTCTTTTTCTCTCTCTCTCAAATAAATAAATAAAATCTTTAAAAAAAAAAAAAGAACAAAAATTTATTAAGAAAATAAATAAAATGAGTAATAAAATCTTAAAAAAAAAATAAAGGTCATATGAAAGACCCACAGTTAATATAATCCTCGATGGGGAAAACTGAGAGGGATGTCTATTCCACCACTACTATTTGACATAGTACTGGAAGTCTTAGCTGTAGCAATCAGACAGTGAAAAGGAATAAAAGGCATCTAGATTGACAAGGAAGAAGCCAAACTTTCACTAGTTGCAGATGACATGATACACTATGTAGAAAACAAAAGACCACCAAAAAGTCATTAGAATTAATACATGAATTCAGCAAAGTTGTAGGATATAAAATCAATTTACATAAATCTGTTGCATTTCTATACAGCAATAATGAAGCAACAGAAAAAGAAATCAAGGAATCAATACCATTTACAGCTGCACCAAAAAACATAAGATACCTAGAAATAAACCTAACCAAAGAGGTAAAAGATCTATACTCTGAAAACAATAAAATGGTTATGAAAGAAATTAAAGAGGACATAAAGAAATGGAAAAACATTCCATGCTCATGGATTGGAAAAACAAACATTGTTAAAATGTCTATACTACCTAAAGCAATCTATACACTTAATGCAATCCTTATCAAAATAACACCAGCATTTTTCACAGAGATAGAACAATCTTTAAATTGTATAGGGCTACAAGAGACAATGAATGACCAGAACAATCCTGAAAAAGAAAGCAAACCTGGAGGCATCCAGACTCAAGACTTTAGGCTATTTTACAAAGCTATAGTCATCAAGACAGTATGGTACTGGCACAAAAACAGACACATAGATCAATGGAACAGTACAGAATACCCAGAAATGGACCCACAGTTTTATGGTCAACTAAGCTTCAACAAAGCAGGAAAGACTATTCAATGGGAAAAACATCTCTTCAACAAATGATGTTGGAATACTGGATGGCAACATGCAGAAGAATGAAACTGGGTCACTTTGTTATACCACACATAAAAATAAATTGAAAATGGATGAAAAACCTGAATGTGAGATAGGCAACCATCAAAATCCTAGAGAACAACACAGGCAGAAACCTCTTTGACCTCGGCTCTAACAACTTCTTACTAGACATGTTCCTGGAGGGAAAAGAAACAAAAGCAAAAATTAAATATTGGGGCTTCATCAAGATTAAAAACAAAGCAAAACAAAACAAAAAACTTCTGCACAGTGAAGAAAACAATCAACAGAACTAAATGGGAGAAGATATTTGCAAATGGCATATCTGATAAAGGGTTAGTACCCAACATCTATAATTTATCAAACCCAACACCTAAAAAACAAATAATCCAGTTAAGAAAGGAGCAGAAGATATGAATAGACATTTTTCCAAAGAAGACATACAGATAGCTAACAGACACAAGAAAAGATGCTCAACATTACTCATTATCAGGGAAAACAAATCAAAATAAGGATGACATTACCACCTCACACCTGTCAGAATGGCTAAAATTAGCAATATAAGAAACAACAGGTGTTGGCAAGGATGTGGAGAAAGGAGAACCCTCTTGCACTGTTGGTGGGAATGAAAATTGGTGTACCCACTTTGGAAAATAGTATGAAGGTTGCTCAAAAAGTTAAAAATAGAACTATCATATGACCCAGCAATTGCACCACTAAGTATTTACATGAAGGATGCAAACATACAGATTAAATGGGGTACATGCATTCCAATGTTTATAGCAGTATTATCAACAAAAGCCAAACTATGGAAAGAGCCCAATGTCCACTGACTGATGAATGGATAACAAAGATGTGGTAGCCATCAGAAAGAATGAAATCTTGCCATTGGCAATGACATGAAGCTACAGTGTACTATCTGAAGCAAAGTAAGTCAATCAGAGAGACAAATACCATATGGTTTCCCTCTTATGTGGAACTTAAGAAACAAAACAGAGGAACATATTGGGTGGGTAGGGGAGAAAAGAAATAAGAATATAAACCTTAAGAGACTCTTAACAATAGAGAACAAACAAAGGGTTAATGGAGGGAGGTGGGTGGAGGATGGGCTAGACAGATGATGGTATTAAGGAGGACAATGTTGTGATGAACCTGGTTGTTATAAGTGATGAATCACTGAATTCTACTCCTGAAACCAATATTATACTTTATCTTAACTAACTAGAACGTAAATAAAAATTGGAAAATAAAATAATTAAAATATTTGCCAGCAAAGGCTGTTTTGACCCAATCTTCCCACCCACACCCACATCCATAGAAAAATAACAGATTTTCCTTTTTAATTTTATTATTATCATTATTATTATTATTAATTGCAAATAAAAATTTGGGAGCATTTTATTTAATGTGATGAGTATGTAGTCTTTATAAAATATTTCAGTCTGGAATACATCAGAGCAATTCTCACATGTCCCATATACTATTATATTTTATCATATTTTTAAATTTAAATTCAATTAATTAATACATATATCACAATTAATACATATAATGTATTATTAGTTTCAGAGGTAGAGGGCAGTGATTCATCAGTCTAGTACAATACCCAGTGCTCATTACACAAGCCCTCCTTAATGTCCATCAACCAGTTACCCCATCTACCCACCCCTTCCCGTCCAGCAACCCCCAGTTTGTTTTCTATGATTAAGAGTCTCTTATGGTTTGTTTCCATCTCTGATTTCATCTTATTTTATTTTTGCCTCCTTTCCACTATGATCTTTTGTTGTGTTTCTTAAATTCCACGTATCAGTAAGATTATATGATAATTGTCTTTCTCTGATTGACTTATTTTGTTTAGTATAATACCCTCTAGTTCCATTCATGTTGTTGCAAATGGCAAGATTTCTTTTTTGATGGCTGCATAATATTCCATATATATATATATATATATATATATATATACCACATCTTCTTTATCCATTCATCTGTCAGTGGACATCTGGGATCTTTCTATAGTTTTGCTGTTGTCTATAAACATTGGGGTGTAAGTGCCCCTTCGGATTACTACATTTGTGTCTTCGGGGGTAAATACCTAGTAGTGCAATTGTTAGGTCATAGGGTAGTTCTATTTTCAATGTTATGAAGAACCTCCATACTGTTTTCCAGAGTGGCTCTACCACCTTGCATTTCCACCAACAGTGTAGGGGAGTTCCCCTTTCTCCATATCCTCACCAACACCTGTCATTTTCTGACTTGTTAATTTTAGCCATTCTGACTGGTGTGAGGTGGTATCTCATTGTGGTTTTGATTTGTATTTCCCTGATGAAGAGTGATATGCAGCATTTTGCAATGTTTCTTTTGACCATTTGTATGTCTTCTTTGGAGAAGTGTCTGTTCATGCCTTCTGCCCATTTCTTGATTGGATTATTTGGCCTTTGGGTGTTGATTTTGATAAGTTCTTTATAGATCTTGGATACTAGCCCTTTATCTGATATGTCATTTGCAAATACCTTCTCCTATTCTGTCTTTTTCTTTTTTTTTTTTTTTTAAGATTTTATTTATTTATTTGACAGAGATCACAAGTAGGCAGAGAGGCAGGTGGGGGTGAGGGGGAAGTAGGCTCCCTGCTGAGAAGAGAGCCTGATGCAGGGCTCAATCCCAGGACCCTGGGATCATGACCTGAGCTGAAGGCAGAGGCTTTAACCCAGGCGCCCCATTTGTCTTTTTCTTTTATCAACTGTTTCCTTGGCTGTGCAAAAGCTTTTTATCTTAATGAAATTCTAATACTTCATTTTTGCCTTTGTTTCCTTTGCTGTTGGAAACAGGTCCAGTAAGAAGTTTCTGTGACAGAGATCACAGAGATTGTTGCCTGTATTCTCTAGGATTTTGATGAATTCTTCTCTCACATTGAGGTCTTTTATCCATTTTGAGTCTATTTTTTAAAATAAATTTTTGTTCTTTTTTTTTTTCTTTTTAAGATTTTATTTTTTTTATTCAAGAGAGAGAGAACATGAGAAGAGGGAGAGTCAGAGGGAGAAGCAGACTCTCTGCCAAGCAGGGAGCCTGATGCAGGACTCAATCCCAGGACTCCAGGATCATGACCTGAGCCAAAGGCAGTCACTTAACCAACTGAGCCACACAGGCACCCAATTTTTGAGTCTACTTTTGTGTTGATGTAAGGAAATAATCGTTTCATTCTTTTGCATGTGGCTGTTCAATTTTCCCACCATCGTTTGTTGAAGAGACTGTCTTTTTTCCACTGGATATTCTTTCCTGCTTTGTCAAAGATTAGTTGACCATAGACTTGAGGGTGCATTTTTGGATTCTTATTCTGTTGTATTGATCTGTGTGTCTGTTTTTGGACCAGTACCATACTGTCTTGATGATCACAGCTTTGTAATAGAGCTTGACATCCAGCATTGTGATGCCACCAGCTTTGGTTTTCTTTTTCAACATTCTTCTGGCTATTAGGGGTCTTTTCTGGTTCCATACAAATTTTAGAATTATTTGTTCCAGCTCTGTGACAAAAGTTGATGATATTTTGATAGGGATTGCATTGAATGTATAGATTGTTCTAGGTAGCATAGACATTTAAAAATAGTTGTTCTTCCAATCCATGAGCATGGAACATTTTTCCATTTCTTTGTGTCTTCCTCAATTTTGTTCATGAGTGTTCTGTCATTTTCTGAGTACAGATCCTTTGATTAGGTTTATTCCTAGGTATCTTATGAGTTTTGGTGCAATTATAAATAAAATTAACTCCTTAATTTCTTTTTCTTCTGTCTCTTTGTTAGTGTATAGAAATGCAAATGATTTCTGTGCATTTATTTTATATTCTGCCACTTTGCTGAATTCCTATATGAGCTCTAACAATTTTAGGGCATAGTCTTTTGGGTTTTTGACATAGAATATCATAAACTCTACAAAGAGTGAGAGTTTGATGTCTTCTTTGCCAATTCAGATGCCTTTTATTTCTTTTTATTGTCTGACTGATGAGGCTAGGACATCTAGTACTATGTTAAATAGCAGTGATGATAGTGGACATTCTTCTGTGTTCCTGACTTTAGGGAAAAGCTTTCAATTTTTCCCAGTTGAGAATGATATTTGCTGCTGGTTTTTCATAGATGGCTTTTATTATATTGAGGTATGTTCCCTTTATCTCCAAACTGTGAAGAGTTTCAGTCAAGAAAGCATGCTGCACTTTGTTGAATTCTTTTTCTACATTTATTGAGAGAATCATATGTTTCTTGTCCTTTTTTTATTAATATAGTGTATCATGTTGATTGATTTGTGAATGTTGAACCACCTTTGCAGCCTAGGAATAAATCCCACTTAGACAAGGTGAATAATCCTTTAATATACTGTTGGATCCTGTTGATTAGTATCTTGGTGAGACTTTTGCATCCATGTTCATCAGGATATTGGTCTGTAATTTTCCTTTTTAGTGGGCTGTTTGCCTGGTTTTGGGACCAAGGGAATGCTGGCTTCATAGGCTTGGAAGTTTTCTCTCTGTTTCTATTTTTTTCAGCTTCAGAAAAGTAGGTATTAATTTTTTTTCAATGTTTGATTAATTTTCCCCTAGGAAACCATCCAGCCCTGGACTCTTGTTTTTTGGGAGATCTTTGATACCTGCTTCAATTTTCTTTTTGCTTATGGGTCTGTTCAGGTGTTCTATTTCTTCCTGGTTCAGTTTTATAGTTTATACATCTCTAGGGATGCATCCATTTCTTCCAGATTGCCTAATTTGTTAGCATATAGTCGCTCATAATACGTTCTTATATATATTTGTATTTCTATGTTTTTGGATGTGATCTCTCCTCTTTCATTCATGAGTTTATTGATTTGGATTTTTTGTTGATCTTCCAGAGAAGGGACTGATTCTCAGGTGGATTTGCCCCAGGCAGAATTGCACCCCCCTTGATAAGGGGCCAGGCTATGTAAAGGATTCTGGATTGTTCTAAGTGTTTTTTGTTCCCTGAAGGCTTTCTGTGCTACCTGAGAGGATGAGAAAATGGTGTTCTCCCAGTCTCCAGCCTGCCAAAAGCTCAGGGCTTCACTCTTCAGTGTGCCATCAAGGAAAAGCAGTCAATCACTCCTGTCTCCCTGGCCTCTGTCTGCACTCTGTGCTCACCCAGCCTGTAACTGAACATTTCCTTCTAAGGCATGCAACCCCATTTCAAATCTCCAAACCCTGCAGACTCCTTTTGGCACCCACACCACTCCTACCAGGAGAGAAAAAGGGGTTTCTTTGAGGTTCTGCCACTTGCTGGGCCCCTGTTTGGGGAATGGTTGCCTGACTGTGCTGCTGTTAGTGGTATATGGTGTCCCTGAGCTGAAAGTCTCCTCCTGGGCTTACTTTGATTTCAGCCAGTTCCCATTCCAATGCCCAGGAACTCTGCTACACTTAGGCATCCCATCTTCCTGTGACCCTGGTGATCCTGGGGTCCTGAGATCATATGTGCCCCACTTAGGATTCTTCCCTGCTTCATCACCTGAGTGTCTTCAGGCTGGGACATCCCTCTATAGAGCAGACTTCTAAATGTTCTGATTTTGTGCTCCGTTGCTACATCACTTTCTGGGAGCCAGCTAATTGATGTTCCCTTCTGTGGCTTATCTCCTGATATATCCCCTCAGATTCACTTCCCTATGTTGGGTTGGCGGGCTCCGGGAGTGCAGGAGGAATAATAGAAATGACCACCAGGGCCCGCCATCTTCCAGCCCCCTCCTCCCCTTCCTCAACCCATGACTCTCCCTCATAAAGGATGTATGCCCAGGTCACATCTGCATAGGTAATCTGATATCTATGCAGGAAACAGAAGTATCAGGACCACCCATCCCATACCCTCCGATCACCAAATACTCTACCATATATGGATGTGAGCCCATGCCCTGCCTTGGCCCGATAAAAGACCCCTGCCCACTCCCTCCCAGCGCGACTTTCCCAACTCCCCTTTCCTGAGTCGAGGAACCTCGCCCAAGGGTGCCCACCTACTCCCGGTGTGACTTTCCTGGCTCCCTTTCTCCTGAGCCCTGAAACTTCACCAGAGAGCGCCTTTACTAAATCTTGCCTTGTGCCTACCTCACCTGGCGTCATGTTTATCTCATCTATAAAACCTTACACCCTGCACCTCTTACTTTGTAGAAAGTGGTTACTTTTTTATTTGTAGAGTTGCATCTTAGATCTCTGGTTGAGTTCCCAGGTGTTCAGAATAATTTGATAGCTATCTAGCTGAATTTCTGGGACTAGATGAAGCTAAGGTCTCCTACTCCTCTGCCATCTTGGACTATATCTCTTTATTTCTTTTTTAAAACTGTGTTTTCAAGTGTTTTCTTCCCTTTATCATCCACAATAAAAGTCATTGTCACATTATTCAATGTATTGGTTACTTTGTTTCTGTCTTATTTATTCATTTAGTGGAAAAATAAGCTATAAGAACACATGGAAATGTTCCTTTTTCCTAGATATCAGCAGGTAGAACAATAATCAAAACTGTACATGAATTTATATTGAAAACCATTTCTTTTTTTCTACCTGTAATTAAACAACATTAAAAAAATCACATCCATATCCATTAATTCAAATATATGTCTATTATTTACAAGTGTTATGTTTAAAGATCCCTTACTTAGGGAGGTAAGCCACAAATGATAGTTCTGAATTTTACTAAAATTACTCTTTTTTTGTTGTTGCCATATGGATGGAGCGTCACATGATACTTCCTGTGAGGTTTGCTTGTTTTTGTTTTTTTGTTTGTTTTCCTATTCTTTTAATGAGGAGATGGAGTTTGGTTTTTTTTTTATTTTATCTTATGGAAACTTGAAGCTATTTATCTATACTTCTATTCTGCTGAAATCTTTAGAAAGCTGATGCCCAAACTGAAAAGCAGAAAAACCCCAAAACTTAAAAAACATAATTATATACATATAAAATAAAATAAAACTCTACCAAGGATCAAAAAATAATTGAACGTATGGGGCGCCTGGGCGGCTTAGTGGGTTAAAGCCTCTGCCTTTGGCTCAGGTCATGATCCCAGGGTCCTGGTATTGAACCCCTTATTGGGCTCTCTGCTCAGCAGGGAGCCTGTTTCTTCCTCCCCTCTCTCTGCCTGCCTCTTTGCCTACTTGTGATCTCTGTCAAATAAAATCTTAAAAAATAATAATAATCAGAAGTAAATTAGAAATTAAAAATCACAACATTGGGGCACCTGGGTAGCTCAGTCATTAGGCATCTGCCTTCAACTCAGGTCATGATCCCAGGGTCCTGGGATCAAACCCCATAATGGGCTCCCTGCTCAGTGGGAATCCTGCTTCTCCCTCTCACAGTGCCCCCTGCTAGTATTCCCTCTCTCACTGTCTCTCACTGTCAGATAAATAAATAAATAAACCTTTAAAAAATAAAGTAAATAAATGAAAATCACAGCATTGTTTTATCATGTTACAATGGATTCTTTGTCAAACTGAGAATATTTTTGAAAAGAAAAAGTACAAATCAATGTGCTATATGAATAAAATGAAAATTGAAGAGCATTTGGTTTAAGATGGTAGAATAAAGCATTTAAGGAATTTTATTGTTATTTCTGGAAACCCTCCAAAGACTACCAATAAAAACGAAGTATAGACACACATCCACAGGTTCTGGGAAACAAGTAAATATCCATAACAATAACCCAAAGACTCTAGAATATCCTCAAGAGTTAGACTAATTAGAATATCTGTCTATAAGGGTTGCCTTTTATCATCCAGTCAAGAGCAAAAGTATGGGGGTAATCCCTTTACTCTTGTTGATGGGAGCTGAGTTCTTTCCCAACATGCCTGGCTTGAGTAGCATGATTATTATCTAATGGTTTCTGTCTTGCTAGGCTTCCCCTTTCTAACCTTTTCACTACATAGAACATGTTTGTCATAGCAGAACACTTTGTTATCAGAACTCCTTGGCATTTCTTGGTTGCCAGCTTCCACAGCACACAATTTAAGGGCAAAACAAAATCACTGCTGTTGAGAAAGGGACAGGTGGGGCTAGGTAGGGAGAGATAGGTAGAGGGCTATGTGATCAGGCTCACAGAAATCCCAAAGATATGGAAGTGTGGGAAAACCAGATATAAGGGAACAAATTGGCCCCTCCTGCCCTAGCATCACCCTGCCCTAGGTGTGAATGGTGGGTGTCTTTTTAATGGTTATCACCTGTGACCAACAAAGAATAACCAGACCTTATAAAGGAAGTAAGCCATTGAAGGTGTTGTCACTAGTTCCTGCTCAATGGTTATCAATAGAGATGTTAAAAGGATTTAAGGATTTAAGCTCCTTGTGAGCTTCCTATAAAAGATCAATCCTAATTGCCCTCATTGACAACCCTCTTGGGACCCCTTTCACTCTTGAGAGCTTTTCTGTATCTTCACTTAATAAACTTCTATTGCTTTACCCACTCTCCACTGTCTGCGAGATTTATTCTTTGACTCCATGACACAAGTACCTAGCTCTCCAGTTTAACTGTGTTCTTTGTCCCCTCATTGGTCTGCATTCTTTGCAACTTTCAAGGCTTCCTATGTTTGTTTTATCTACAGTACAAAGGGTTTTTAGCCATACTTTATGGTAGGAAAGAAATGTATCTACTCTACCTTATTCCAGAACAGGAAGTCTGTGTGGTATCATTTTAATCATGCCATTGTCTCAATTATTTTTTTTTTCTTAAGGTAAATCATCAAGAGGGCTAGTAATAGTATGGCTACAAGATCCTTTTCTGGATTTGAGATTTTGTAATTTGATAGCAACTAGGCAAAACAAGACAAAACTGTTGTGCATTTGATCTGAGAGTTGCTCTAAATTTGGTTTTACTTATCACTAATAGTTCAAAGTTATTCACTGCTTCATTATCTTCTGGTATAATTTGTTAAGCTGATGATTAATTCAAAGCCCTATTTCCTATGAGTTCATATTTTACCATATTTTTAGGTTTTTTTTTTTTTTAGATTTTATTTATTTATTTGACAGAGATAACAAGTAGGCAGAGAGGCAGGCAGAGAGAGAGAGGAGGATGTAGGCTCCCTGCTGAGCAGAGAGCCCAATGTGGGGCTCAATCCCAGGACCCTGGGAATCATGACCTGAGCCGAAGGCAGTGGCTTAACACACTGAGCCACCCAGGTGATGAGGGAGCAGGAGGCTGGCTGAGGACAAAGCAAAAGCTGGCGCCTTGCACCCCCCCCTTCATCCGCTCCCCTCCATAGGTGTAGCATTCCTCAGGCACCCCTGACTGCCATAAAATGATAAATAGTTAACTTGCTGAGATCACAATCCTACAAGACAGGAGTCTCCCCTGGTTTGCAAATATCCTTGAGATTTACAAACAAAGAAGTTACCTTATCAATAGCCCAAATTCCAAAGACACAGAACTCAGTTTCTCAAGCCTAATGTCATCCTCCCCTCCATAAAAACGGAAGGAGGCGGAGGTAGAAGGAAAAGCAAATAAAGTTAGATTTATTCTAAACCTAAATCTCATTAACAAGGATGTTTGATGGCAGGAATGTAACATTCCACCAGGAGACTCTCAATTGTCTTTACTTAATAGTAACTAAGCCTTCAATATCCTGATAGTATTCTTTGCCCCAATAACCCTTTGTCCTCACCTACCCAACTCCTGCGTATATAACCAACCACCCCTCACAACCCGGGGCAGCTGCATCTCTGCCTGCCCACGGGCCCTGTCCCCGTGCTCTAATAAATCACCTTTTGCACCAACGACGTCTTAAGAATTCTTTCTTTAGTCGTCGGCTCCGAACCTCCTCACCCCACCGAACCTGACTTAGGTTCTGGGACTTCACCACAGGTACCCCCATATTTTTAAATTTTTAATAAATAAGCTCTCAAATAATCACTTATAAAAGTACCTGCTTCCAAAACCCTTTTATATTTTAACTAACTTCTGGGGTGCACATTAAAGTTTTCAGAATGCCCTAATAAGCATTTTTTTCAATTTTTCCTCAGCCCAGGAAATTAAGCCTCATATAAAGTTAAATTATATATCCAAATTAATGGTGAAGTTGTGATGCATGAGATAGTTTGTCTCCATATTTGAAGGTTTTCATTAAAGGAAATTGTCCCATGAAAGTCCTAGGTGCAAAAGAAATAAGGATGTTATGTACTTAAGGGTGTGGTTAAACAAAAGGAGAGAATGGGGGTGGGGGCTGTGCTTTAGAAGGTTTCAGATCATGGAACGGTCATCATGGCCAGTTTTTCCAACATGGTGTTGGTCTGGTTCACACAGAGGTATATCGAAACTGCTCTGTTTGCCTTCAAGAAGACCATTGGATTTTTATTCCAAGGAGAATATTTAGGAATCAAAGATTATGCAAAAATAAAATGAACTGCCCTGAGTGGTAGTAACTTTTTCCACCTCTGGAGCAACTGAAACATCACCTGGATATTTCTAGGGAATTCATATATTTTGCGGATGAGATTTAAGCATTGCTTAAGTTTGGTGATGAGGCATTTATGGTTTCTGATATTTTGTGACTTCATACAACCCTGATGATTTAGAATATGTTTGAATTATAGAATACTGAAGGCAAGGCAAATGTTTTAATTCATGCTTTGCATTTAAATCACAATGGAAGAGATCATATGCCATTCAAAGATATCTTAAACTAAATTTTGATTTTCCTGAGAAGTTGCCTATTAATTAAGAGAATAGATTTGAAATTGTTAATTGCAGGAAGACTCCATCAAATATTTATTGTATGAATAAAGTCTGAATAATTAAACATGTAGAGAAAATACATATTTGTATTAGATTTTTCATTCATTATTCCTCACCTTATAGAGAGATTTGGGCTAGATGTATGATAGAAGCTTTGCTGCACTCTGCATGTAAGTATTGGCCAATTTTAAGAAAATAGGGTTAATTTCATTTGCTCTTTTGGTGCCCCAATTATTAAAGCAATTGCCACTTTTATAACTGGTACTCGTAGATGTTAAGTACAAGAGAGGAAATAGAGTATCATAAACTTGATTACCAATAACTGAAACACCACACTTACTTTAGCAAGATAATTATTGTGGTTTTCAGTGGGACCATACTCTGACAATTGTGAGGTTTTGCCTAGTCTCACCTTCTGCCACTAGGAAACACGTCCAGGCATATTTTAGAGGAGCAGATGGGCAGTAATAATACATGTTTCCTAAGTAGATCACTCAAAATCTAAATGCTCATTCACTTATTTATTTCTTAGCGTACTTTACAGGAGTTTAGACTACTTGGGTATTGTGGATAGCTCTCTCAATTACTTTTATATAGGGCATCCCTCATCCATGGGATACAGTTTCAGTTGTTCATATGGGACCTATTTTTTTCTCTGTCAGCAATTGGTGTTGAGACTAATAGGATAACATACTTTGGAATGTATATTTAAGGTCTTTTTGTAAATTCATCCTCAGATTTTATTAGAAATTAAAATGAAAAGAAAAGGGTCTTAAGCACTAAGGTAATTTGGTGTGAAAATATCTTTCAATTGTGATTTATCTCTGTAAATAAGATGTTTTGTCATTGTTTCTGGTAAACTAATTTTATTTAACTATTTTCTCTAAATTAATAGAACAATTTGAATATGTCTGTGAACACTAGCTTGAAATATGATCCTAAAGATGTTTCAAAACATAAATTATATTTATATATAAATAAATTATATTTATGTTTTGAAACATCTTTAGGATCATAAAATACATATTTTAATGGGTATATAGCTATTGTTTAAATCATGTTTATTTAACACAAATTTGTGAATATTGTTTGATGAAGCAAAACTGAATTTCTGAAACCATTTTCTATTGGTTCTGAGGGACAATTTATATTAGAACATATTCTTTTTAAATAAAAGATTTTATTTGAGAGAGAGAAAGAGAGAGCATGACGGGGAGAGGGGCAGAGGGAGAAACAGATTCCCTACTGAGCAGGGAGCCCAATGCGGGGCTCAATCCCAGGACCTTGAGATCATGATCTAAGCTGAAGGCAGATGCTTAACCAACAGGACTAGCTAGGCACTCCCTATTAGATCATATTCTTAATCAAAACTCACAAGTAAAAAGTTACTAATATATCACTAAGAGGATTAAGCCACTAATGCTATGTATGAATGCAGAGTAATCTTACTAAAATATATCATAATTTATTCCTTCTATTGTCAATATATAGGAATTTGGGGGTAATGTGCTAATTATAGGAAAGATGAAGACATATTAAAATATGTACCTATGCTTGCATAAAGGAGTTGCATGTGGGCATAGAGTGATAGTAGCTAACCACATAACATATAGATGATGCCAGCATCTTCCAAGCACTATGTATATAACAACTTATAACCTCACAAGCATGCTTTGAATTGTTGATATAACAACTATTCACATTTTCATTGTGTAGAAGGAAAAGTGAATCATGGAGAAGGTCACTGGTCCAAAGTCAGGCTCATACTTGGCCGAGGGAGGACTTGAACTGGGCAGTCTGTTCCAGACTTCATGTTTTTATCTCTCAGATGATACTCCGTTAGTTTCTTCATTCTGCATTAATTTATTTGCTGAACATAATCATTGAAACCAAATCAAATTTCACTAGTTTTGTGTGTCAGGAAGGTTCTTTTTCCTGATGTGTTTTAGGATGGTACTTGAGAGATTGTTATTAATTTGGCTTTCCTGTCTACAGACAGTACATTTGCATCTCTGCAAAATTAGCAATTAGTTCCTTGGCTTGGCTGCAAGCATTTTTACATAACTGCTAAGATAATAAACAACTCCTACTTTTCCATAAGCAGAGTTATCTGTTGGAATGCAATAGCCACAAAAGAGCCAAAATGTTGAATGGCCAGTGAACATCTAAGAAACAGTATTCATCCACAAGGGCCCTCCCCCACATCCTGCAGGAAGGTACTCAGGGCCATTGTGCATGTCCCTTGCACCCTGGGGCATTGGAGCCACTTTTACTGAAAGTCAGTATGCTCTCCAGCCTGCTAGGCAATCACACTGGATGTTAAAGCTTTTTTTTTTTTTAATTTTTTTTTAAGATTTTATTTTTTTATCTGACAGAAAGAGAGACACAGCGAGGGAAGGTACACCAACAGGGGAGCAGCAGAGGGAGCAGAGGGAGAGGGAGAAGCAGGCTTCCTGCCAAGCAGAGTCCGATGTGGAGTTCAATCCCAGGACCCTAGGATCATACCTGAGCAGAAGGGAGATGCTTAACGACCAAGCTGCCCAGGAGCCCCCTGGATGTGAAAGCATTTATGTGAGTAGCATCTATTTTATTTGTTCCTGCCCTGAAGATGCTGACAAGATAATATTTACTGATGGCATGGTTTCTTCATTTAAAATTTTTTCAAAATTTTAGTCTTAAAAATTGTTCCTAAACAGAATAAGCCATAGAGATGTCAGGCCGTCCTTCAATGTTCTCATTAGTAGAATGTTCACATAAAGCTCTCTTCGGTGATGCGGGAGAAACAGACATAGGCTTTTCTGATGTTTGATATGAGGACCAACTCCTTTCTGGGCCACTGCCCAAGCCTCTGAAAGCTGAAGCAGACCTCTTTTGTTTTCTAGATTTTTTTCCTCTGGGAAGTGGCAGTCAATTGTAAATGTGAATTTGGGGAGACATAATTAATCTGGAAGGGAAGTCTAGGGCTGAGTTTCCAAAGATAGAATGCAATGACGGGCCTGGATTTGGCTCATCAGTCTGCTGGATGTGCTGCTCAACATGCAGGAACATGAATCACTGGAATTCAGTTGAGAGGGTCTAGGTCCTGGTGCTGGTACTCTCAGTTTTGATTCTTGATAAAAGGCAGTTTCCCAAAACCCTTCAAGGATGATGACCTAACAAATTGTACAGCTCATTAATCCAAGGTTGATGAGATTGCCAAAAGATTGTTGAATTTAAGACACCTAATTGTACTTTTTGCCATTCAAATTAAGGTTCAGAGTTCTGAGGATGTCCAGAACACAAGCAGTAGTACACGTAACTTTGTACCTGTTGTGCTAATGAACCAGATATCTCGAAAACACTGAGCAGGGAGCAGAAATGCATAGATTAGGAGAAAAAAAAAAAAGAATCATAGATGAAGGTGATGTGGTTTTGGAATCTAGGTGAGGTTTGGTGGGGGTGGAGTCCAGAGCCCATGTCCAAGAAAGAATTCTTGAGACATCTTTGTTGTGAAATGGTTTATTAAAGTACAGGGAAAGGACCTGTGGGCAGAAAGAGCTGCTGCCCCGAGGTTGTGAAGGGTGGCTGATTATAGACCTTGGGATTGGGGCAGGTAAGGAAAAAGGGAGGTTTCAAAAGGATTTTCATATATTAAAGAAGACTCACAGGATATGGAGGCCTTGCCATTGTCAAGTTAAGGTTGTTTTTCCCTCTAGCAAGACATTAACATGAAGATAGTTGGGAACTTCCTGGAGGAATGTTACACTCTGCCTGTTTCAAGTATCTCAATGGGCTGCCAATTATAAGGACATTATAAGGACACAAAAGCTATTGCTTTCGTAAGTAAAATAAGTAAGTAAAATACTTACTTATTTCGTAAGTAAAATCAGGTCTGGTTGGACTGGGGTCTCTACAAGTTAACTGTTCTCCCTTTAGGGCAGCCAGGAGTGCCTAAGGAATGTCACATATATCCCATGGGTGGGGGGGAGGGTTGTGGGGTGTCAGTTTCTGCTTTGTCCTCAGCTTGCCTTCTGTTACCTCATCAAAGGGCAAGCTTTAATCTGTAGGTAATATATCATGATTACTGAAGGTTTTTAAATCACAAACAGAAGTAAAACTAAACATTTTGATGTAACAATTTTGATGCTACTGAGAAATTAAATTTCTCCTGGAAGAGAAATTGAAATCCACTAAGAAGTCAGTGGAATTAAAACTAGGAAGGGAACCATCAGAGTAAACAGTCTGTGATTTAGGCTCTGAGGTACCAACATTTTATTGCTTTAAATTTCTTTTTTGATATATCCTTTTCAAAAGTTAAAACAAAACAAAATGGGTTCCAGTGTGTTTAGAGAATTTCCTGGCATCTTTTGAAGTAATTTGACCAATTCATTTATTGATTTTCATAATTTTCTTATTAACCTATATTTCTTTTTAGTTGTATAAAATAGTGAGCTTTTATCATCATTATAGAAATAACATTTTTTGGTGAGCTGTTGACTATTTTATTTTGGTTTTTACATTCACTGAAGGTATTTTTTATTAGCATTGATAGGGAAAAACTGTGCTCTAAGATGGCTGACCAAACCAGCAAGGGAATTCCAGTCCCTGTCTCAAAGCCCTTCTGGGTTCTTCTTTCCTACCCCGTTTCCCATGCACGTGCCAAAAGTACCAAGTACGCGTAAGTAGAAGGGTATAAATCTCCCTCCCTGCTTGTGCTCAGGGCTCAGACTCTTGGAGGACAACCTCTTCTGAGCCCACTAGTGTTAAATAAACCTCCAACCCTCCAAAATCTCTGAGTGCCACTTGGTTCTTCTGCCAGGATCCAATTCAGGTTCCACAACAGCATGGGGCAAATCTACCTCTTTTCTTTATAATTTCTTCTCTCTATAAGGTTATAAAGTCTTTCACCCTTCAGGGTGGGGACAAGTATTTAACTGCATTACTGCTTTTGTTTTTAAATGGTGTCTACAGTTTCTATAACTCATCTGGATACAATTTTGGGTGAGAAACTTTTTTTTTTTTTTTTTTTTTTTTAGCAAGGCTGATGTCTTCTCTGGCTTATTTATGATGTGTTGATTTGGCTAATCTGGTCTCTTTTCTCTGCTGCTTTATGAAAGGATTCTGTGGATCCAGGTTCTTCATTTCTAAGGTGAAGGGTTCAGTGATGGGTTGGCCGAGAGTAGAGAGAGCGGCTGGTGGGCTTGTCTGGGGCCCAGGAAAGAGATGCAGACTGAGGTATACTTAGGGTTTCATCTAGTACTACCACGCACCCAGACTGTGGCCCAGGGAGCCCCCCCCCCCGTGTGAAGGATGGGGGTGCTAGTTTAAGGACCCAGAATAAATCACCCCACTCCTATAAAACCTTTTATGGTTATCAAAAATATAAAACTGCCTTTCTTTTCATGCATACACTTCCTAGGCTACAAGCTACATCATGTAATTTGATTTAACTTGAATTTCAAAAAAGGGCAGATCATTTGTTCTGAGCACTGAATCTTTTCTAAGGATGTTATTAGCATTGAAGCAAAGCACTTTTTGCAAGTAAGATAATAAAAGCATGGCTTTCCCCTATCCTTTCATTTAAATTCCTCTTTTCTGCCATATTTATCCTGTGAGCAGACATAAATGAAGTGTACTGTTGTCTAAACTTGCTTCAGAGGACACCTGGGTGGCTCAGTCATTAAGCATCTGCCTTCAGCTCACGTCATGGTCCTGGGATTCTGGTATCAAGTCCCACACTGGGCTCCCTGCTCTGAGGGAAGCCTGCTTCCTCCTCTCCCACCCCCCTGCTTGTGTTCCCTCTCTCACTGTGTCTCTATCTGTCAAATAAATAAATAAAATCTTGGGGTGCTTGGGTGGCTCAGTGGGTTAAAGCCTCTGCCTTCGGCTCGGATCATGATCCCAGGGTCCTGGGATCCAGCCCCACATCGGGCTCTCTGCTTTGCAGGGAGTCTGCTTCCTCCTCTCTCTCTCTCTGCCTGCCTCTCTGCCTACTTGTGATCTCTGTCTGTCAAATAAATAAATAAAATCTTTTTAAAAAATGATGAAAAAGAAGTAAACTTGTTTTGGGTACCTCTGCCAGGCACAGTTCTTGCCTTTCTGGAACTCATACAGAGTGACAGGCAGAAAAAACAGGACAATAACTGCAGGATAAAGACACACAATGACTTGGGGTCCCTGGATAGCTCAGTCAGTTAAGTGTCTGCCTTTGGCTCAGGTCATGATCCTGGGGTTCTGGGATGAAGTCCAGCATTGGGCTTCCTGCTCAGTGGGGAGCCTGGTTCTTGCTCTGCATCCTCCACTCCATGCTTTCCTTCTCTCTCTATCCCTCCCCCCAAAGATACACAAATACAGACAACAGGTTTAACAGTCTCAAAGACATCTTCCATGTATATTGAATATCTTAAGATACTGGTTGAATATGATGCTTATAGTTTTTGAATTTCGGAGATCAGAAGGAGGATGAGAACAGTCAGATGAGACTGAAAAGAGGGAATGCTGGGAGCACAGCCTCTCTACACCTACCCACTGGCCCACAGTGGCTTGCATATAGTAGATAATGAGTGAGAGTGTGAATGTAATAACACTGCTTGTGCTGGAATGTGCAAAGCTGGGAATAGGTGTCAATTTGAGATGAGAGTATTTCCATCTGCCGGCAGTAGTTGGATTGGTAATGATGGAAGGCATGATCCTGATCCTGGGCTAGTCCATCCACCTCTCTAAGCATCAGTGTCCTTATGTTAGCTAGGGTGCAACAGATGTTACTCAATCAGAGGGCTGAAAACCAGCCACAGAAGGGAAGTGGGAGAAGGGACACAAAAGGGAAGGGATATGTTTTGTTTTGGAGAACCAATAGTTCCAGCCAAGGAGAGGACCTGCTGAGATTTTCACCTGAGAGCCTTGTGCTAGGTGTGCCTTACCCAATAATGTGCCACCCCCCACCCCCGTAGGTGAGCCAGTTTGAGTGAGATTGGAGCTGAGAACCTGCACAGAAGTTCTCCTGAATTGTACTGAAGTTACCTTTTACTAATTAGAGTACTAAGATCTCCTCCTAGGGGTAGAGTTTTCAAGCATTGTTTGAGGATATGGATGTATGCATTGATGTATTGATGTGCTGAACATGTGTAATTGAACCAAAGGGCCTAATGGAATTTGTTTAAGCTCCATAACTGTTGGGCAATCTCTCTGCCCTGGGCCTAAGACACTGAGTAGAAGCTTCCTGCACTACCCTGAAGGGAGCCAGTGCTTTGAGACCTATTTCCCTGTCTCCACATTTGTCACAATAATCAAGTTCTTTGGTTTCAGCACTTCCACTTCTGTTCAGCACTTGTGTTCAATTTAATGCACCTCAAGTGATGTGGTTTTGGAATATAGGTGAGGTTCAGTGGAGTGAGGTCTGGAGCTGATGACCAAGAAAGAATTGTTGAGATGTCTTTGGTGTGAAATGGATGGTGGTTTATTAAAGCATGGGCACATGACCTGTGGACAGAAAGAGCTGCTGCCCTGGACTGTCAGGAATGGTTGATTGTACACTCAGGAATTGGGGGAGTAAGGAAAAAGGAGGTTTCAAGAGGTTTTTCCATATGTTAAAGAGGACCCTAAGGATACTGGAGGCTGTCAAGCTAAATTTGTTTTTCCCTCTGGCAAGGCATTAAGATAGTGAGGAGAGCGGGAAGGAGTCAAGATGCAGAGGAATAGAAGGGTGAGATGACATCAGGTTGCAGAAGTGCAGTTAGATAGTTATTGAACCTTTCCAAACACCTGCAAATCCAACAGGAGATTGAAGAGAAGAGCAGTAGTTCTAGAAACAGAAAATCAACCACTTTCTGAAAGGTAGGACTTGCAGAGAAGTGAATCCAAAGTGATGGGAAGATAAACCTTGGGGGGGGGGCGGCTCCCAGAAAGTGGTGGGGCAATGGAGCACAAAATCAGAACTTTTAAAAGACTGCTCCACTGAGGACATGGCTCCAGAGCCTAAGCAGGGGTGGAACCCGCGTGGGGACAGAGGGGTCTCAGGTCCCAAGGGGTCACAGAAGGATCAGGGGTGTCTGAGTGTAGCAGAGCTCACAGATATTATAGCAGGGAAGCTGGTTACAGAGACGGAGCTGAGGAGTGAGCTCTCAGCTTGGTATTACCTTAAACTGTGATCTGTGGCAGTCAGGCCGCTGCTCTTTGAGCAGGGATTCCACAAGTGGCAGATCCAGGGAGACTCACCTTCCTTCTCTGGAGGTAGGAATCTGCTGGGTTTGGAGACTCCAAACAGGACTGTATGCCAGAGACAGAAATGCTCAGTCATAGGCCAGGTGAGCTCAGAGAACTGCTGGAGACCAAGATGGGAGTGATTGATGTCTTTTCTCCAGGGTCACACTAAGGAATGGGGCCCTGAGCTCTTGGCACCTCTGGGCCAGAGACTGGGAGGCAGACATTTTCATTCCCATCTTCCAGAGCTCTACAGAAAGCCTTCAGGGAACAAAAGTTCCCAAGAGCAAACAGAAGGAAATTACTTAGCCTAGCCCCTGGCAAGGATGGTGCAATTCCACCTCCAGCAAAAACACTTGAGAATCACTACAACAGGCCCCTCACCCAGAAGATCAGCAAGAACATCCAGCCAAGACCAAGCTCACTGATCAAGGAGAACAGCAGAATTTGAAGGAGGGGAAAGCAAAGCATGGAATTCATGGCTTTTCCCCCATGATTCTTTAGTCTTGCAAAGTTAA